>NW_020955201.1:2398228-2415084 GCF_003031625.1 Empidonax traillii
TTAATGTATTTATAGAAGTGCTTTTTGTTATCCTTAACAGAAGTGGCCAATTTAACTTCAAATTGTGCTTTTGCATCCCTGATTTTCTGTCTGCATAATCTTGCTGTCTTCCTGAATTCTTCATAAGTAGTCAATCCTTTCTTCCATAGCTGGTAAACTCTCTTTTTATCCCTGATTTCCTTCAGAATCTCCCTGTTTAACCAAGCTGGTTGTCTTCCCCGCCGGCTTGCCTTGTACTGTGAGGACTTCCCCATCGAGTCATTACTGTATAAAGACACAAGTCTCAAATGAAGCATTTATATGGTAAAATGAAAAAATAAAAAAACCCCATTATTTTCAAGAACATTCCAATTGTAGTCTCCTTCTCATCAAGTCCTTTAAACAAGCTCTAAAAGGTTGGAAAACATACCTCAGATATGCCTCAGTAGAGTTTTTCGGACCACTGTCTTTGTGGAGGATCAGTGTGCCTTAAACACACTAAGGAACTGTCTATGTCGCACGCAGACCTGCCTCTGAGCAAGAGTCTGTGGACATCAGGACTTTGCACAGCAGAGGATACCTCTTTAAAAATCACGTGACAATATTTCAAAAAGCCAAAATGGTCCACTGCTGTGTCACTCACTGATTGTACCACTTTTCTTTTTAACCTATTGTTTCTTTGTTATGCTCCATAGAGAAATGCTGGACTTGCAAGACTGCCACCACTTCAGGTTTCCAAAACTCCTGTTTATTATTTACCACTCAGACTCATCACTTGCTTGCAGTTATTCATGCAACTTAATTTCTCTTGGGTCATGATTCCCAGCCTCAAGGATAGCTGGTGGAGGGTAGAGTGGATTTTTCCTTGCTGGTAAGTCTTAAACTGCCCACTCTTCTTGGGTTTTTTGTTGGTTTTCTTGCTATTGTGAGTTCAAGATGTCTTTCTGCATGCCTAGATATGTCTATGGCCTCCATCCCTGTAACATCCAAATGCCAATCAGTTCTTCACCGCACCTTCTGTGGTTGCAGAGCAGTTGAGGTTGTAAAGAACCTCCTGACCTCATCTTGTCCAATACCCTGCTCAAGCAGGGCCAGACAGACATGGTTGCTTTTTGAATATTTCTAAACAGGAAGAGAACACAAATATTATTACTTCCATTTTGGAGCTAAAGAATCAAACAGAAATATTAGGGATATGCCAAGGAAGTTACAGAACTGAAATTCTCTAATTTTGATTCACAATAAGCCTTATTCAACATCACTGGGCACTTTTGACTATTCTTGCCTACTGGTGGTACGGCCTGAATAAAAAGGATAAAAAGACTGATTAAAACAGACAAACAAATAAAAAACCATCAACCAGTGAGCAGTGTGGTAACTCAGCTACATACCAGTTTTACTTAACTAGCAGCTTGCTTGCTTTTTGATGCGTATAAAGTGGGTAAAAGAAAAATCTGATGATCTAAAAGAAGAACTTCTAGCCAGGGGAAACAAAAAAGGACAAATAAGGTGAAGAACTGCAAGGGAAAATACTGATGATCTACAGGTGTTAGTGCAAGACCCAAGGTGCTACAAAATCTAGGTTGACAGCCTGTGCACTTTTTAGCCTCACAAAGTCCAGAAGTTGAGGGCTGGCCAAACCACAGCATCTTCACTATCAACCAGGCTTGACTGAAGACTGCTAAGACAAGGTCAGTCCACCGTTGTCCTTGGATAGAAAAGGGAGTGCAGAGGAAGGAAGAGTAGGGGGAGATTGAGGAGTAGGGGCTGTAAGGCATTTCCAGCAGATTAGCAGGAGTCAGCTCTTCGTGGGATGAGGAGCTCTGAGGCTACTGCTGCGCCAGCTCCGCCTGGCATGCCTTTCTCAGCGTCACACCCAAGACTCCACTCGTTCATTCTTAGGATCATTTGTGATCCTAAACGTTAAAAAGTCATGTAGGTGTATTTTTAATCTAGTATCTATAGCTCTCGTTTTCTTCTGTGTCTGCTAGGCCTCTGGTCACTGATGGACTGCCTACTTCTTCCGCTCCTCCTGAGCTGCTGCGTAACTCCATCCGCGGCCTTCTCCGGGCCACACGGCCGCTCGGTGCCTTTTCCGCGGCCCCCGAGCAGCGGGCACGGCCGGGCTGCCGGGGGAGGCGGTGCCGGCGTGGGCGGCTCCCGCTCCTCCCTCATCGGCCCCGCGCTCTCTGACGAGACAAGATGGCGTCGGTGGGACCAGGCCGAGCGGTGGGACCAGGCCGAGCGGTGGGCTGCGCTGCCGGACCGCAACCTGCCTATCTCCCCTGCTTTATTTACCACGGAGCTCGAGGAGCAGCAGAAGAGGCAGCGTGCGCCCTGTTTGCAGCCCTGAAAGGACACCGAGACACTTGAACGCGGGCGGGGGGAGGGGATGGTGCCCTGATGCGCTGAAGGACTGTACCAGCATCACTGCCACAGAAACCCGCACGCAGGTATGTGCATCAACAGAGAGACACTGCTGGATTAAACTCGTTTATAACGCAGAAACCTGATGAGAAGAAAACCCCACATTCAGTGGTCAGGGACTTAGAAGTACAAAGAAGAAAGTGCTTAGGTACGCCATCTTTCAGATCCTCCTGTTTGTAACAGCGTTTTGTTTTTGTCATCTCTTCCTGCTGCTGTGGATTTGTTACTAGCTGGCAGAAAGCCCCAGTCGAGTACCCTTGTTACAACCAGCTACAGCAGCAAAGGGCCTGTTCTTGCTCAGACAAACTCCGGTTTCATGCACGGTATGTTTTGTAGACGTAGTTCACTTGTATACAGTTCAGAGCCCCCACTAGCATATGTTTAGTCCAATGACTGTCATACAGCAATGACTGCGCTTCCTGTTTTTATGTGCCAGCTGGATTGTTCAGCACTTAAGATAAGAATGTACCTACTCTTCTTAGTTTATTTTAAATTTCAGAAAAATATATTTGGTAAGTTAGTAAAATTCACTGCTAGGACTACAGGAAACTGTTTATATAAACTTAAGAACTTTAAGATTATATTCATTAGCAATATTTATATATAAAGCAAGCTGCTAAAACTTTTGACTTTGGATGTATCAAAAAAAGCAACTCTAGGTATCATATCCTGTTTTTTCTAACAACAGGATGGCTGGAGGACTGAGAAGGTAGGACAGCTAAACTTCATGCTGTATTTTACTGGTTATAGCCTCCAAAATTATAATAGTGCAATGGCAACTCATGTTCCCCTCCTGACATGAGGGAAAGCAGTACTGCATTTGCACATAAGGCTTCCACAACACGGGTGGTTTTCACCTCACTCATTTGTACTTTAAACTTTCTAAGGGGTCACTAAGGTAAGGGATGAAAAGCCCTGTGTAGCTCAGCACATGTTTTCCTACTCAGTAAAGACACACAAGTGCTTGATGAGGGTTAGTAAAATTTTCAGTTGTTTTGTAACCATCTGTGTATTAACGGCATTGCTTTTTTGCTTTCCTAGGCAGCAGCAGGAGAGAAAGGGATTTATCGTAGCAACACTGAACCAAGACTACACTTCAGCCCTTTATATGGAACTGCTGACAGAGGAAGCTGCAGAACTGAAAGCAGTCAGCCCTTGACTGCATGAGACTATGCCTCTCACAGAAGGCAAATGATGTCTTACTTCAAAAACTTTATGAAATGCAAACTCATTGATTCACTTTTCTTAGAGCTGTTACACTTGAATAACTGGAGAAGGTTAAGGTTCCTATTCACTTCAAATGAAGATTTATAGTTTAATTGGCTCTGAAGACTACAGAGGTCACATTGAAAAAAAAAAAGGAAAAACCTTTTCTTTTAGCATACAGGATATTTCTTCCTCGTACTACAGGAGTGCCTATTTAGATACATGGTGAACTAAAACTCAACAAGTATAGAACAAAACATACAGAACAACATTTTTTCACAGAAAAAGGCAGCCTCTGAAAATGTGACGTCAGTAAGAAGGAATACAACAGCAAAGTACCTAACAGAGCAATATTTTTATATTATTGCAATAGCAGTAATACTATCACTAAATCCGTAGAAAAGTAACTGCTTACAAATGTAAGTAGTGATCTAATATTAATTAATCAATACTGCTGCAGGCATTGAGTGTGGGTAACTGTATTTTCAGCTTTGTAGTGCAGAAGTTCGGGTTGTAAACTTGTGTGCTTTCATGATTTAAATAACAGATTGGACCTTTTGCTTTATATTGTTTGTGCCTAGATTAAAGATAAATGGCTGGTAGTTTGTCCTGGGTTTACTTCACAGTGCTTGCGTGATCCAATAGGATGGTGGGACTACCAAGTTTCCTTTATTTGAACAAGTATTGGAACTTTTCACCAAAGTAGGATTAAGTTTTACTCACGTTAGAAGAGCACTCCTGTCCAATATATGCACAAGAAACTATCAAGAAGCACACTGCTTAAATTCACACTGGTTTATTGTGTTCAGGAACATTCAATAAATACCAGTCTTTTGGCTTCAGTTTGGCAATCCTTCCCCACCAAAAATCCGTTGTATTGGGTTTTCTTCTGGCATAAACTCCATTGCCAGCAATGGATGTATCAGAAAAAGAAGTTAATAAATACAGACAGCAGTTCTCTAAACATACCTCGTAGTTTAAAGGCATGATACAGATTTACTAAACAAACGTCAAGTTCTTCACGGAAGAAAATTCTGCTACAAGCTGTCTCTGAACATTGTCTTCTTCACTAGTGCTGGTAGTTTATTTCATTAAGTACAATATTTTTGAACTGAGTCATTTAAAACCAAGCTTTTCCCCCATTTTCCTCAGCTTAAGATAAGCTGAGACATGTAACTAGTACTGAACTGTATGAATTTAGGACTGGTGTACCTCTTCCTGAGCATTTCATGACAGTCATGAAGAAACGGCAATATGAGACTTTGTTTGTATGGGCCTGGGGGATTTTTTTCATTTGTTTCAGCTTGCTTTTAAACCACTGTTCAAATGTTAAAAGTATCATATTTAAATTTAACAGATGTTTTGTGTAAATTTCTGTGTTTAAAAACATGATGGAGGATTCCTGCTTGTGATGAGAATCACTTTCAAGTACTTAAATTTGAATATCCCACTAAACTCCTTATTAAAAATGTGTTTTTATAAAAGCATGAAGACTACAGAAAACCAATTTACATAACAGTTAATCTTGAATAAATTTTTCCACAACTGTATTTTACATATAACCAAATTCCTGCTTTAGCAAAAGCAAAAAGAATAAAAATAAATTCTCTCCCAACTATTTACACTCAGGAATTACCTTGCTGAGGGACTAAATACTTTACTCTACAGTCCCTCTAACCCAAGATGTATTCTTAGGTGTATCCCCTTGTGATTTCCGGTCTTGGAAGTTTTCAGCAAACCTCTCTCTTGCTTTGTCCCAGTTCTTTTTATTCTTGCTCTGGATGAGTTGAACATCTTCAATTGAGACTGGTCTCCTAGTACCCAAACCTGCGTGCTTCTGATGTAACTCAAGTTGGATCTGTCAAATATATTAAATGTTGTAACTGCAAGTTAGGTACTCCAAATCATGTTTTTCTAATACAAATTCCACCCCCACTCCCAAGCACTTCTCTTTCAGGTTCTAATACACCTGGATCATACAGGAACAGTACCACGGAAATGATATGTCAAATCACCACCTCTAAAACCACGATCTAGAGTGCTGATAGATGTCACCTGCTCCTAACATTACTGTGAAATACACCCGCGTGAGCAGCATATGATTCCTGTGCTGGCTAATTTGACAGTACAGGGCATGGTGTGGCTCTGAGCAGCACCAAAAGACAACACATGTGGTGCCAAAATGGGGTTAACATGCCCACCACAGAGGCCTACAACTTGGTGGCTACAGTGACGTCAGCTAGCTTTTCCTCTCTTCTGGCCCATCATCTGATTTTTGTGCTACAGCAATTTCAGAGAAAGAGGAATCTCAGAGAAAGTGAAGAATTCTACCCTAAGCTCATCTGGAATTCAATCACTTAAATGATTTCGATTTTCCTCCAGGCTACTGTATTCAACTATGAGGTTATTAATTCCATGGGTAGAAGCTGTCTGCCGTCTTTTGCATAGTTTCCTAATAAACACAGACAGTTCGGGCATCCTCACTGAAGGGACGATGCTATTAAAAAATTTCAAAATACCTCATTAGTCAAGAAAAAATTTATTTGAGATTAGTCTGACTGAGACTATTTCTTCCTAACCAGGAGTTTGAAATGTTTGAAGTGAATAGTGGCATACAATTAGATATTTTTCACTGCAAATACATTATTATTTTTATTTCAAGTGAAAACCAGAAAAACCTACCGGATTCTTCATACCACCACCATCCTTTCCTAGGCCTTCCCCCTTCTTCCATCCCATCTTCTCCAACATTTTATGTCCTTTGTTGCTGTTGCTGATTTCACTTTGAAGAAAGTTTGAGATAACTGATAAGCAGAGTTCATATAAAGAGTATGCTCTCAAATACTGAACAACAGAAATGGGCGAGCATATGCTGCTGCTCTGGAAACCAGGAATCAATTACTGTGCTGCTCCTTCTTCCATCAAGAGATATCCAGAAGACCCCCAATGCTATCTTTTACAAGTTCCTCCATGAGTATGTTTAGTTAACAAAGCCATTACAAGCATCTGGTGACTATCAACTTTCTTAAAACTGCTTCTGAACTATTTGCTTGCTTTAGGAGCTAAAAGCTACATCATGGGTAGGTGGGAATGGACTGCACTAGGGAAAAGGCAGTATCTGTGCGTTCTAATGCATTTATTTCACTGTCTCACACTTCCTTTTACCAGCACTTAGAAGTTCATGTTTCTTAAGAAAACCACCACAACTACAACTACAGAAGCAAAGGAATAATTGAAGAGGAACATTATATGAAGTATCAGTTAAGATGTATGTAAATACACGTTCTATGACAAGTTGGACATTGACAGTGAAAGAAATTGCAGGTGAAAAATCTGCATGTGTACTATTACTGGGACTGAATAGGAAAAATAAGAATTGAGCCTCTAGACAAACAGACACTACGGAAGATGTCAGTAGTGCAGCTGGATAAGACTTTGATTTTTTGAGTTGGCAAGGAAGTGATCTAAGCATCCTTACTGCCAAGTTGAATTCTGTATGGAAAGTGATGAGTTAAGAAAAAGACTATGTGAAATGGGATGTATGAAAGCTTACAATTTTCTAGCTCTCCTAAAACTTTATATACATGTAATTTGTAATCTAAAAAACTGTACGCTAGTAACAAATTGGTAATTTATCTTTTTTTTTTTTTTTAAGATTCAAAAGAAAAGGCCATGGAGGATACCTCCCCTGGCCTCTCCAGCTTACATATGAACAGAAGCTGAACTGTCGTCTCTCTGGAAGGTTCCTTCACTTCCAACAGTCTCTCTGCGTTTTCCTGCTCTGTCTTTGTACTTTGGATTCTTCACTGCTTTGTTGTCTTCATACTCTGTGTTCTTTACAAGCAGATTAAATTCCATCAAGACAATGAATTCTTTGATAACTCCACTTCTTCCCTTCAAAGTAAGGCAGCTTCAGCCTACTTCATTAATTCTAAAGCTTATAACAAAAAACTATAGTCCTCACTTAGCTTACAGCCATACCTTGTAAAGGATATTATTGCCATCATCACATAATGACATAATACTGCCAATTTCAATAATTTCAGAGAAGCTGTAAATGAAATAACAGGTTCTCTTGAATCTTTTCTTGAATCAATCTCTTCATATTAAGCAGAAAACCAAGTGATCATAGCACTGGCCTTTTGTATAAACATTTAGACTGTTCCTCAGCAACTATTTTTTTTCAGAATAGATGACAGAACTAAGCATGTCTACAGATTCTCTATAAATATTCTTTTGGTAGCTGAAGAATTTGAAATACGATGGCATTATGTTTTGTACATGAATACATTACTACAAATGCTGGATGTAATCCCATAGTTAAAGTTATACCTAAACCAGGAGTAACTTAAATACATATATACTATATTGTCTGTATGTTCATGTTGGCATTCTTCTATGGACTTAAAAAAACTTGAAAAAATTCCTTCCACCATTTTTTTCAGTTTATCATTATTTTTCCTTTCCAAATAAAAGATAGCACTGCAATTCAGTGAAAACTTAAATCTGCAGAAATAAAAATAGAAATGCCTTGCAAAATCCTAACCTCAAAAGGATTAGGAATCTTGTACCCATTGGAAAGATCTTTTCCTAAACTTTAAACAGGACTTTCATGCCCCCTTAAAATCATCTCTCTCAGTACAGGTTTATTAAGAATTATTATTTAGGGTACAAAAGACCAGCCTGAGTTAAACTACCAGGCTCAAGTTTGAGTGCATTTGAAAACTTCCCTTATTCTTAAGGCTTTAAATAGGAATCACAAGGCATTAAAAAAATAGGAACCAGAAGATTACAAAACTGAATGATGTTCCTACTGTAAACTCACCTGTAAACCATATTTTACCCGTATTTGTTTTAATGCTTTTCTTCTGACTAACTCTCTCTCTTCTTTGCTAAGTGCTGGGCAAACTAAAAGGAAGAACACAGGATTGAATTTCTAATTACTAATGTAACAATGTTTTGAAACATGGAAAGTGTGAGAATTTTTGTTCTAACATTATTATAGACACATATACCAAGAAGAAAATACATCATGTATAACTGTTCCCAGTTGACAAGAAAACTGTAAGAAAACTAAAGTAATTCCTATGTTTATATTATAAACAACTATACTAATAAAGCCATAATAATAAACATCTCCTGTGATAACCTGACTAACCAGAGGATTCCTTTTTCCTGTCCAGGCGAAGATGTGCTCTGACTTGTCCTGGTTCACATCCATCACAAGTATCACTGCCAGGATGTATATGAAAAGAAAGCACAGTTTCACCAATCTTCACTTCGTCTCCATGCTCCAAGACGTAGGGATCACATTTAGTTTTAGGCTACAGCAAAAGAAAGTTTTGGCAGCCATGTTAGTTACTCACGAAGGACACAAATTTAATTTCATGCATGCTGCTTACAGTTCAGTAATTCAGTTTGGTCTCACAAATGTAGGCAAGTATTTAAATAGGTATTTCACCCTAGCAACTGCAAACATAGTAGATTTTTCTTAGTATAACCAAACACTATGTACTGTAAGTGGCCCTAAAACCAGAAAGGAACCAAGGCAGACATTAATGTATGAAAGAAGCCATACAATGGCATTATTAGTCATTTGCCATAAAACATTTAAAATGACAACACAACAGTTTTCTGCAGTGTACAGAGTCTTAAAACAATAGGTACTCACCTGGAGGATTTGATTTCCATTTACAACTGTTCCATTCTGACTGCCTTGATCCACAAGAACATAATTTTGCAAATCGTGGTCAAAATATACTTCTGCATGAAACTGATAAAAAGAAGCCTAGGTTAAATGTTCTTGTTAAGCAAATACTTCACAATTTAAAGGCTACTTAAAGGTAAAATTTTGGAATATATTTTGAGACCTTTAAAATTAGTGCCTTTGGTACTCCAAGTCAGTACGCTATTCCATACCTTATGATTTCATCCATGTGAAATGTAACTGAAAGGGCCACAACAACACGAGCTAAAGTGTACTATTAACAATGTAACCTTTCTGACCATAAAATGATTCAATACAGGAAAACTATATTCTTCCAATGTGGCAAGTATGTTTTCCTTAAAGAACTGTGAGATTCAGTAATGCATGATTTTTAACTGTTTATATATGTAACAGGCTTTTTGCTTTTAAGGTAAGTTACAGCACTCTCAATTAAAAAAAAAAATCTGATCTTGTTCCACTGCTTCAGGTTACTTGGTCTTTCATATTTGATATACCTCCCTAAATGCCATGCTTTTGTAGCATTCATATAATACACCTTCACCTGCACATTAACACCCAGGACATAATGACTAGCCATCACTTGCTATTTCATTTATTTCCCTTCTGATATTGAGACTAACAATCTATTTATGGGTTTCTTTGTGCTGTTGTTGCAGTTCTTTACAGGTATTGCTCCCAAGCCTATACAGAACATAGATGACACAACTCCCAGCCAAACTCACAAAGATATACACTACCTCCAAAAAAGGCCACTGAACAAACCAAAGTACCAAATTCTCCAGCCTACTAAGGCTTCCAGTAAAAGCAGTATGTCTAAAAAGGTGACCGTTTCAAATTTGACAAGCAAAGATCCCTTTTGCAAAAGTCACAAGAGTCAATCTGAGAAGAAAAGTATTAATTTAAAACCAAATATATTCTCTTCTTTGAGCAACAGCAGTTGCTACATTCAGTTTAAAAAAAATATTTTGAAGACTGACTAGCATTTCCAACAGGAACACTCCCACAATGATGGAGACCAACTGTTAGTTCAATAGATAATTTAATTTAATTTCTACCTCTGTTCTATTGAACAGAACTAACCCAGACTTCTTCTAAGGAAGCTAAATCTGCAGGGTGTAGCATTTTTTTAAATCTCACTTTCCACTCAAGAAAAACAAATGCCAAATTTGTCCACAGGTATAAACTATGAATAGTTAGGAAAATAAAATGGCGCATAACTTTGTTTCTGCAGGTACGTCATTTATGTTTCTGCCTTTCACTCCTTATCTGAAAAGTGAAGTAACTTCTTGTATAAACTGTCAGTACCCATCAAGTACTAAAATGGTAATATTAGAGAAAAATAAAAGCCTTTTGACTTCTTTATTCACCCAGTTTCAAATACATGTCTGAAAAAGTCATTAGCAGGAATATACTCTGGAAATTATTCAGTATGAAATATAGTACATGGCTGATTAATCAGAACTATAATCTGAAACAGACATAGTAAAGCATGTTTCATGAAACACTTGCATTTACAGATGTTTTTAGCAAACTTTTTGTTTGGATGACATGTCTTTGCCAATCTACATTTTTCTTTTATTAACAGTGCTGCATTTAGGGTCACGTTAAAGTACTTAGCAAAACAGAGCATAGAATTTATCCTTAACCTTTCTAAACCAGAACAAAAAATTCCATTCTATCTACCATCGAAAGGCATTCTGTTAATTTTTCAAACTCCCTGGACATCACATTTATACAGCTGCCTTGAAGAAAAATAAAATAAACCCTTTTGCTCTGAGCATTAACAGTGAAGACTGCATTACTTGTGACATGATTCTTACTAGCTGACATCAGGATTTTATATACCATTAAGTACTTAACAAAGTAGTAAGTTTCCTGAAGTTCAATAATTATGAAATTCAAGATTCAAAATACAGTTTTTTTACTGTGCATTACACTGTAGATTAGTAAAACTCCCTTTTAAAAAAAGTACTTAGCTTTTCTAGACTTTGAAAACACACCGTTGTTTAAGTTTCCATTCATAAAAACCTGGCTTTTTCCTTTTCGTAAATTCAAATGTGGGTAAACCCACATCTTATTCTGAAAGTTCTTTCCAAAAATTAATACAATTTTTCAAATTTAAAGCTGTAAAACCTAAAGCTTCCTTCATACATTTATATCTGCTGAGCTACCTTTTAGCAGACATAAACAAGAGTTACCTTACTGACTCCAACTTCAGGAATCTGAAGGGTATGTCCAACATCTTTTTCTCTGTAAAATCAAGTTAATATATAAATCACAACAAAGTAGAAATAGGTCTAGTAAGTGACTTACAAAAGGTATATTTCAGATGAAACCTTAATATTGTGTTTCTCTTGTAAGCTATTAGGAATCTTTGCAAATACAAGACATTGTGATGCTATAGACATAATACGAGAACTTGCTTCAGGCCCCTTCTTTCATTTTTATACACTATACAAAGTAGACAACGCATAAATGATAAAACAGTACCAATAAATTCTTATCCATAAACCTGACATTTCTACATGAACTTTTATACTCATGCAATGCCTGTAAATAACAGTCTGAACTCTGTATCCTTCAGGCTCTTCAGTGCATCCTGGCATCAGTCTTCAATGCTGAATTCTTGATAGCATTAGGCAGGTAATACAAGCAAAGAAAGAGTAATCTGTACAGGGTGTCTTTTGTTTTGTTTTGTTTTTTTTTTGTTACGGTCAGATGAAGCGATTTGTGTATTACATTCTTATACTTAAGGGCTGAAGAAGCAATGCAATTAGCAAAGGACCTACATGCTAATTCCAAGTAGAACTGTCTTGACCTTCACACAAATGTATGTACAAAACTGCACCTCTAAGAGCAAATCAAAAGACATCTATCAGCATTAAACAGAAGCAGCTTTTCAGGGGTGAGGTTTTCAGTAAGCTTGGACGAAAACATTAAGTCATCATTAAATTCATCCTCTCCAATGAACCAATTAGATTTACAACTGTAAGACTGCATACAGCCTAGCACAACCCCCAGCTTATTATCTAAAAACAATGAACAAACCCTATTGAAATGTGAATGTGTGAGGAAGTCTGGGATATGCTTCGCTGTGATCCTGAGTTTCTGAAGGGTGTTCTTCAGTTTCTGAAAAAGTTACTTTAGTTGCCAAGAACAAAGTTTACTTACTTTCTAAAAGACAAGTTTTCAAAGAAGGATTTGCAGCTATGCTGCCATTAGGGGCTCAGACAAAAAAATCAAGTTATCACTAACAAATTTTGAGGACTGCTGAGCTGCATTAACTGTAACACAGTTAACTCGGTGTTACATGACCTGACTTGAACTTCTTATAATGGACTAACCTAACTCAGAGTACCTCAAAACTGCTGCAGGCTACGACGATAAGCATGAGGAGTAGGGACAAGCAATCCAAAGGGCTTTCCACGGCTTTCAAAGCAAGGCAGTTTTAGATACATATAAAATATTTCATTTGGTTTTACCTTCCAATTGTAGCAGGTTTCACAGCTGTGATAATATAAAGTGATCCAGTCTGCAGAACTGGTGATCTTATTACAATTACTCTGATACAAGGAGGCCATATCTTTTCTTCATCTATAATTATATAGAAAAAACCACCACCATTATTACCAACAAATTACAGTTTGACCCCCATAGTCCATAATTTTAAAAAAACTGATATACACTCAGCCATTACTTGGCTGAATAATATGCAATTTTCATAAAAAGAAATGCATAACTGCAAAAGAGAGAAAACTTTGATGACATTACTGTTTCAAAGGCTTTCTGACTGCACACCAAAGTATTACAAATATTTTCCTCATTCTGCTTATTTACATGTGCACTACTCTTTATAGCAATAAAATATAAATACATTCACAGAATTTACTAGTAATTATAAATTCATGGATCATTAATCCTAATATATTAAAATACAATTTTACTTTGTGAAAAGGCAACACCTTTCTGTTCACATCACAGACCTAGTGCATAAAGAACTTTATATGTGACAATTTGTCAAACATGTTTTTAGCTCTTATTAGCACTATGCATCAACACAGGTAAGAAAAAATAACAGACAGAGCCTACAGATGCATATGCTTTTTTGTCTCATTATATTTTATTATATTCTAACAGATGTATGAATTCTGTACTTGGCTGTATGTTTGCAGAAACGTCTTCAATAATCTTAGCTAGGAATAGACATAATAAGATGAGAAGACAATACCTTAAAAGAGTACTAGGGGAAAAGAAACTGTCTCCAGTTTTTATTACACCATCATTACTGCAGAATTGAATAGTAAAAGAAGGAAATTTAATCTGAAAGCCTGATGGTAGCAAGGACATTTTGATTGGCATTAATCACTTAGGATCTGAATAGTTAAGTAAAGTAATGAAAACATAAGAAACAAACTATTTAACTGTGAGCAGGGCCCAGGCTACAGTTAGTCTTCATTCAGGGTGTATTTCTTTCTGGGATTTGGAATGTCCTTTGCATATATATAGTTCTGATTGGTTGCATTAAGCTTTTCATAGGTTACCTTTTTTTTATTGGCAAGAGACCATTCAGTTCTTGAGTTCTTAAGGACCTTAAGGATCTAGGAGAACACTTTCTATGGTATAAAACAGTATACAGGTTTCCTCTTTATACCCATTTCTTACAACTTGTCAATGGAATACATACAAAATAGCATTTCATCTAGTACTGACTACTCCACATTCCTTTTTGTCACATTTTGAAATGAATTATACATGATGGTTTATGAGAAGTATCACAAATATTATCTATTAATTTGGGAGAGTTAATACACAGAATTATTTCAAGTTCTGTTCTACAACCTTTATTTTAGCAACAGACTTTCTTTTCTCCCTTCACTGACTGTCCTAATCTAACCAAATTTTATTCAGTCACTGAGGTTTCCACAGAAGCAAGGATGTTATACTGGGGAACAGCTTTTATAAAAACACTACTACTTGCCTCTGACTACTGTGCAAGTGAAGAGAAGAAATACTGATAACATATAGCACTTGAGATACTGAAAGTATCTCAAGTCACATGCTTTTACATATTGTTTAAAATTATCCAAACTGTCATTTGTTCTTAACAGGCTCCTGGAAAAATACAATAATACCACATATAATCCACAATAATTCACCTTCACTTTCTGAGTCTTCTGATTCATCAGTTTCTTCACTCATTAATTCCTCCTCACTGTAGGTTTCACACTCAGAATCTGTAATTTCACCTTCTTCTGGTTCACTCTCTGTGTCTGCTGTTCTACTGTCATCGGTATACACCGCAGCGTCTGGTGTACTTTTGCGTGAATGTGAATTTATATTGTCTGTTGAAACTGATTCTTTGGCTGTTAGACTGTTCCGTGTTTTTGTGTCCATTTTAGTCTTCTTTCTTATATTTGGAGATTCATCTTCTTCAGTAGAACTTACTTGCTCAGTAGTGGAAAAGCAATTCAGATTGTTAGATGATTTCTGCTCTTCTGTGTCCAAATCCTGGAGGGGAGTTATATGATGTTACACAATTTACAGATCGAGTTTTTCTAAAGAATGCTACCATCCTGGAAGTAAATTCATCACTAGGAAGAATTTTCACAACTATTAAGAATTGGTTAAATTTCCAAAACCTTTTTGACATGCAGTCAACAGAACATTTGAGTAAAACCATTTTCACATTCTAAAAAGCATGACTGAGACCATCGTCTATTTGGGAAAGTGTGACTGCCCTCCTCTTCTAAACTTCACTTATTCCTTCCTCTTTTCTCACACAAAACTTAAGAAACTTGTACGCACTTCAAACTTGTGCAACACCCTCTTGAATATTTTCATATTTTGCTTTTTTGACACTCACTTCTGTCCCTCTCTAACTCAATTCTTGCAACCTGCTTATAAGTTCTTTAGTTGATCTTCATCGTATCCTCCTCCTGTTTTTGCCTTCTCATTTTTTTTCTAGCATGGTCCAGAATATCTGGAATGCCCACTTATGCTTGCCTAATGACCTGTTTTTTCTCCTTTCAAAACTGCATCTTTAACAAAACCTTTAATCAAGATAGGAGAAAGAGACTATAAGCTTAATTTATGCTATGTGGAACAGTTCTACTGAAAATCCATTTTCTACTGCAAAAAAAATTCTCAATTTCTTTACTGAATATGAGACAGAGTGGATCATTGTAAGTTCTTCCATTGCCACTAATTTCACCACCAGAAAGAAAGTAGCCTGACAACCATTAAAAAAAAAAAAAAAAAAAAAAAAAAAAAAAAGGGAAATAAAAGAAAGAAACAACACAAATGACTTTAAAAGGTAAATAAAATCTCAGATTTTAAGTTATGTGACATTTTGAGTTCAGAATGAATGCGTTCAATTACCATGAATTGTATCAAATATTGCAACACAGCAGTTAAAAAAAATACATTCTTGATATTTTCCTATGTTTCCACCAAAGGGCATTTTTCATTTCAAGATACATGAAATAATGTATATGCAAATATCATGGAACTTAAAGCACTTTCACATTCAGAACTGTAAAAACACATCAGTGGCACAGATGTAAGACGAAGACAAGAATTCTCCTCAGCTGTTGGATAGGACAGTGTGCTTTGGAAACATGTTCAGTAAGACAGCAAATTATCAGGAAAAATCAGCAATTTTAAATACATTTCATGTTTTAAGTGAGAGACTATTTGTTTAGGATGTCTCCATAATGCAGTGACCCTTTTCCCTGAATTCTCTAAGTCCTGGAATGGGAAGGAATAGGATTACGATGCCACTGTGTAAGGTTGTTTATTTTATACAAAAGATGTAGTAGTCCTGCCAAAAGTAAGACTACACATTAATTCCATTAGAAATATTTTCGTCTATGTTTGGTAGGGATATTGGATTGATACCAAACATACCAAGGTGTTCTGCAATCTTAAATGTAAACTAAGTATTTTATAGTATTCTAATCTAAACAAAGAAATTAAATGGTCTGCTTAAATCACAACCAAGGCAAAACAACAAACGACTGTAACGCACTAATGCCCAAGTACAATGCTCCAACCACTCAGCTCCTTCTCCATAGTAAATCCAGTGATACTCATTGTAGGCATCACTTCAGATATTTTAAATTAGAAAGTAAAAAAGTGCAGTTTCAAAGCCTGGCTACTAAAGAGAAGACTCTCAGTTCTGTGTTGAAAACAGTAATTTTTAAAAACACTCTAATAAACAGACCACTAATTCCATATAAACATTCATGATATGATTTTGCCAATATGACCATTAAGCCTACTCTCAGCAGTTCCTGCATTTTTCCACAATTGCTATATTCAACTGTTAAGAAAGCAAATAAATTAAATAGCTCCGTTAAGTAGTGATAAAAATGCAATCTTCACATTTAGAAATTCTTGTACAAAACTGAGGATTTTAAAATTGGATTTTGAATCGAATATGGATTTTGAAAACTTCATGATTTCATAATCTGCATTAAAATACAGATCTTGATGAAGTTTATATAATGGCCAGTCT
>NW_020955201.1:2415178-2471175 GCF_003031625.1 Empidonax traillii
ACACAGTGTGCGCGGAACTGAGCCCACCCTTTAATCCTGAGGTTCATCTGCCGGGGCCAAGCACGCTTGGACGGTGGCAGTGAGGTCCTCAGGACGTAGATGGATTGCCTTACAGGCTAACGAGCTCCATCTGCCCGGGGAGGGGCCCCGACCGGGAATCGAACCCGGGTCTCTGCAGTGACAGTGCAGCGCCTTTCCCCTAGGCCACCAGGGGCTCCCATTATGAAGTTTATAAACTGATACTGAATGCATCTTAAAGCACTTGAGAGGGTCTCGTGAACAAATCATTTTCCATTATGTATGACTATGTACTAGTTTTGGCTGGGGTAGAACTAATTTTTTTCACTGTGGGGGTGTGTTTTGAATTTGTGCTGGAAACAGCACTGATAATATGTTAAGGTGTTTTTGTTATTGCTCCACCCCACCAGCAAGGAGGCTGGGAGTGCACAAGGAGCTGGGAGGTGACACAGTTGGGATAGCTGACCCTACCTATCCATAGGGATATTCCACGCCATTTGGCATCTTGCTCAGCAATAAAAGCTGGGAGAAGAAGGAAGTGGGAGGATGTTCGGAGTTAAAGCCTTTGTCCTCCCCAGTAATCATTAAATGTGCTGGAGCCCAGCTTTCCTGGGATAGCTGAACAGCTGCCTGCCCAAGAGAAGCAGTAAAAGTTAATTTCCTTATTTTCCTTTGCTTGTGTGCATGGCTTTTGCGGTATCTCAACCCATAAATTTTCTTACTTCTACCCTTCCAACTCTCTACAATCCTGCTGCTGGTGGAGTGAGCAAGCAGCTACCTAGGGTCAAACCATGACAGAGTACTAGCATGGAACACATGCAGCCTGTATTAAAGTGTGACTATGCAAATAGCACTTTCTTCCTGCCTCCATATAGTCACTGCCTAAAAACCAGGAACTGGCAGTAAACACGGAATGACGCAATACATTCTAGCAATGCATTTCATTTTCAATTACTTTAACTCTTCATCCAAAAACTCATTACACAAGACACAAAGGATGCAAGTATGTGCTCGTTACAACCATGTTTGTTACACCACGATATTAGGCACATGCATTCCTTTGCATGTTGCTTTGCCTAATTTATCTAAATACTAGACTGACATCAATAGTCACATGTTGGACATGGACTGACTGTACATGATCCATGTTTGAAAAACTTTCTATCTGCTGGGTATTACCACACAATCTCTGGGATTTTTCTCACTAAACTTTAGTAAAGTTGAGCGGTGCAATCAATCTGCTTGATAATAAACTATTTTTTAACTATAGAGTTAGTCATGATCTTACAAAAATAACAAATCATGCTTGTGTAAGTGGAATTGATTGGTTTGCTTTATAAAGAATAGGCCACAAACTACTGATTGCAATAACCTTTTGAAATGCAGACTGTCCAACTTAGAATATAATGTCAGTGTCATTGAAGTGTTTTTAATGAAAAATTCAAAATATTTCAAGCCCTTAACTATACTTTTTGTTTTACTGTGAGAGGGCAAGACAGTTTGTCTCTTAAAACTTCAGTTTTTCTGTATTATGCCTGATCAACATCCACATTCATGCAATTCTTCAGCACATCTACAAAATAGAACTTATTACTGTGAACATAATTAGCTCAATTCTAAGAACTGCACTGTTCTCTAAATTTGTTAATTGTTGTTTTTTGGTTTGCTATAAGTTTGGTTTGCTACAAGAATCATCGGTACTCAACACTCATTTACAGGGATGGATAGTAGATTTTTAGCACTGACTCTCTGAATGTGAAATATTAATCTGACATTCAGTATTTCACTAAAGAAACATTCTCAAACAGTTAAAAATAGCTCTTCCACTCAAATGATTAAGCTTTCACTTGCTAACACCATTTCACTAGTACTTCAGTTACTCTCTTCCACCCTACACAATACTCGACTTTCCAATGCAAAAAATCCAATTAAATGCCAAAAAAACCCCTGTAAAGCTCTTCCTACATCATACAGAAGCCACTTTATACACTGGTGGACTGCTCTTAAATACAGGAAACAGAAACCTGCCTTACCTAAAGAATGTCTAGTTTAGTCCAGACCCTTTATGTTATACAGTGATGCTAAATACTTCTCTTCCCAAATATTCTAGAATGCCATCAAAGTTTTCTTTAGATGTTTGTCTTACATAGAATTTCAAATATATTTCAAAGTTAGTTTGCAGGTAAGTGGATTTTGATCAAATAGCTTCAAAAATTTATTAATTCCTTTAGGAAAAAAGGTATCTAGCCATCAATTTCTAGATATTATTTTTTCCTTTAATAAAAATACCAAGGTTAAAGGTAAACATCCATGGACTAATGTGTTTGTTGTCTCAACTCTACCTTTACCAGAAGCTGCCAATCCAAAAGAAGAAATCTTCAGATTAGCCGTGGTTTCTGTCAACTGACGTACCTAAAGATGGGATGAATATCAGCAAAAAATAAACTATGTGTGATAAAAAGAAAAGTCAAAACCACTGCTTCAAGAGTTCTACAGGAAATACTACTTAAAAAGCTTTGCCTCTCCTACAGAAGCAGCTATAAAGTTAATTTTGAGCACCATACTGAAATAAAATTTACTTGGTGGTAGTTTAAAAACAAACCATTTTTAAATTCAAAAACAATTTATGGAAAAAATGGCATATATCAGACCCTGCTTCTAAATTTTGCTATGTATTTCTAATGGCCCCAGTGCAGCAAGTCGAACTGCATGATCACTATTGCATACAGTCTATTCTCCAACTTGTATGGAAGCCCCGGATACAGATATTGGGCCAGAGACCATATTATCATTTATGGCACTTTTTTAACTCTTCAAAATTTACTTATTTAAAGGTTTTCTTCATAAAGAAGAAAATACAGTGTTTCTTGCTCCAGCTTTTTTTTGGTCTACCGCTTCAAAAAGATATCAGAACTGAACTATATGCCCCAAAGTTTCAAAATATTCCACCAGTGCTTTTATGTGAGCTGCACAGAGGCTATGTAGTAATTCATCCTGGCAGAAAAATTCCTGATTGTCTACTAAAAGCAAGGAAGCAGACAGAATACTTTGTTTCACAAGTCAGAAGAAAACTGTTTGTAATATAGAAGTTTGGTTACTGAGAAGAAAGGATTTCTTTAAAGAAAGTTCTTTTATAGATTAGGAACTTTTTCCACGTTATAGTAAGCCCATGAATTCCCCTCCACTTTTATGCTTATGATTATTTGCTTGTTTGGTAATTCAGCCTGTTAAAAATACAATACCATTTTAACAGATTAATGTTATCCTTTACATTCTCACAATTATACTGGGTTTTTTTCAAGAATGCAGCAATATTTGCGGACAATTCACCTGTCATTTCTGTAGTGTTAAGTATCCCAACTTACTACTTATAAATATATACTATATGTAAGATAGCTGAGAACATAAAATTCTTCCCACTAGATAGATACTAAACCACAAATAAAACCCCCTGCAGAAACAGAAAGTTAACAGACTGAAACTGGAACAATCTTCTTTAAATTCAAAAGGTATTAACTCTGGTGTAAATTAAGTCATTCAAAAATCAGATGCAATTTGATTGCAATCAGTACCATCAACATAGAAATATACGCTGTGATGATCTACATGCACAGCTGTTAAATTTCCTTATTTCTTGTACTTCGCAATATAATAAATATAAATACCTATTAATACGGGTTAATATTTAATCCTTTAACTGAAAAAGAAAGAAAAGCATTTCATGTACTTGAGAGTGTGTAACTACTGCTCACTGTCTTTCCCTGCTTCACATTCATACTCTTATAAACCACCTCATCTTCATCCAAGAATAACAAAGTTAAGTGGGTGTATGACATATTCCCAGAATTAGACCCTGGTATTGCTTTTTTAACACTACCAGTGGTCCATAGACCAGGCATTAAACCAAACCTTCTCCTACCTGTACCATCTATAGAAAAATAAAGTTAAGTAAAACCTATTTTGGTCAAGAAATGAGACAATGTTTGGAGGCATTTCTCACACTAGCAGCACAATTTAATAACCAACTGAGAAAAGCAATAATGAATTACTAGTTTTCAAAAGAACTGTCACAACGTTATTAATTTAGGTGGTATTCAGAGAAAGAAAAGGGAGAGGCTGGATACAAGTGTAGAGAAATGCATTTCAATAGACAACATTTCAGCTATGAAGTCCTACTTAAACCCAGACATTTTTAATTTTGTTCTAGCATGAACTAATTAGAGCTTTTGTCTATATCAGACTAAACTGAAAAACTATACTGCCAAAAAAATATTATGCACCTTCGTATGGGACTGTGCAGCTTATAAACTACTTTTTCAGTTTTATAGCAGAAAAATATTTTATTCTAGTAAATTTCATTCTTTTATACTAATGTAACATAGATATTTTTTTTTAATAATCAAGGAATTCCTTATGTGATTAACAACCACACTGTAAGAATAAAGTTTTTTAACTCAGCTATGTAAAATATGCTTTAAGGTACTTTGGTTTTTCTAAATCTAAGAGTGCATTTACAAATAAGTGCATTGACAAAAGGCATTCTTTTATTTTTGAAGTCTGAAATGGTGAGTGTTTAAAGTTTCACTTAGTATTCTCCATTTGTTTAAAAAATAAAAAAGGCTTTGTTTCCTTCTATGACATTAACCTCCATATCTTGTTCATAGATGCAAAGATTTGTACACTACAGAACACTTTAAATGTTTTTGCTATTATCTTGTTTGTCAAACAAGTTAGTTCAATAATAAAGTACTCAGTTCACCATCAATAAAACACATGAGAAAAAATGGATGTTTACCTTCTACCTTGTGACTGTGGAACTCTCACACAAAAGATTTGTTAACAACACCATCTAAATAAAATATTTCATTGATATAAAATAAGCTAAAGGCAAATCAGAGCACAGAAGCAGATCGTGATGGGATCCCAAAAAGTAGTCAACATTACTTGCTAAGTCAGAGCTATAGATGCCTCAAAACTCTTATAAATACACTTGTCAATATGTAACAGTCAATATGTAACAGTCATCACAGAACTAAATTTAGGAGACTTATTAATTAGTTTATGATGAAGACTTACTCCTACAAGCATTTCATGATCCTTTCCTGAGACATGATGAATAAAGTTCTGTATTAACAATGCCTTTGGAGAATGGCAGAATATTTGCATGCAGCATGCCCAGAACCTGGATGGTGTAAAACTGCACTTCCGCTGCATTAGCTCCCTTCTCTTAATTCTAAAGGATCCTTATACTTAGTGTTGCTAAAGTGTCCAGCTCAAGCTTTCAGAATGGAATGGTTCACGTGAAGTTCTCTCAAAGAGTAGAAATTCCTGCATTAGCCACAATCTGTTTATAAAAGGTGTAATCCATCAACAAGCACTATCCATTTAACATAAACTGCACTTGTTCTTAATGTAAATAGTTTCTATTTTCAAATATTTCAAAAGACCTCAATCCTGATTACAATTCTTTAACTGTGCACAGATGCTGCATAAATATTATGTAAGAGTACCTTACAATAATGCAATTATTCCAGATTTCAAACAATATGCTTGTCTGAGGCCTACGCAATGAAACTATGCAATGACTTAAGCAATAGCTTTAAAAAACATAAACCAAGGAGCACTGCGAACTAGAGAAATATATTCAATTACATCTTAAATAATAAAACAAATTTGCAGAATAGGACTAAACACAAGTAAGACTGTTCATCAAGGAAATACTTCTTGAAGTGTAATACCTGTGTTATAATAGAACTTCCTGATGTCTAGGAGTAAGTAAAGTTTTCCAAAGCAGTCACTGCATACCTACTATATGGTATGCCTTCTTAGCACTCAGAAAAACAACTGAAAGGAAGTCATGCTTTTTATAACTTAAAATACAAATTAATTACAACGGGCATTTATTAAGCTTATCCACACCTTAAGGACAATGAAAATGTACTGACCAAGCAAAGTATCAATAGCAAAGCATAATATGCAACAAACTAAAACTTCAAAGACATTTCCTCAATCCCAAATGACTGCAGAGACATAATAATACGCCAGTGGAATAAGCTTTGGAATACAGTCACAAAAAAAGGGTTGTTTATGTCAGTGTATTTTCAAAATTTACATTTTTTGATTCATCATGTAAACCTGGAAAAAAATGCAACCAAACAGAAAGGAACAAACTACAAGCCAAGACCCCAAAACCAAGACCCTGAGGTTAACACCGAATTTTTGATGTAAATCCAGCCCATCCACCACCTTGAACTCATTCTAGTGTGCTTGCTTATCCGAAAACTTCACTGACACTTGATATTAGACTTCTTCACAGTTGCACTGCAATAGTCTTGAAAAAGTGAGAGGATCCAAGTTAAAAGTTTCATCCTTAATCACTCAAAGGGAAAGTTATTTGAACACTAACTGCATGTTGGCAACCTGCTATATGCAGTTTAAAGATGTTTAAAGAGTTTGAAAATAATCACACACCCTCTGCATAAAACCAAGCCCCTCAACCTATAAATTACGTAATGGAAAAAAACCCAACAAGTTCTGCATTTTCTGTCTGTCAATTCTGAAGTTACCTTATATTCATCTGCAGCAATCCTCTCTGGTTCTTTTCTCTTCTTTTTCCCTTTTTTATCCTTGGTGTGCTTAGTACCAGGGGCCTGGTAAGACTGCAGATCCACTCGTGAATGAAACTGGTATCGGCCGCTTTCCACATCACAATAGTAATAAATTCCAGTTGCTGGGTCATAGTACAGTTGATTTTCCTTTATAAGAAATGAAGAACAACGTTATCATCGCTTCAAGAAATACATTGTTCAAAGAAACACCTTGTTAATAAAGAATCACAACTGCAGTTTCATAAAATGTACTCAAATGTACTAAAGAACTGTAGTGGCTTGATTTTGGATGGCTACCAGGTGCCCCTCCAACCACTCGGTCAATCCCTCTTCTCAACAACACTGGGAACGAAAATAAGACGAAAAGCTCATGGGTCAAGACAGAGATCACTATCATGGGCAAGCCAGATGAAGCAACTCGGTGAAAAGAGATTATTTACTGCCAGTTAAAACATAGCTGGAAGATGAGGAACAAAGAACAGCTCTCCCTGTCTCTTTTTACACTACCTCTACTAAGCCCTTTCATTCCTAGGTCCTCTAACTCTCTTCCACCACTTGAGTGGTACTGGGAAATGAGGAGAAGGGGGCTGAGATCAGTTCCAAAAAGTCCCTCTCTGCTGCTACTTCCTGCTTCAAGCATGTGTCCTCCACAGCCCACAGTTCCTGCCAGGAAAACCCGCTCTGGGCTCTGGCATGGGTTCTCCACAGGCCACAGTCCCTTAAGGAGCTATTTCTGTGTGGGGTTCTCCACGGACTGCAGTGAGAATATCTTCTCCAGTGCGGTCCTCTTCTACAGACGGCAGAAAATTGCCTGCTCTGGTGCTTGGAGAACCTCCTCCTGATCCTTATTCTTTGACCTTGGTGTTTGCAGGATTGTTTTTCACACTCATCCTCCCCATACACACCCCACTGTGTTTTGCCCTTTATTACACATGCTTTCAGAGAGGCACCACCAGGTCCTCTTAAGGGTTCAGCTGTGCCCTGCAGTGCAACCAGCCATGTCCACACAGTCCTTGGCCTCTTCTCACAGAGGCTGCCTCTGCAGTCCCAGGTCTTACTATCAAAACCTTGCCAGCAAACCCAATACATTTCCTGAATTCTGAATTACATTTCCTGTAATTCAAAACAGTTACTGAGCAAGAATTACTTTGCATAATTGTATCATAAACTGTAATCTATAGACCCAAACAATTATGTATCTAAGTAAATCCACAATTCAAAATCCAATATTCAAAAGCAGTGGTATAATTTAAAACCTTAAAAATTAAATCCAGAAGAGTCCCTAAAAACAAGTAGTTGTGTATCACATGCATTTTTTAAAACTGAGTTGAACGCAATGCTGCAAACAAATCCTCTGTTTTCAGCACAGCAGCTCCCTGGAATTTGTGACAGTATATATGTATCTATCGACATGTGAATACATAAACACACACCTTACAGGACAGAAAGAAAGCATCCTCAAAAGCTTTTATGAAAAACATATAGCAGATAGTAACCATTAAGAAATTCTGATTCATAATCTATCAACTTTTTTTTAAGAAGTATCTTCTTTCCTATAACATCAAACTAGTTGGTAACACTATACAAGTAAAGTACAAGGATTTGGTGTATTTTCTCTCAACACCCTTTTCACTGTGGAGGAGCCCCTTAGTTCAGCAATTTGTTTTTTTCTAAACAAGTCATTTTTTAGCTGAAGCTTTTAAGTTTGAGAGAGTTACAGATCAGCTTTATAGTAAATTTTTCCAATGCTAAGTAACTTAAAGATCTAAGGAGACATCAAAAACCACTGAATTAAAATCCAAATTTATATCTTAGCCTGCTATCTTCGACTGAAATAATTAAAAAACAAGCTAACAAACCACCAATACTATTCATCTTCAATAACGTGTTTTTCAAACCATAACATGACCTTGGATCTTACCTTTTCGCTCACATCAACTTTTACTAGTAAAACTTCCGCATACAGAAAAAATGCCAAAGATTTTGGAAATGATCCTTACCGAATTATAATAGAATCCAGTGCTGTGGTCATAATACAATCCTGTATTTTCATCGTAAACAAATCCAGTTTGTGAAACAGCTGCCTCTGCAGCAGCTCTCAAGCTCTCTGCCAAAGAACCCTCTGGTACTGAAGTATCTTCTGCCTCCTGATACCAGAAAGGAAGAAATTAAATTTTCTTCTAGAAGGAAAGTGCTCTATGAACTTGGACTGTTTCAGAAGGTAAAAATTTGGCTGCGGTTTACTGATAAGCTCCTACTGATTTCAACAGGACCAAGACTTTATCCAATGCCTTTTGTTTTCTCCCATCTTTATTCAGGGTGGTTCACATCAAAAATACACACAGTGAGTATCTTTCAGTGCATTCCTAAAACAAATTTCTGCTCTCTGTCCCACTTTCTGTTCCTAGATGCTAAGGCACAAACTCAGTTGAGTGACCTAAGAGAGGGCTGGATAGCAGGGAAGAAAACCAACCCACAATAAAATAAATAAATAAATCCCACCAACAACGTTCTTCTCCTTAAATGTTGCCTCCTTATGCCAATGGAAGAAAAAAAAAAAAAAGTACTATTTAAGAAAGTCAGCAGGCCATATTGAACATACTCTGCTGATAAAAAAGGTCCTGCTTCCAGGCTATATAGGATATATGTACCCTTTTAAAAAAATACACCAAATACCAAACCCCAACTCTAGGAGTATGCTACACTTGGAATATACTACAGAAAGGAACTAGTTTTGAAGTACGAGTATGTTAGTATGCTAAGATCAGCACCAGATTATCATGAAAAATTGTTTCATATAAAGACATCAGGACCAAAAGCATATCTTTTAGATGGAATATTAACAGAGTAGTGACTTCAAAACTGGTAAAATCCCAGACAGCTCAAAAACCTGTAAATTCTGGATGAAATCTGCCTCTTCTCCATCTTCAGCAACTTTGGTGCTATCCACTGTTAGAGGAATATTAACACCTGTATCCGATTCCTCTGTAGAATTAAGCTCAGTGCCTTCAGTCTCATGATTGTGCTGTACTGGTAGTTCGGATGCACAATCTTGAGTATTGGTGTGATTGTAATAATTTTCATAGTAGTAATAATCTGGGGAGGGAGGGAGAAAGAAAAGCTGAAGTTGCGTAAACTAGCAAAGCAATATTTTACTAATGCAGCTTAAGGATGCTAAATCTTAAACTGGAAATTTATGCAAGTAAGTAGTCTAATGAAAATTAAATATTAGGTAGCACTTCTGCTTTGAATTTATTCCAATCCTAGTACACAAATTATGTCTTATTTTAATATACTTTAAAAATTGGCAAAACACCTATGTTTGTAACATATAAGATTACTACGTAACAAATTATTATGGCATGAATTCTGCTAGTCCATGCTATACATTTTATCCTGAACTAACGGCCTGATAAAACAGGAACTGGTCTGAAAAATAATGACAGGTTACTGAGTGTAATTCAGCAGAAGATACAGACTTCAAATGTATTAAGATGCTGTTCTAGACCCCTCTTTAAATAGTCACCAGCCTCTCTACCTGCTTGTGACCACGCAGCATAGTCCTCTGTCTGTACTTCTACACTAGACGTATCTTTCTCCTTCCTATTATGGATTTCCTCAGTGAGTTGTTCTACCTGAAAGAAAAACAGCATGTTACAGAACCCAATACTGCATTTTAGTGCACCAGAAAAGAGTGTCAGCCTAATTTGCAATCCATAATTCAAACAAAACATAACGGCATCACAGGCATTTCAACTGATTTTGTTTGGCAGGGAACAATTTTGTACTTGGATGGTTGGCATAATGGAAAACTTAGTTTCTGCTCATAGAGGAAGCGGGGAAACTTGAAAAAAGTTACTCCTACGATGCCCACCCTGTAAAGTCAGATTTCAAGAAATACCCACTGTTCTGTGTTGATGTACTGCGGCATTTACAAACCCCAGACTTGCAGAATATTCTGGCCTGGAAGGGATCCACAAGGATCATTGAGTCCCACTCCTGACCCTGTACAGAACCATCCCCAAGAGTCACACCATGTACCTGAAAGTATTGTCCAAATGTTTCTGGAGCTCTGTCAGGTTTGGTACTGTGACCACTTCCCTGGGGAGCCTGTTCCAGTGCCCAACCACCCTCTGGGTGAAAAACCTTTTCCTGATATCCAACCTAAACTTCCCCTGACACAACTTCAGGCCATTCCCTCGGGTCCTGCCTCTGGTCACCACAGAGAAGAGATCAGTGCCTGCCGGTCCTTTTCAGAGGGAAGTTGTAGGCTGCGATGTGAGTCTCTCCCAAACTTGCCTATTTTGCCATAAGAATCTGTGGGGCAGTTTTCCCACTCTTTCTTTACCTCACACCCTCTTTCTGGCTCTCCCCACCACGGCCGACGCGGATTCGGGACCCCTTCGTGGCTGTGGTCGCCCGCAAGCCGGGAGAACCCGGCGGGCTCCGGGAAGCGCGGGACGCGCGGAGGGGGCAGGTGGAGCGGGGGCCGAGGGGTGGCAGGGGTCAGCAAGGCCGGGGCCGCGGTTCGGGGCGTGAGGGCCCTACCTGTCTCCGTAGGTCCTCGCCGCGCTCCCGCGCCCGGCGGTACAGGCGCTGGGTGCGGCGCAGCCGCCGCCGCGCCCGCTCCAGCTGCGCCCGGCACTCGCTCAGCTCCGCCTGAAGCGCCGCCGCCCTCTCGCCCGAGTCCGCCCGCCGCTCGCCGCCCGCCAGGGAGGCCATGACCGACCGGCCGGCCGCCGCTCGGTGTCCGCCGCTCAGCGCCCGCCCGCCGCCCGTGCCGGGGCGCTGTGGCGGTGGCTGTGGCGGTAGCAGCGGCAGTGGCGGTGGCTGTGGCGGTGGCTGTGGCGGTGGCAGTACCGGCCCGTACCGCCGGCCCCGGCCATGGCCCCCCCCACGGCGGGGCGGAAGCGGCTGGGGTCGCGCGCCGCACGCGCACCGAGCGCGGTCCCGCCGGGCGCGCGACGGACCGCCCCGCGAGACCCGGAAGGCGACCGGGGGCGGCCGGAAGCGGCGCGCGCGGCAGCGGAAGTGCGTATGCGCGCGGCACAGGCGGACGGGCCCGGGTCGGGGTCGGCCGTGCCGGAAAGGCCGCGCCGGATGGGAGCTGAAGGGGCAGCTGAAAGGGGAGCAGCAGCCCCCAGAGAGAGGCGGGCTGCGGGCTCGGGGCCCGACGGCCTCCAGTCTCTTACCGACCTCCACCAGCGCCCGCGCTTGGTTGCGCCAGGCAGAGTTTGCTGGTGATGGTCGGCCTCAAGGCCTCACTTGTAGCATATAACAGAGGGAAAAGTAATGGTAGCGTCTACTTTTATGCAAAACTCACGTTTTTGTTTGGTTTTTTTTTGATTTTTTTTGGGAGGGGGAACGGGCAAGAAGCTTTTTGGGAATTCTCAGTCTGCCCTGTGTCAAAGTACATCATGTCCTAGCTGGAAATGGCCGTGGGCATTGCAGTTGGAACCATTTAAGCAGCATTCGAGGCTGCTGTTGGTGCTGAAAACTGTAGCGCTGCAGCCCTATGTAAATTTCTGTTGCTGGGATTTCTAGAGGCAGCTGCAGAAGTTTTTTGGGTTTTCCCCCATGGCCCCATCTCGCTATCATAATTTTTAACCCCTCATCTTCTCTTTCTTAGGTGTGTCTCTTTCCTTGGTCTCTGATGCCCACAGTGCTTTTCAGTTGCCAATAAACTGTGTGATATGCTTTGTCACTTTTGTGCCTGGCTCCAGAAACGGGAAATACATCAGAGAAGGTTGTAGTTTTTAGATAATAGTCTTTAGATCTGACAATAGTGAATGTATGGCATCTGTGTCTGCCAGCAGGTATGTCCTAGTGATGCACCACCTTTAGAGGAGGTGTTCACCTGATTGCTTGAAGTGATGTAATCATTTCATATACTTGCATGTATTCTGAACATATTTCACATATATATATATAAAATACAGCTTTATAATTATTATTTTAACTTTTCTATGATTGCTGTTGCTTGCTATGCTAAAAGAGTCTCCAAGGGCATGAGGCTTTAAAATGTGCAGTGTGTCATGGTGCAGACACAAAGTTGTACTTCAGTGACCTGAGTTTTGGCTGCCAAATACAAGGGGTTGGCTTACTGCCTGTCAGACTTTAGTCTCAGCCTCAAATTAATGACTATTTTTGTCACTGCAGTCTGTCTAGGTTCTTCAGAATGTTTTAAGTTTGGCCTCATGCTGTTATTTACTAAAGCATGGTAGCAACATGGGAGCACAAATAGGTTTTGGGTTAGACCTCAGCACAAGTTTGAACCTTGTGTAGCTGTTAAAGAGAACTGATGATACACCACTTTCAGTCTGGGAATTAGAATCTCTGCTAGTGCTATTTTTTTTTTTCCTTTTAGCCACTGAAATAATGGCCCACTTCCAGTAGCTAGTAAGTCCAAAGACAAGCGAATTCGAAAGTCACAGTAAGTTGCAGTATTAATTTAGCAGGAATGCTGTTGTTCACTGCAAAGACAATCAGGTCATGCACTCATGCGCCGCTCATTAATTACTATTCTGACTGGAAACTGCCAGAATCAAATGCCTGAACTCTGGAGGGGGGCCTCCATGAGCAGGCAAGAGGCAAATCTTCATCCATTGCTGTCTTACTGAAAGAACATGGTAAAAAAATACAAGCAGTTTGTCTTCAAGTGTTTTGCGAAAGAGAGTAAACCTGTAGTGTGGACTGGGGGTCCTCAAAGATATATTACAACAAATAATACAGTTTCAGACCTTAGTTTTGCTCCTCTGTAGTTTCTCACTGGAAAGGTATGTCTCATCAGTTGGGACAGTGTAGTGTCTGTATCAAAAAGTGTTTAATTTTGGGTTGTGCTTCTGTTTTTATAAAGATGGTTTTACTTAAATGTATAAGTAAACAAGGACCTGAGTTGGAGGAAGATACTTCTTGAAAGAGCGCAGATTTCATCCACTACCTTGTATTAAGTTGTATCAAGTTCAGGGTATCACACTCTTCTTTTTAAAGGAGCGGCCTAATGTCAGACCTTTGACCTGCAAGTTTAATATTCAATTGTAAAAGCAGTGGACTTTAGAGCTTAAGCAGGGGAAAGAGGGTGAAAAAGGATGCCAGCACTTCAAACACTTCATGTTCCTAAAGGTTTGCAGCAGATGAAAATGGAGAGGATGGAGGTGATGGGTGTCCCTGCCACCAATCTGACAGTGCCTCTGAATATGCCCCTTTTGTGCCCATGTTCTTGATGGGCCCTCGGCATGGACTGATGAGCTGCTGTTGCACTACCCTGTACATATTTCTCCTTGATCCTCTGGGGTGGGGTAGTTACACTTGCAAGTATAGGTGGCATCGCAATCCAGCTAGACAAAACCATAAATCTAGCTCCTGCACCTTCAGTACTAAAAGGAGGGGAGGACTTTGATTGCAGGAGCATTTGCTGCGAAAGGACAGAGGATCATGGAAGGAAAATGAAATGGCTTGTAGGAAGTGTGGACCACAAGGCTGTTGAAACACAAACTGACTGGCTCTCCCTGCCTCATTCCTCTACCCCAGAGATGTGGCTTTTTCCAGGTTCCTCCTTCTCTTGAGAGACAGTGCAAAGAGATGGAGGGGTGCTTGAAGCTATCTTTGCCGTCACAGTCTTCATGGCCTTGTGAAAATTGCTTTGTCCCACCTCTGAGTTGTTAAAGGCTTCTGCAAGTGTGATTACATGTGTGTAAAAGTGAGCTTAAACATAGTGATTTCAGATTCCTTGTGATTTATAAGCTTGATGGTCATAATCCTGTATGCTTTATATAGAATCAGTCAAGTACATCTGAGTGCTTTGCTTGCTACAATCCTGCTGCAGCAACTTGGAACCAGTTTTAAGGTACCATTATTAAGATGGCTTTAAAGTTTCGGCATGTGAGAGTCCTTTTGTTCCTGCACCACTGGTAGCCATCTCTCTTCCCAGCATCCCAAGGCTTCTGGGATCACTCAGAGACCAACTGCTTGTAATAGACTTGCCTACTGTCCTACTGCAAGGACAGGTTCAGCAATTTGCAGCTAGGGATCCTGCTCCCATGTTGAGGTATTTGAAAGTGAGACATCACAGCACTGCAGAGTTTGAGCCCTGTGAACATATTTCCAGTATTCTAAAGCTTCTGGCCTTGAGACATTCAAGGGTAAGAATGTGAAATGAACTTGGAAAATCCAAGTAGGTCTAACTATGACTTTACACAGTGTCTATTTTCCAATTGTGTTTCTCTATAAAGCAAAAGTGTTAGAAGAAACTAGCTTTTACCGCTAGATGGCATTTAAGGATTGTGGGTATGCTTGTTTTTGGTTTTTTTTTTTCAAATATCTTGAAACGCAGTACTGAAAATTACCTAAGTTGGCAAAGTGGATGGCTAACCTAATTTTCTTTCTCTCTCCTGCTGTTGTAGACAGACACTGAAAATGGCTTGTGGCTGTTTCTTGGGATGATCTGATCTAAGGGCTGCCAGCACAGTAAAAGAGCAAGGCTTGCCTGTTGCATCTATAGTAATTGGTACCCCAGAGGGAGTCACCTGCTTCTAAGAGACAGGCAGCTTCTTTCTACTCTTCTTCTTATGAATCACAGCTGCTGAGAAATACTGTCCTTGGTGATGCAGAGTGAACAGACACCTTAACACAGAGACCTAAGTTGCTCCAAAGTTGGAATGTTCTTCTCTGAACTTGTTATTGATGCAGTAGAATAAACATGGCTGTCCCTTTCTTGCTGTACAAGAGATAGCATTGCCTACTTTTTATCATTACCCCCTAAGCAGCTCATCTCCAACAGCACAAGCTCGCATAGAGTTGTTGCTGTGGGTCACCATCCACCTGCCAGAAGGGACTGGTCATGGAGACAGCATCAACCTAAACTCTTTGGTTTTGGTACTAGCTTTGTTTCCATATTTTGTAAAGCCTGTTCAACTCGGGGGTTTTTGGGTGACATAAAGCTGCCAAACATCTGGCATCTTTGTTTAGTGATTGCAAATAAACTCTTGACAACTTTGCTTAGTTGCAAAGGCAAAAACAGATTAATGCAAGTAAAAGTCAAAGTAGTAAATAAAGGCTGTTCTCTGAAGACAGCAGTGCTCGGTATCTGGGATTCAGGCTGAAAATCCCAAAAAGAACAATATCTGATGCTAATAATGCCAAAATATTTGCAGCTAACCCTTTCTGCAAGGCTGCATTCTACTCCAACAAGGATCCCGCTGATGTAACATTGAGGGTGGATTTGTTAGCTTGTGTCATGCATGCCCCAGTGTCAGTGCAGGAGCAGGAGAGGTAGTTCTTTCCTTTCTTGGCGTATGCTGTTATGGTGTCCATTGCCTCATATACTTGCACCCAAGTAGTGTGCCTTCCCACTCTTCTCTTTACAGGTACCTGTGTGCAATGCCACTTCATCCTCTCCATCTACACTCCTGCATCAGCCCTGCTGACATTCCTCCTGTTCCTCCTCCTGGCCTCTGGCAAACTTTAAGCTCACAACAGCCAGGCAATGACACAGATGTGTGTGGTTTGCCTGCACACTGTGTACAGAGCCTTTCCCTGTCTGTAACATGCCCCAGAAATGAAAGATGACTGGCTGCTACAGGAAGTCGAATAGTCACACAGGCCCCAGAGAAGCAGATGGCTCAAAAGTAAGAAAATTGCAAGTGGCTTAGTTATGTGATAGCAGGGGAGAAAAGTGTGACCACCCTTCCGTGACCAATCACACAGCAAAACCATGTGGCTTTTACACCTATTTAATCTGCAATACTTACATATTAGTAATTACTAGTAATAAGTATTATTACTTATAATATTACTTGTTATAAATAGTTGTGCAAGTTGCAATCTTCCCACTTCCTCTCGTCATGGTCATGTTACAGATTGCATAATTTTTGAGTTCTGGTTTTATTAAAAAATCAAATGGAACACAGAAATATTGGATTGTGCGCAGGTGTGAATTTGCAACACGTAAACAAACTGCTGGCAATTACAAGGCTCTCTTTAAAGGAATTTTTCTTGCAAATGCAGTCCTTTTCTATCTGGGTCACTGTGAGGGGAGGAAAAAAAAAGAAAAAGCAAAAGTGTTGCTTTGTGAGGGAAAATGGAAGCAAAGAAAGCAACCTCATCACCAGCTTAATTAAACTGGCAGCTTTGTTCACCTGACTCATGTTTCATGAGAAATTCTATAGGTGTATTACCAACTAAAAAATAGCTGGAGTAGTGATCACAAAACTGCTGTAGTCATGGACAGACGCATGTAACTTTTCATATTGCAATGCCTTACCCTGAGACTCTAATTAAGAGCAAATCAGGTGTGACCTGTTTTAATAGGTATGCCATATGAATTACCCAACAATCTACTGGAAGCCTGATAAGTTAAAATGATCTCAGTAGCTTTATTATCTGAATCAGAACCAAATGGAATTTAATCTAGTTAAGCCAAAATTTTTGTTCAAGTTTTAATATCAATTATTAGATAATCAAATAAGAACCAAATGCAATTCAATGTCCAGGCTATCAGTGGTTTTGATATGAAGCCAAATTTTTAATATTTACATTCCTTTGTGCTGAGACATAGGCAATAAATCTGATTTTTATGTAGTATATATTTTTTTTCTGAAAAAAATACTGTCTTTTCTATCCTGTAAGAAAATGACATTTAAAATTGTGGTGTTTTAGCTCTTTTTTCATTCTCAGCAACCTCTTGAGTCTGATTCATTCCTCTCATCCAGAAGAGCCTCCATCTCTTTGGAATGGAACAAAAGTTGTGTCAGATAAGCAATGTTCAACATGATATCCTGTTCCCAATTATGCCCCTATGATTTTCCTGTGGTTTCTGCTTCTGGGGGCTGGTGTGTCCTGGAAGAGAACATTCAGGCTGTAGTATTTTCAGTTTTCTGTCTGAAACAGGTCTTTCAGTATAAACTTTAAAAGGTTATTTGTGGATATAGTATAGGAGATTGTATCTGCATTTAACTTGTATTTTCATGTTACACACGCACATTTGAATTGAAGAGAGTTTAGAACTTTTATTATGCAAAATGCAATTTTTTGGAGTCACTGTATTTAAAGGGACATACTTTATTTCCCCCAGCTAATCATCATTAGAAATACCTGTATCTTCTTTCTAATATATTCCATCAAGTTCTAAAACAGATCAGGAAGAATTTATTGCAAGGAGGTCACACAACATGAGTAGGAAGGCTGTGCTCTTGAGGGGACATGCTGTACTTTGGGTCAATACCTAAAGTTCAGCTCAATTCCAAAAATGCTGCTGAAAAGCTGGAGAAGGGAAGTGTAGCAGGTATTTCAGAGGGTTCATTCTGTACTGTGGTGAAATTTGTGGTGTCTCCCTTTTCTCACCATTCTGCTTAGTTGTCTTCCCAAACATCAATAATTCACAAAAATCAGTGTTTCTTTAGTATGAGCAGAACCCTGTGAAAGTCCTTTTCTTGCTGTGTGTTCTAAAAGTGCAGCAAGTAAGCAGGAATGCACTTGTGTTTTGAAAGCAGGAAGGTTAGCAGTGAAAATTCCAAGACCACAGTCTCAAAGCAGTTCTCAACTCAAATGGTTTTTCTTCATCAGAAGCTATTACAGTAGTTTCTTTCTACATGGAGATCCTTCTTGCAAACCAACTGCTTTAAAACCTTTGGGTTAACCAGGCTCTTCTCTTTAGTTGGCCACTCAGGGTGAGTGTGAAAAAGAACTTGTAGGAGAAATGTTCCTGAGGTGGTAATGGCCACTTTGGTCTCTGTTACAACACAGATACACTAAATGCCTTTCTTAGAATTATTTTGATATTGAATAGCCTATACTTCTTATTTACTACTATATTATTGTCTTAAAACTTTGTTGCTGTTTAGATGTGCATTTACACACACAAGTCCCCACAAAATTTCTGTTTAGATTCCTATCAGCTGCAGAGCATTACAGCTGCCCCTTGTTATTAACCACACCAAACCTCACTATTTGAACTTTGTGTTCCAACTCCACAGTGCTGGTTTGCACACAAAGTTTTTTAAAGAGTATGAGACTGGCTACAAGTGAAACCAACAGAAACCAAACTTCTCACTGTTACTGCAGTGTTTGATACCTGATCCAGTTACTGAATTAGTGATGGCAAAACAACTTTGAAATAGTAGCAAAACAGAATGAAGGCCTAAATTATATCCAATGCTGTCTCTCTCTCTGTTCCTTGCTGCTGGTGTTGCCTGTGCAGAGTCCTTCAGCAGACCTTTTTTTCACTGCAGATGGAGCACAAACATTTCTGAAAGTTTCTGGTTGTGCCCATAATGATATTCAGAACCCAGCTACTCATGTTAGGAATGCTGTATTATGAAAGTGTAGTGCTACTTACTCTCATGCCTCTGTTCAGGTGACTTCTTGGTATTAATTAGGACCAGCATCATAATTCTGGGACAAACATCTAGATTTTTCCTGTGCATAATGAGAGGGTTAACGACAGAATTTTTTTACTACATTACCAATGTAAACTAATCACCTCTACCCGAGGAACATACTAATAGCTTTCCAGATAAGAGGAAAAAAATCTACCCTGTCCTGGCTAGATTTTTCAAGTTATTTTATTAGCAAATAATTTAACTTTTACCAGTGTAGCCAGGAGGGACAGAGATATAAAAATACTGCTTAAACCTGGGTAAATTTTAATGTGAAACTGGGCAAGAATTGGGAACTTAACAGCTATGGTGTACTGAGAAATTAATATATTCTCAAGCCATTAAAATTCCCGGAGGAGCTGGATGACTGCCAGTGACTAAAGTCTGTGACTTTGATACAGGCACCCTTGTTTAACGGCTCTTCGTAGAAAACTGGAAAATTTCACAACACAAAAATTCGTCCTTATTATCAAGCATTTCAGGCCACTTTGTGCCATGAGGTAGTGAAATTTCCCCTCACCACTTTGATTCTTTCTTTCTCTTCAGTCTTTCTGATACCCAACAGGATTATCTGAAGGAGTAGGGAGGTAGACTGCCAGGACTGACTGTGGGTGGTTACAACTAATGGAAAAGATCTCTGAAATGCTCAGGGCTGACAGCTGAGACCAGGGGCTATAGCTCTTTCAAAAGTCATTATCAGGATTTAGGAGTCCAGGCCCTCAAGCCAGGATTTGGTGAATAAAAACTGAACAGAAGGTCTTGCAGCAGAAATGGAGAACTGACAGAGGCTGCGAAGGCCACAGCTGTGGCCTCACCTGGCCACACTCTATATGGACCCAACCCTTAAGTTCTGTGACTGCCTCTTGCATACGTAGAAATTAAATGGGGAAGGGAAAAGTAGGTCCTCGGTGGTTCTATGACACTCGTGCACCTCTCCCATGGCCAGAGCCAAGAGGTACCAGGTCCTCTGCCATCTGCCCACCACCCCAGGATGAGGGTGGCCAGTAGGGTTCTTCCCTTCTGCACAGGAGCAGTGGGGCTGCTGTCCTGGGGAATTGTGCACAGAACTGTCCACCAGGTGTGCTTGAATTAATTACTGTTGATGCAACTGTCCTGTATCACCCTTCAGCCCCTCACAGCTTCTCCTCAGCTTCTGAAGTTATACAAGCAAGCCTTCCTTTTCCTTCCCATGCATAACCGTATGCAAATACTGAAGATATATGAGGGCACTCTTCAAGACCCTTGTGACTTTCCCTTCTTGAGACCCACTGTGTCGAGATGTGGTAAAATTTTCAGATTTATGAGGTTTTTTTAGGGATTTCTAACAAAATTTGTAAAGGGGGAGTATTTGAATACTCACATTGGCTGCTGAGATGCTCTGTTTCTCAGAGGAAAGCTCCTTAAAGCTGCAAAATCTTACTGTTAGAGTGGTATGTAGGATCTGGTAGCAATGGAGAATCACAGCTAAGGTCTGAGCACAGTAAGGTTGTGTGTTTGGACTCAGGAAGTATCTTGTCTCTCTGCTTCATCTTTAATCTGTTACGAACCACCAGCTTTTAAGTGAAGAACTATAATTCTCCCTAACTAACTCACTTTAAATAATTTGCATGTTCTTGTATACATATATTGCAGGTCTTCATCAGACAAAACCAATAAATTACCTTTAGCTGGACTTCAAATCCTTTAGTGACAGATTTAAGGTAGAATTAGGTCTTGCTGCTTTCAATATGCTGGGATCTGGTCCATGCACAGAAATGTAATTTTGCTTGGGTAAGTATCACAGTGTAAGCAACTACTCTATAAATTGCCAATGCAAGTCACACTGCACAGCACAGATAAAGCTTTAGAGGCGGATCTTACAGAGCATCCAACACCCACGAGAAACAGCTGCACTACCCCTTCAATTGCTCCCCTAACCAGATTAGAAGGCCCACTCTAAAGTATTGAAGACATGTGACAGATTGTGCCTGTCCTCTGCCTTTGCCTGCTAGTTTAATCACATCATGGAAAATTCTGCATACTTTTTTTCAAAACAGCAGCCAAAATATGGATCTTATCTCTTTAAGTAGTCTCTACACAAAATTGATATGCAAAGGTGGTGATATTCACAAGGGATGGGCATTCAGAGTTGTCCTGTAAATAAAATAGAAACTTCTTTAGTATGTAAATACATGGTAATTCTTAAGATACCTCAGAGATATCTGACATATGGTGGCTGAAAATATGGTTTTTACAGTCTGTTCAAAAAGGTTCAGTTCTGTTAGGTGCTGGTAGACTGCAATCCAAGCATGTGCTGCTGACAGCATGATTTTCCAAGGTGATGTGAGTTTACTTAGCTGCTCTGGATGAATGCTAGCCCCTGGCCCGTGAGCCCAAGTAGGACTGCAGCAGTTGTAATGGGTTCACAACAGAGTGAGTCATTTGGTAGTCAGGCTTGCATTTTCTATCCTAGTCAGAAAATCTGGCAGTTACTGATTGAGAGAGGAAAAGAGGAAGCTGGGACAGGGTTTGGAGGGAAAAGAAGTTTTCTATTTGTAAAATCAGTGGCCTTTGGTGTACAAAGATCTTCCAGGGTTTCTTCACAAGAAATCAGAAAGAACATTTCCTCTGAAATGTCCCCCCAGATGTAGGAGATTAGCAAAAACCCAACACAGCACTATGTAGAAGAACACATTAGTGCTGGGTAAAGGTTTCACTAGCTGAGAGAAGGCATGCTCTACATGTGTAGGGCATGACCAGTCACTGCACACTTTGTACAAGATTGAAACAGGAGGGGTTAATCGAAACACTTTTACTGTAAACCCATAAGAGCCCCCCTACCCCCCTGTACGACTTATAGTTTACCAAAAGCTATATTTCGTTTACTGTAAGCTACATTTCGTACAGGAAGACTTTGTCCTGTGCTGGGCATCAGACCTTAAAGGAACCACAACAAACACTGGACAAAGAACCCAGTGCCCATAAATCTCATCCAGAGGAGCCAAGGTGATATCTCAATAGGTAAAATAGGCCCAGAGCCAAGGCTTTCTTGAAGCCTCAGTGAACAGAACACGAAACAATGGAAGGAACGAAAGGTCACGAAAGTCACCCGATGAAGAGGAGAGAATTTGAGACCCCATGAGGAAGTAAGGCAGGATCTACCACCATAATATTCCTCAAAATAGAGACCATGCCTCAATCTCTGCCTTGACTCCACCTATTATGAATATTGTAATCTAATGATGCAATAATATGAATATGTATGTGGTTATGTTGTAATCATTGCCAAACCTGTACAAAATACTCATTCTAACCTAACCAGCTTGGAGCCTGTTTTCCCAGCACTAGCTGGCAGGCTGCCCGGCCGTCAATCAATAAATACCTGCTGCTTAGGCATAAAACTCTGTCTAAACAGTTTTATCTGCTTTTTTGGGCATCAAGATGACGTGAGCCAATGCAAACAGTTCTGTGTGCACTAAGTTCACCAAAAACATTTGTCTCCATTATGTAAGATTTTAGCTTCAGATTGTGGAGTTTTTTTCAAAATAAAAATGCAGGGCAACTTGAAATTAGTCTTAACTATAGGATCCTGCAAATCTTTAATGTTCAGTGCTCTATGTAGGTGTTATCAGTGCCTGTAACTCATTTTTTCAGCCACCATGGTAATGGTTCGTGGTAATGTCTGACAAGTTATGTATTCTTTGCCATAGCTGAGAAGAGGATGTCAGTAACTTTGCTAATAAAATGCTTCAGAGACATCCTGGAAAATCCTGACCAACTAGACATCTATAAAGCCTTTTCTTCCAGTAATCTCTCTGTGAAATCTTTTGAAATAATTTTTTAAAAAATTTAGAGCCTTCGAGTGTTCTTTATATGATGTTTCTCTTTGGAATCCAGTAAGGCAGCATCTGCATTTTTCTGAGAAGGTTTTCAAGTGAAGTGAACCATAAGATTGCTCCCAAGTAAACATTCATCTCTACCTAGAAATGGCCTCATTACTCAGCAGGTCATACATTCATTACTGGTTCTCGTCTCAAGAGCTTGCAGAGTCACCTGGAGTCTCGTCTAAGTGTTTTAGCACTGGCAAAAATGGGTATTAATGATTGTGCCTAATAGGACCACATTGTAAGATTTGATTTGAATGCCACAGAGTAAGTGGGCCATCTGGTTCTGACCTGCCCAAAAATGTCAGCACAGCATGTGACTATTGAGAGGGTTAGGTGCTGCTGTTTCGATTAGTCATTTTATTACTCTGTCCCTAAATCCATCCATTCAGCCTTCTTTAGGCCTAAAGCCAACCCCAGCTGCTCAGGCTGAGAACTGCTTTCTCTTAGGAAGACCAAAGGAAATGATTTGTGCTGTGTCTATTTGAATCAAAGATCAGCAGGGGAGACTTTCTTCCCATCACAAGTGAATTCAAGGCTATGGTGACAGGTAGGCCACCAGTGTAGTTTATAATGACTCTAGTTAAATCCCCAGCTGCATACTTTAATTGCAAGTTAAATTAGGATATAGTACAAAGAAGGTTCCAAATGTAGGTGTCTTCCTTTCTTAAAATAATCCTTAAAAAGCAGTCACATGCCTAATACTCTGTGATGTGGTGAAAATTTTCTGTCATGCCGTGACAGGTACCAATGGGTTATGCAGTATTTGAATGCAAATCTGACTCCAGCTCTAACATTTGAAAGATGCTGTCTTTTGAGATAGCCATCTATGGAGTCATCACTCTTACTTGGAAGTGTAGTTAAATATAGAGATCAAAATTATAAGGAAAGTGAATTGTGTGACTAGAATAAAGCCGATCATGGTGACTGATTTCAGAAAAATGTGGTTGTCTCCACTTTTCAGCAATGATACTTAAATAGTCTATGTCTGATTATGGGACTGAAGGATAATTCAAGTCAAAAGGTCTTCAGAGATTGTTAGTGCAACCTCCTGCCTGAAGTAGAGTCAGCTATAAGGTCAAAGCAGGTTACACAGAACTTGTCATGTTACTTCAGTGTGCATCAGTTTCTGCAAGAGTTTTGTGCAGCTCATCCTCAGTTTTAATCCTTGCCCTTACCTCCTTTCCTGCTGCACAGTCTGGGAATCATATACAGGTGTCACATTCAGCAAGATAGACTTGATCTCAGAGGTCTTTTCTAACCTCATAATTCCATGATTCTAAGACAGTCTCCTAAGTTTGCACTATTTTTTTTTTAATATGCATGTCAGCAAAATACTGGAAAACAGAACCCAAAATGCCTCTGTGTTCATTCATACCTAGTTAAGTTAGTTCAGTTCATCCTTAGTTTCGAGTCTTGCCTCACTGACTTTCTTAAGCCTTAAACAGGATCTCACAGAATAATTTTCAATTTCTGCCTTAAAAAGTGTTTAGAAAAATGTGCTGTATTTTTGGAATGTAGTTGTCACTATAATATGAATGCCTCAAAGGAACTGTATTTCTGAGCTGCACACTAGCAGAAAGTCTGTATCAATTGTCTTGACAGCTCTTTCACATGTATCTTTTTGTCAAATACAGCTTTCCTTTTTTTTTTTTTTCTATGTAATCAGAGATGTCTGTTGTCGATACCACAGTCCAGCTTGCCAGTTGATTACAAGGTTGTATGAACTTGCTACCCTGTTTCACGACATTATTAATTTTCCTTGGAAAGATCTTAAACAGGTGTTCTTACACTTTTAGGCACCTCAGAGAGATATCTCCATTCATTAATCTATGAATGGTATATATTTAATGTAATATCTGCAGAAACATTTCCAAATCAACACCAATCCTTCCTGTTTGTGTGAGAGCTGATCTTTGAACAAAATGGGAAAGGAGCTCCAAACTGGATGCCCTCCACTCACACTTGGCTTCCAGCTGCCTGCAAATGGTAGTGGTAATGTTGGAAGTTACCAGTGCTGGAAGTTATGAGAAAGCAGTCCCACAACTTTGTTTGCCTGTTCTTCAGTTTCTATATACTGAGCACACTTCTCCTCTTGGGCTGGAAGTATGACTCAGACCTATGTGCGGAAATATTTCAAGAAGCTCGTGAGTCTTAATTGTTATCTTCCAGCAGATGTCAGGGAGCTCTCAAAGTTTTTCAGAGGCAAGACTCCAGTTCTTATCCATCTGCTCAGAGCTGATTGAAATATGGTCTGGACAAGACCAAAATGTACCTTGAATGAGTTAGCACAGAAAGAAAAAGTGACAGCAAGACAACTTCTGTGAAACAATTACTGTTCTGCAGGCCAGCATTCAGAGCTGTTATTGCCACCCTTTTGCACAGTAACTTTAATAACCAATCCCTTTGCCTCTGTGCCTATGAGGAATGTCTTTAAATGATGCAATTACCTTTATTGTCTGTCTACAGGCCCAACAAAACCAATTTGGACAACCACAGATGAGCTGAGCTGTCTTGGTGATTTTTACATAACTTTGCTCCATATTGGTTCAGGCTGGTATGGAGAGGTGTGATAGGTTTGTCATTAAGCAAATGAAGACTGCATTTGTCATCATTCCCTGTTGTCATCATTCCCTAAAGTCAGGAAATGTAGAAACACCATCCAAGAAAAAGGGAACAATTGCTGAAACAATTGATCTATAGGAACTGCATTGAACAACAGAGTAACAAGGGAATAAAGTTTTTCTCTAACTGGAGTTAAAGAAGAGGCTTTTGTCTTTATTTGTTAGTGAGAAATAAAAAAACCCCAACAAACCACACAACAGAACAAAACAAAATAAAACAAAAACCAAATAATAATAAAAAAACCCCAAAACACCACGTTTTTTGGTACCTGAGAGACTAAGTAGTCATAATAGAAATCCTTACAAAGAATCCAGCTTCTAAGTACAGAAGTGTAAAAAGGGCTGTTTACCCTGGAGACAAGGAGGCTCAGGGGAGGCATTATCACTCCCTAGAACTACCCAAAAGGAGGTTGTAGCAAGGCGGGGGTTTGCCTCTTCTCCCAAATAGCAAGAACTAGGATGAGAGGAAATGGCCTCAAGCTGCACCACAGGCAGTTTAACTGGATATAAGGAAAAATTTCTTCATGGAAAGGGTTGTCAAATATTGAAATAAGCTTCCCAGGGAAGTGGTGTAGTCACCATCCCTGAAACTATTTAAACAACATATAGATGTAATGCTTGCTATGAGGTTTAGTGGTGGGCTTGGCAGTGCTTAAGATTTCATCATTTTAAGAGTCTTTTTCAATGTAAACAATTCTATGATTCTAAATAACTATTAAATAACTAAATAACTAATGAAAGTGAAAACAATCTGCATTATTCCATACAGTGGGCTAAAAAGAGAAATATAAATCATAAAGGATTCAAGCTGAATTCTCATTCTGTTAAGAAAGTTGTTTCCAGAAGAAGCCCATACATAAAATATATGATAAGAGAAACATAACTAATCATTTTTAAACCCTATAAATTGTAGAGACTCATTTCTCCCTGTTATCTGCTTCACCAATGCCATCACAAAGTTATCACCTAACCAGCAAAGGAGGTAGCACTGCAGAAAATATGTGCAAGGAATTGGGAAGCAGGTACTTTGAAAAAAATGTAATTATGCTGGAGACATTCATATTAAAGACTTCTTTTGAGACATTCATATTAAAGTGACGGCTACATTCCAAGAAATATAGTACATTTTTCTCAAAGATTTTTTAATGTGGAAGTTGAAAGTTTCTGTGCAAGATTCTATCTAAACATGATGAAAGCGGGCTTGATTTCCAGACTAGCTGATGAGTATATTGTAGTAGTTTTCCAATTTTTTCTGTGTAATGGCAAGGCTTTGGTATAAAAGAGCAAACATGAAAGATGTATTCAGTAGCTCTTGGGAGAAGCTGGTGTGAGGGCAAAAAAACGCAAATGAGGGATAATCTCTGCATTCCTAATGTGGCTCTGGGCCATTTTCTTTGGATTCTCACTGATCAAATTTCATACTTTCTACATGATCTTTCCTCTTAAGGTACAAGTTGTTAAACCAAAAGGCTTCACAAGGCAATATATAAGTAAAATATGTCTTCAGCAGTAGAACTGATGTGATATATTTAATTATGTGAAGTTACAACCTTAGCTAATTAGTAGACAAAAATACGATTTTAAGGCCTTTCATCTGGATTTTTTCATGGAACCAAGGATGTTTGTTCCTTATTTCTTTAGTTGCCTATTAATAAAAGTCTTTAGAAAATGTTCACCAAGAGAATAAAAATGACTATTTGGAATTTGCATTTTTCCTTTTGAATGATCTTTTCAAGGGAGACTTGAGTATATCTAACCAAAACACTTCCCCTGATTTCTCTTGGGAAAAGGTTCACTTGTGCTGCCTGAACACATTTGTTTGTGTTTGGCTCTTTGGGGAACTAAAGCTGAATAGACCAATTTCAAGGATACCTTGATGACTGATAGTGGATGAATATCAGTAAATACTGTTCTGATTTATTTTTTTGTCCTAACACCTGAGAAAAGAGGCAGATATATAAAAACCCACACACTATGAACTCATGAACATTTGGGTGCATTCAGGAGAGGACATTGGAGAAGTGGGCCTATATTATGTTTGCAGGATGTTATTTCATTTCAGTCCTTGTCTTTTCTTGACTCTTCAGAGAATGCATCAGCTGGGATCCGAGAGCTTTGTCATACCTATAGCTAAGTGATTAATTTGAATTTTGGAAAGACTTTCTAGTTGACTCATAAGTTCCAATGACACCTTTTCTGCAGTGCCAGCATAAAGCATTTCTACTTCCTACATGCAGCTATACATTACCATAACATTACAAATCTCCTGTTTGAGTCTGTCCAACATTTTCTGGCTATAGGGGAAAAAAAATGATTGCTTTCATTCTGCCCCATTTTCTTGTTCTGCCATGCAATGTCACCCCATGAAATATTGTGTCAGCGCATCTGGTTGGTGGGAAGTAACCAGATGAGATCTCCAGTACCCCATCACAGGGGATAAACTCAGTCAAGCCCTCCTTCAGCAGAAAAAATGAATTTCAAAATGTTTTTCCGTAACAGCTGCTGCTGCTGTGACGCAGCCAGGCAGGAGCTCAGATAGGTGTCTGGACCAGTTACCAGAGACAGAGATTACAGAAAGTCCCAGCATATGCCTGTGTTCCGCAGGAGGGGATTTGGACTAACATCCGTAGTCAAGTAGAATGCAGGGGCAGATGCAATGGCTTCTAGCTCAGAGGGCCATGCTGATTGTGGTGGGACTAGAGCCAGAGGCCTGCCTTGCTTACCAAGGGTAGGCAGAGAACTCCTTTAGACCTGATGAGGCTGGGAAGAAGCTGGGAAGTCCAGTGGTTCTCAGCTCTCAGCAGCTGCCTCCAAATATCATCCCTAACTTCTTAAGCCTTGACAGTCTCTCTATTCATTAAACCAATTTTATTTAGCCTTAAAATGTAACTAATATTAAGATTTGCTTCATGTGCAGAAAGTAGCTGGTCCCAAGAGTTGCCTTACCTGGGGAAGAACAATTCTGACACAGAAAAGCTAGTTTCTCTCCATCACCAATGGCTTCTTGCTACATACAAAGTTTGATTTGCAACACAGGAAGATGAGGTGTTGCTTTCCCATCACTAATGACAAGGTCATAGTTAACATTTCCTTTTCCAGGAGAGTGGCTTATTCATGTTCTGTTTCTTTTCTATGTCAGCTCTGATTTCTGTTACATGATTAGTGACTCAGTGTTTTTAAAATGAGACTTTTAACTACAGTGATGCTATACTATTATCTAATTGAAAATGTTTTGAGACCTGAATTGTGTTGACTTTTTAACTTTACCTCTGACTCAGATAATTAATACAATAAATGGGCATTGAAATATCATGAATAGCCAATTTAGAAGTATTTTAAATTGAAAAAAAATAGAGCTAATTGAAAATGACATGTTTTAAGCAATTTGAAGTAACAGTTCAGATGTGCTGAATACCAGCCCCTTCCTTCTCCCGAGCACAAAAAGTGTTTGTTTCCTTTAAAGATCAAAATGTCATGAATGTACCTTTCAAACACATTTGTTAAGAAACTCATGGAGGGATGTTTAGAAGTAAATATGAGTTTTAAATGTTCTTAATTGTTTATCCTTCTCATTGTACAGTCTTGCTGTACAATGGAGCTGATGCACCTCAATCAAGAAAATAAATAACAGTTATTTCCATGACTCACAAGCAGTGATAAATATGGAGTGTTTAGGCACCAACCTGAGATTTGCTTGCTCCTTAAAGTAAAAACACTTTCACAGCTAGTAAAAAGCCACTTTGGTCGTAGCTCTAATCATAAAGGAATAGTAGTAATTGCGTTCAGGAACTCAAACTGTTAATGCTGCTGCATCAGTTCTTTCTCTTCTTGAATCTCAGTCCTGGTCTTTGCCACATGATGGACAAAGACACCATCAAGTCTTTCAGTAAGATAAACTAACCTGAAATGATCTCCTCCTTTGAAAGTTAAGTAGGACTTAGGGGGCTGAGTGGAGACCTTTACCAGCTTAATAGTTGGAAAACAATCGCCAGTCACAAACAGCTTTCTTATGAAACGCACAACGCACTTTTCTTTCCCATTGCCTATTCTACCAATGCAGTAAAAGGCATCTAAATTGTCAAAGATGGGTTTAATTTAATCAACATTAATACTTATTCGTCAGTTGAGAGATTTAGCAAGGAGTTGTCTCTAGAGAAAAAGTGAGGGAGGCAGCTGATGCATCCTTTTGTGAAATCTGAGACAAGAAAAACATGCAGAGAGCATGAGAAGAAACAACAGCAAAGACAAAAACCCCAGCTCCATTTCTGGTGATGAGTCTCTTGTTCTCAGCTTCACTGCAAGTAAAATTCAGGTGTAAAACACTTTAATCTGTTGGACTTTCTATGGTGTTGCAAGGTCATACAGAGCTTTTAAGGTCACTCATCTTATAGATTTCTGGGTCACAGGCTCCCAGCTCACTGGCAAGATACAGACTAATGCAGAAGAAAACCAGCTCACATGATAAAGAGAAAAGACCTGAGGAGGGGACAGATCTCCCACCCCACTGAGGATGCAGGTGTCTCTACAAGAGCTGGCAACATCTTACTGACCACAGTGGCCAGTTCTGGGTACTTTTGTAAGGTCACCAAGGCCACCCCAGTCTGGGAGCCCCTAGGCCACCTGGGTCTCCAAATCTTGGGGCTCAGTGACTTCTCCAGAGTGTACCAGCTAACACCCACCATATTTTACATACTTGCCTCAGCACGTGACATCAGCTGCTTCAGCAGTCTCAGCAAGATTGGTAGAAAGGGAACCGCATAGAGGTAGCACTTCTTATGACCTCATCTGGATGAGGCCTTTCAGCCACATGTTTCTTTCTGTTTCACTACTGAAAATGTTAGTTTGACCTGCAATCATAACATGTTTTTACAGCTCTGTGTCCCTTGCGTCTGAGAAATGTCTGAGGGTACAAATCCTGCTCGAGCCTGATTTTTGGCAGAGTAAGCCAGTCCCAGGCAGGCTGGTCCATGCTGCCTTGGGGGTATGGGTCCCTGGAAGAAAGTGCTCTCTGAAACATACCCAGGTTTTGTACTGCAGAGATCTGGTCCAGAACAGACCCCTGTGGTCCCTGGCATCCTGTTATTAGATGATATTTTCAGTGAATCCCAGGAGTGAGCATCCAGGATAAGAGGTCTTTGCTATTCCTTTCACATATCCTCCTGCTTTATTCAATTAACTGAATTGCCAAAAAAATGGGAAATTACTTCTCTGTGTTTTGCCCACCAAAACATAGCTGTATTTCAGCATACAGTTTTTGCCCATAGGTTTTCCCATCCTGCAAGTACCTCATTTGGGGTATGCAAACTCAGGCTTTGATTTATATTATCTACCTGAAGCATCTTTGATATTAAAATCTTGTATCATTAACTCCAGCTCCTACATATGTCTTAAAGTACTATCTCCTTCCACTTTATTCAAGTATCAGCAAAAATAAATGGACTGAAAAACCTAATGCCATTACAGCTAAAAGGTGATCTCACTATGTATCCCTGGAATCATTCTCTTCAAGTCAGCGTGGACGGAATAAGGGTGGGAAATTTTGGACCCTTGCCAGGGTTCTTATTAAAGACCAATTTGTTTTGCATTATTTAACAGACAATGTTGAAAACACAAATACCAGTGGGATAAAAAATGGTTTATGTAAGTAGCAGTGGGAAAACTCTGTGGTAAACCAAAGGTGGAACTAATCCCTTAACAGAGAGGAGTGAGTAATAGCAGCTGAGTCAGACAGAGCAAGGTTTCACTGGGTGCTGAGTGCGTCCGTGAGGAGCTGCGCATTTCTACTCCCATGACAGTGGTCACTACGGGCAAGGCAGGGCCTCGTGAGCAGAGAGTCCTTTGTGCAACAGAACGATTTGGGGAAGACAAGTGAAAGGACTGCTTGAATTTCTAATGAAACCTGGCCAACTGACTTTTTACTATCTGTGTAATGAGAATTATCACTGAGCAATATATTACTGGCATTAAAAATACTCCACGTCAGTCTTGCAAAAAAGCAAAAAGAAATGTTGTTACAGTCCATTCCTTTAAAAGGCCAGACAACCTGTTCAAGAGAGCTATTAGCCCTGAAATAGCATTATCTAGGACAAGAGACATATTTCCAGTGCTGGGCTAAGACCATGGCACTTGATAGCTCTTGTTAAAGGTGTGCAACATCATGGCAGAGTTTAGTACACTATTTCTTAGGGGAGCCATTTGCCTTATGATATCTGCAGCTTGCAGGGTCAAGCTAATCCTCATTTCCCCAGCTTTCCTGAGAAGGCCATATGAATAGAGGATGAGAAAGATGTTGATTCTGAGTCTTTTCCCTAGGTATTAATATTAAAGAAAACAAAATTGATAGCTAAGGCCCAGAGTGTGCTCTGAAGGTCACAAAGGGAAATCATCTCCTTGAACATATTCCATTTACAACCTTCTGCCTCATGGGCTATCACTGGAAAGCAAAGGTTTGATCCAAAAGCACTATCAGATCCTTAATTAGCTGTTGTTCCATGCTCTTTCCAACAAACTGGGAAGGGCTCAGGCTGCTCCAGCAACTTTTCATTGACAAAAAGGACATTATGTTTCCACCCTCTCACAGTCTCAGCTACTTGGGCCTGGCCCTGACTTGCAATGGCTCACTGAGTCCTTTGCTAAGCTGAACTGTCTCCCTTGCTTGGCAGGGACTGATGTGACAGGTTTGCCAGCTGAGTGGCACAGAGGAGGGTCAGACACACTGGAAAAGTCAGAAGAGGAAGAGGAGGACACGAGCTGTGTGACTCCAGCATCAGTCAGTAGCATGCTCTGACATCTCAGCAGAGCAGACAAAACCTGCTCTTTTCCTGGCTTCTTTTATTTTTAGAGGAGAAGTAAACAGCTTTATGCCCTCCTTCCTCTCTGTCTCCACCATCATGAGGAGACGATGATGAAATGAACAAACATTACCTGCTGGCTTTATTTGCTGGTGTGTTTGTCTAGGCTCCTAGCATCTCACCTTGGGTAGTTTGGGGTCTCTGTGCTCCCCAGCAGAGTTCTGGTGCTCACCTACCTTCACACTTCTCCTGAGCCTTTTCCACTGTCAGGGGAAAAAGCAAAAAGGTGAAAATAAACCATGCTACAGATTCCAGTCAGATGTTCCCTTCTAAACACAGGCTTTACAAATAATGCTCTATCAGTATCAATGCACATCAGTGACCATATTGTTCAGTCTTGCACTCGAGAGTGTTTTCCAATTAAAAGCAAACTGCTGAAAGAGACTTTCAAATTGGTTTCATTGAAGAAGAAATGAAGGGATGCTACTTGAGATCTGACAATAGCTGAAGTGATTTGTAAGCATGAAGCATTCAAGATAACATTTAATTAACGGTGGCAAAAATAGAACATAGTTTTGAATTTACGCAAGTTCTCTTGTTCTACATATGAGCAATGCCCTTTCTTTAAGTTTCTCTTCTCAGAAAACTATATTAACCCTCCATTACTGTAGATGATATACCAGTCGCAGGTTGGGCAGCATCTCCTCTCCCTTTTTCAAATATTTCAGTACTCACTTGTGGAGTTTGACCCAGGCAATATTTTCCAAAAAATCTCAATCTGAAATCTTTTTCCCTGAAGCAATGAAAGTGACTGTTTATATAGTAGACATTACAAATAAATCCTTATATCTATTATGGCTGTGCACAAATGTGCTTATCAACTGCCTGAATGTGAAACATCTCTGTGGATTAATCAGGTATTATGTCCAGAGCACATGGAGAAACTGGAATACTTGCAACTCAGGCGGCAGTCTTGGGTTCCCTGGTCAGCAGAGCCAAATAAACAGGTTTTTGGTGTCAGTCATCAGATCCATTTTGCATGTTTGCTTCAGAGACACTTGAACTGCAGTTCCCGGGCATTGTTTCTTCTGACCAGCGAGAGAGCCCTGACACTGCAGATGACTCCAGTTATGCAGACCTTTTAATGAGACTGACCTTGAGAAGGTCTTGGGTCAGAGCACATGTCCAAGACCCATTATTATTCCAGTGGTCACTACAGATGGGAAACCACTTCCCACAAGCTACTGCTCAGCACACAATGTGACAATATCACTGTCTGCATTCTGTTCCCATCCTGCATCAGAATGTCAGTGTTGACAAGCCACTGAAATGGTTATTAGGTTTGCACCAGAACCCTCTCCAGGCCCTCTGGCAGGCAACCTCTCCCTTTTCAGGGAAGCTGGGCAAATTGCCTCTCCCAAGGACACCACTGGTGCCCACCTGCTTTCAGACTCTATGATGCTCCACTGATGACAGAATAGAAGCTGTCTAGTGGGATTCGTGGTGTTGGACAGGGTGCCTACCTTATTCACCGGTCCTCAGATTTTCTTGTGATGGAGAGGGTGTTTTAGACCTAGGAAACAATTGGAGGGACCATATAGTGCTGAGTAGCCAGTTTATGGCCTTTCTGTCCATGGGCAACTCTACTCTTCACTGGCTAAGCCCCTGAGCAACTTGGGGCAACCATGGAGCGGGCACTCAGATGATCTGCTGAGGCACTTTTCAGACAGAACAGTTCTGAGGGGCTGGGGACAGCAGTGAGCACACAGCTCACTGGCATTTGACCCCATTTAGTTATACGCCAGTTTTGAGTTTTTCAAGCTTATTGCATACTATACTATACTTCTGTGTAAATTAGAAAACATCAAAGAAACCATATCCCAATATGAAGAATAGCAGTAATTAGTAGTAATAGTAAGTTGTATAGGAATTAGTAGTTAACTCACTAGTAATCAATAACTAATTATGCATGGCAATTAATCAATTCTGAGCATATGTGGGATCTATTTGTGTGACCTAATTATTCAGAGTTAAACCGTGCTCCAGTTCTTGTGACAGGTATTTTAAAGCCAGTGGTAGAACTGATGGCTTTTCAATGATGGAGTCTCCTGCATCTGTGTAGTAATATAATCGTATCCCTGGGTTATGGTGAACCAGCTTGGCCTTTTCCAATTGATTTGCCTTTTGCAATGCAGGCTCCGAAGTCTACTTGACTTTGATATGTCCTCTGTAAAGTATGTAAATACACACTTGTCAGAACTTTCCCCTCCTGCTCCACTTTTCCTTAATAAGGCTTCAAGAACAACTGTCCAAAACAGCCAAGAGATGGGAACAAACTCTGATGGATCCTGTTCCTAATTAAGATAGTTTTGTATAAGAACAACCCAAAACCACTGCGACAAACCCCCCAGGATTCAGTCTATCTCATTCTTCATTTTAGATGAGTTAATCTAAATAGCACTTCCACTGCATTCTCAGCTCCCCAGAAAATTGTACATCCACTGGCTGTAGAGACTGACAGCTCAGACGGGCTGATTATAAGCAGGTTTCTTATTATTGTAATCCCCATTATCTGTGTTCAATCCAACCAAATTATGACAGTACACACGCAGCAATTTCCGTGTTTTGTGAAGAATCTATTTTTAACATTAAAAATATTATATTTGGACAGGTGAGAGTGATACTGCTGCAGTGACAAATGTATCAACCAAAAACAATCTCCTTCCAAAGATAACTACATATTTTGATGTAATGAGATGATAAATGTGGGTGTCAGCTGCATTAAGAATGGACCTTATTATGCAGAGATGTCTCTGTAAAGCTTCCCAGATTTACTTCTTTTCTGCCTCTTATTTTGAGGATCTAGATCTTCCTGCCTTTAAGCAGGTCTTTTCTGTTTTTCGTCACCTCCTCTGCTTAAAGGAACGCAATGTACTTTAACAAGAGTCTTTCTTTCACTAGTAATACTAGGAACGTTGCTTCTTCCAAAAGCTTCAGCTCAACCCTGCAGCTTGCAGCAGCATAAAGATAAAGGATCTTTTGTACAATAAGAAACTGCCTACACATTCCCAAAGGTGAGGCTGAAGCCTGACTGATTGAAGAGTCAGAGGCCCCATTTGGTTATCACTTCATTTGGGACAATTCATTTTGGTTTCCAGTTAATTGTTATATCTATCAGGCCTGAAAGAGTGTTTACCGTAACTCAAATTAAATTATTGCAGAGTAAGAAGCATATGTTATCAATCTCATTTGCCTTGCAAAAAGGCCAGATTTCCAAACCAAAATATTTTTAAGAGAGACCAGAAACTTGACTCTGTGTTTGAACCTCCTCCAAAAGGTGATCCGTTTAATGCTTAGTTTACTACAGCACCTAAATTTGAGGGGGATTGAAACCAAGAGCTACTTAGAGATATTGCTGATTTTGTCATGTCTTGTAGTATCCTCACAGAAGCTACAACAAAGTAGCTTTGAACCCACTTATGCTATCTGCTCGATGTAGTCCTTGGGACCACAAACCTCATCAAAAGGGTATCTTGTAAATACAGACTTTCTAATTCAAAAGCTTCTGAAACTTTTTCAGACAGTCTAAGTTTAAATTGCATCCCCACACATCCATATCCAGACTGAAGGGCTTTTGGGATCTACCGAATCCGCATACAATACTTCTGATATCAGGAGATGCCTAGTTTGGTTTACAATAGGGGTCAGCTGCAAACTGGGGAGCTGAATGTTTGGGCCAGGCACCTTGTGTGACTTCACAATGCTAGGAGGAGTTTTGGACTGCGGTAGCCTGGTAGGATCAGCTGAGACTCTCAGCAAATACCCCCATCAGCCTAATTGAAGCTCTGACATCTGAACAAGATGCCAAGAGTCATCACCACTCAGCTTTTGTGTCTGAGTTCAGCCAGTTTTACTGTGCTGTAGGTATTTGCCAGTATTTGTCAGTTAATTTTAAAGCTGAGTTTTCCAAAGACAGAATAATTGTTCTTCAGACAAATTATTGTGATTTTTCATCATTTGCCATTATGATGATTCTGTAATTTTTGTTTTTCTTGTGTGATAAGTACTTAGTCATCCCCTTTACTGTTGCCTCAGATTGTTTAAATAACTAAGCTTTATGTAATGTTTTATTTAAATACATGCCAGTGCTTCCCTGTAGCTGCATGTGGTATCTGCAGTGGCCAGTGGGCCCTGATGGCCAGACTGAATAATAGAGCAGCTTCTGCTTCTCTCTTCTACATAGAAGAGTCCTCCTCAAGCACCTCCTCATCACCAGCAGTGGGAAACATTCCAGGAGAAGGTTCAACCTGGACATCTTCTGCAGCAGAAAAGCCGAGATCATCCTTACTTGACAACAGTTTGATCAGACTCCTAGGAGCATTGGAGAGCAGGAGTCTGTAAAGCTGTGGTCCTCTTCTATGGGGCTCCAGGAGCCCAGGCAAGGCAGAACCAGGGATGGGACCAGAGGGAAGGACAAGACCTAGAGTACTGTGCTTGTGAGCTTAAAATTCAGAAGGTGTTTCTCCTTCAGCTTTGGCAGAGTGTAAGCTCCTGGCAGGAGCAATCAGCCACTCCTCATATGCCTTCCCCTCTAGACCCTTTACCATGCCAGTGGCCCTCCTTTGGATTCTCTCTAACAGCCTTATATCCCTCTTGTACTGTGGTGCCCAAAACTGCGTGCAATATTCAAGATGAGGCCACCCCAGTAGAGAGCAGACTAGGACAATCCCCTCCCTCGTCTGACCGGGGATTCTCTGCCTGTTGCCTCCCAAGACACGGTTGGTCCTCCTGGCTGCCAGGGCCATCTGTGAGCAATATGCACATCATGGAACAAGCATCATGTGCTTGACCTGAAGGACATGCCTGGGGTCTAGAAAATGCTGCATGAATCTTGATGAGGAACACTGAGTACCAGTGTATAGATAAAAGGCAAATTTTGGTTATAAATCTGCTTGCTTTCCTGATGAGGGGCAAAGTTATAAAAAAACCCTATTAGTCAACACTGTAATTGATGGTTTGATGGTAATTTGCAGCAGCACAGTACCATGAATATCAATTTTATTCAAAAGAACAGATAATGAAAACTTTTCATTTTGTAGTGACTCACGTGTAATACACTGCATTTCCTTTAATAGGAAATGATGTGCGTACAAAATCCATAGTTGCTATGATTAGTTGTTGCTGATCTTTAAAGATAAGAAGCAAAGTGGGGGAAAAAAGTGAAAACTGTGTCAATTTATCAACAAGAAAGTTACTCAGATACCAGAAGTAATGAGTCTTTGAATAAAAATGATGATAATGAATCACTTCCTTGAAGTATAATTTAGCTGTGTTTAGAACTGAATAAGTACAGCTTGGAGGTCCTAAGAAGTGTGCCTTTCATGACAGCAAGTGAAATTTCTTAGAGCCATTAAAAATTAGTTTGGTCTCTGTAACATGATTGGTACTACATATATTCCAGTGCTGGATAATAGAGCTCAGTACCTTTTTTATCCTATGAGCAAAAATTAATGTAGTCCCTATATGTAACATAAAATCTACTTGGCATGTAAAGAGAGTGCAAGTGTGATAGCACTGGAGATGCACTTAAAATTTGCACCAGTAAGTAGGAAGCAGCTTATAAAACGAATCACTTGATGTGTTCTGCAAATCTGCTTTCCTTACTATTCATCTTCCAGGAACTCCTTCCTAAATATTGATCAAAACTTGACCACAGAGAAATGAGGGCATGATTTCATAGACTCAGTACTAGCAGACCAGATGTTTAGAAGATGTTTTAGAAGTTGTTTAGACTGCCATTCAGAAAGACCAGACTTGTCTTGCTCTGAGTGCTTATTTTCATTGTCAGTTGTGAAAGATAAAAATCAATATAACTTTAGCAGAAAAAAATCTAAATTAAAAAGTTATTGTGTATTATAAAATGGAGAGTTGCACATTACTGCCAATGCATCTATGATTTTTTTGTCACTGGTTTAAGAAGGAAAAATGTAATTTTGGGAACAGATGGTCACTTTACAAAGCAAGAAATCAAAATATTTCACTATCATCTGCCATTCTCAGTTACAATTGTTCTGCTGAGTTTTTACCTCCAAAGACAGAAATGAATAAAATCAAAGAATTATATAATATTCTGAGTTGTAAGAGACCCAGAAGGATCAAAGTCCATGTCTTGGTTCTGCACAGGACACCCCAATAATCACATCATGTGCCTGAGAGCATTGTCCAAACACTTCTTGAACTCTGTCAGGCTTGGTACTGTGACCACTTCCCTGGGAAGCCTGTTCCAGGGCCCAGCCATCCTCTGGGCGAAGAAACTTTTTCTGATATCCAACTTAAGCTTCTACTGACTCAGTTTCATGCTCTTACTTTGAATCCTTTCACTTGTCACCAGAGCGAAGAGATCAGCGCCTGTCCCTCCACTTGCCCTCTTGAGGAAACTAGACAACAATGAGACCTTCCCCCTACTTCTCCAGGTTGAACAGACCAAGTGACCTCAGCTGCTCCTCATACAGCTTCCTCTCAAGGCCCTTCACATACATATTCATTGCCCTCCTTTGGACACTCTAATGGATTCTTAAGTTGCACAATATCCAAGGTGAGGCTGCCCCAGTGCAGAGCAGAGTGGCACAATCACCTCGCTCGACTGGCTGACGATGCTTTCTTTGCCTGATGCCCCCAGGACACGGTTGGCCTTCCTGGCTGCCAGGGCACTGCTGACTCAGATTAGACTTGCTGTCAGCCAGGATCCCCAGGTCCCTTTTTGCAGCACTGCTCTCCAGCCTCTCTTTTCCCAGTCTGTATGTACATCCAGGGTTGCCCTGTCCCAGGTTCAGAATCCAGCACTTGTCTTTGTTAAACTTCACGCAGCTGGTGACTGCCCCTCTCTCTCATTTGTCCCTCAGGGCCTCTCTGCCCTTGAGGGAGTGAATTATCTCCTCCTTATTTAGTGTCATAGGCCCAACTTTTATAAAAGGTTTTTAATGCACCTTTACTTATTGAAAATGTCCCTTAATTTCTGAACAGTATTTTTTTATCTCTTAAAAATCCCAAAGAACTTGAACAAGTCTGTATTTGCTCCTCTATCAAGTCCTATTTTACAATAGGCATATGCTCTATGTTGGTGGGTCCCATAACAATGTTTCCCTTTCTATTGCCAGAAAACTCTTGACAAACATTTTTCAGCTGACTGATTGTTTCAAATGCCTGGGGTCACTTCTGCAGGGAATGACGAGCTACTTTCCCCCCCCCCCCCCCCACTGCCTCCAGAGTATTTCTAGCTTCTCTTCTGGACCATTGAAACAATAAATTCTTAGTTAGCACTCTCTATAAAATTTCTGCAGTTTTAATTATTTTATTTCATTTATACCTGGTATAGGTGGAACCCCCTCCCCCAACATAAGCTGAAGATTTATTGCATTGTTTGAAGTAGGAGACTTTTAATTGTGAACTCTTAAATAAAATGGGAAATTCAGCTTCCCTCTGGACAACTCACTACATTATTTTTCCTGAACAACCACCCTGGATTTCATGTCAGTACAGCAATGCAGGAGTTGATCTTGTATCCCTCTGTCTTCCATGAGTTTTTTTGCAGCAAGAACAGTTGATTTCTCCCTTTCACTGCAAACAACAATTTTTAACCATAGGATCCTTTTAGTTTTTGTGACGCTAAAGAGTTTTTTAGTCATTACTTGACTGTTGGCTAACCCAATCTAGTACAGTGCTCTTGTGCCATATAGTACTGTTGTGGTATCATAACACTTTTTACATCACTTCTCTAAGGGAAAGTCAGTAGTTATTCTGAATAAAAAAGACAAAGAAAAGTGGTTTATTCTCAGATATCAGAGTCTGCACTAAATCTGTCACTCACACCTCCTCCTGATGATTCTGTGAGTTTTAACATAAAGTTTAGTTTTGATGAATTTGCCTACAGTGATGGATGTCAGGGTGTCTGAATCCTGGACATACAAATTCTTCTCAAAGCCAAAATTTCCAAACACTGCTTCTTCAAAGACTTTCATTACATTTTTATTTTTAGATGTTTCATTTCTTTTTTAATTTTTAGGAGGCTTTCCAACTCCTGCCAGCCTCCAGGCTGCAACCTTGCTAATTGAGAAATTCTCTTCCTGCTTCTCTCAACAGATGTTCATGTTATTCACATATTTCTTATCCTACTTTCCCCCTCCCTTTTACAAACTTTCAGTTGCCTTTTTTGTTTTTCTCCTTCCAGTGTTTTTGTTGCTTTACACTTCCCCCCCCCCCCCCCTATTCAGGAGGATACTCATTTCCTTACTTCTCCAGTACTAAGCCCTGGAGGATTTATGACCATTTGGCATCTGAGAGCTGACTTCTTGCGACTGAAGTTCTGCAACTCCTGAAATGATAAGGGCCTTTATAAATACAGGTACACAGACTGAAATGACTTGATTTTCTGTATGAGATAGAACTTAAAGCACAGACCAGAGAATGCCTAGCTGTCTGAGGTTCAAGTTTTTCCAAGACAGGCATCAGAGAAGAGTGGTGCTGCCTAGGTTTATGTTGATTAAAAGGAATAAAGTGACACCAGTTCTGAGAAAACCACCACGTACTTGAGTATTATGCATGGAACCATATCAATAGATAGTGCTGTGCTATGCAGAGTGTTGTTTTTCATTCTCCTTCATCTGTAACAGTAACCTTTCTTAGTAATAGAATTCACTTCTGTATACTACGGAATGTGAAATCTCAAATCTCTGAGCATTAAGAATCTTTTCTGTAAGGCCCTGGTGTTTTGGAGTATTTAACCCATGTTAGTATTGAAAAAAAAGTACAACATAAAGCTGAAAGTTGGAAAATCCCACCATGAAATTGCATGAAACAAAAGATTGTGTTTATCTTCACTGGCGACTTAGTGCTGAGCTGCTGGACCTGGAATCTGTTGTTGATGTTTCAACTGCTCTGTGTTTCTTAATTAAGGAGTAGCATTTTAAAGACCTCTACCTCTTCCCAATTTGAAGGTAGGCATGTGAATGGGAACAGTTTGACATGGGAGCTTATTCCTAGATGGTGCAACCCAGAAATATGCCTTGTTTTACCAAAGGGTGCACAGGAAAGGCTGGTGTGGCTAGTTGCAATTAGGGCCACTCTGACAGCAACAGGCACCAGAAAGGATGAGCTGAGTGAGATACCTGTGGACAGAGATGCTCTCTCACTGCAAGTTTTCTCAGGAAAAAAAACTATTTAATTGAGCCCTAACTTTTTTCTCCCTGATTGACCAACCTAGTGGCCTTCTATGGTGGAGTGACTATATCAGTGGACAAGTCAAGGGGCTACAGATATAATTTACCTGGACTTCTGTAAAAGACAGTCCCCCACAACATCCTTCTCTCCAAAATCGGATTTGATGGGTGGACTGTAAGGTAGTTAGGAATTGGTTGGACAGTTTTATCAACAGAGTAGGGTCAATGACTCAGAGTCCTGATGGACACCAATGACAACTGGTGTCCCTCAGGAATCCATATTATTGATTATCTTTAATTATCATTAATTATCTTTAATAGTGACATAGATAAAGGGATCAAGTGCACTCTCAGCAAATTTGCAGATGCACCAAGCTGAGTGGAGCAGCTGACACACCTGAAGGATGGGATGCCATCCACAGGGACCTGGATAAGCTCTAAGAGAGGGACCATGGGAATCTCATGAGGTTTAGTAAGACCAAGTGCAAGGTGCTGCACCTGGGTCAGAGCTGTCCTGATATCAGTGCAGGCTGGGGGATGAACAGATGGAGAGCAGCCCTGCTGAGAAGGACTCGGAGGTGCTGGTGGAGGAGAGGCTGGACATGACCCAGCAATGTGCACTCACAGCCCAGAAACCCAATTGTATCCTGGGCTGCATCAAAAGCAGTGTGGGCAGCAGGTCAAGGGAGGGGATTCTGCCCCTCTGCTCTGCTCTGGTGAGACCCCACCTGGAGCACTGCATCCAGCTCTGGGAACCTCAGTCCTCAGCACAGGAAGGTCATTGACCTGTTAGAATGATTTCAGAGGAGGGCCCCCAAAATGGTTAGAATGCTGGAGCACCTCTCCTGTGAGGAAAGGCTGAGAGATTTGGAGTTGTTCAGCCTGGAGAAGAGAATGCTTACGAGTGACCTAATCGTGCCCTTCTAGTACCTGGTGGGAGCCTACAGGAAAGGTGGAGAAGGACTCTTTGCAAGAGCATGTGGTGACAGGACAAGGAGGAATGGCTTCAAACTGAAAGAGGTCACACTTACATCAGATGTTAGGAAAAAATTTTTTGCTATAAGACTGTTGAGGCACTGGAATAGGTTGTCCAGAGAAGTTGTGGATGCCCCATCCATGGAAGTGTTCAATGTCAGGCTGCATGGAGCTCTGAGACATCTGGTCTAGTGAAAGGTGTCCCTGTGTACAGCAGGGTGTTTAGAACTAGATGACCCTTCCAACTCAAGCCATTCTATGATTCTGTGGTTCTAAGATTCAAAGTCTCTGGTGCTGGGTGGCCACACCAGCACTGCCAGCAGGGCCCAGAAAGCCCAGTTGAGTTGCACGGGGCTGGAACAGCAATGTAGTGTCCAAAGACCCCTCACTTAAGTCCTGAATCAGGGATGCTCCGTGTCTTGGGGTAGCAGTTTTGTCTAATTTCTTTGAAACAAAGTGAAACATTCCTACAATTCCCACTTTTTCCATAAACACAGCCCTGCAGGGTAGATATGCTCACTTGAGCATATCTACCCTGCACTGACCTGTCTGCCAAACACATCCCTGTGTTCATAAGTCACTTGAAAAGACTGAGCTCCCAAAACCCACAAGGAGAGTCTGAAAGCATTCTGTAGTTTTCACACACTTCAGTCACGGGAATCAACTTCAGACCTACTGAATAATCAAGACACTCAAGTTGGGTGAATGACTGTGAGAATAAAAGCCATAAATCAGAGTGGGAGATTTCAAGAATGCAGCTGGATTAATTAGGTTTGAACATTATTTGAGCACTGAAGGAGGAACAGTTTTCTCCCATTACTGCCAGGTAGCAGTCCCAGAAAACATAACAATTGCTCCTTGTGCCTCTTTCTGATACAACTTTGGTCCTTTGCTGTGCTTGTGCTTCCTGGAGCTCATTAGGCTAACACTCCTCTTCTGGGTCACCAAAGGCCTAGAAAAAATTAATCTATATTTGTGTATCCCTGCCTCCATGGATCAGCAGGACATCTGACCAAAAACTATGGAAGAGTGTACTGCTGGAATTTTCTCCATGAAGAGGTGTAAGCAACCTTGGAAAACCAAATTTCTGCCTATAATAGTCCATGGTTTTACAGCAACATGTGTCCAAAATTTTAGTTCCCAGAAAACCGTGCATGATATAGAATGTTAAAATGAGCTCTTCAGAAAAAAGTACAGCATACTAATTCTTTGCCAACTCTTGGAATGTATTTATTTATGTTTGGATTTGTGTAAGGAAGTCTCATGCTATAATTTTTTATTAAAAACATGTAATTAGAAATAAATAGTACATTTATAGTCATAAATAAACCAGTAGTTTTTACACACACTAATGCTGGGCTTCCTCTTACAAAACTGGAAGTGTATTTCACCATCTAATTTTTTTTTGCTTATATCTGATGTAAAAGGATAAAGTTGCTGCATGAATTTTATACTTATTGTGAGTTTTATATGTCCTCAGACTACAGTTTGTGCCTATTTTCCTAAAAATACTTATATGGGAAACATATGCTTCTATTCTTGCTATTGATTTTGAATGTGGTAAATGAGCTTAAATACTGCAGAAAGAACATAATGATAATAACAAAGATTAATATATTTGCTGCTTTTTCCTGCTTGGTCATGAGAATGACTGATTTGTATGAAAAAAAGAAATATGCTTATAGAAAGGCTCAATCATACCAGCTGGTTAAAGGAAAAAATACATTATTTTAATTCCCCAGAACCTTATTTTCATCAGCTATGTGAAAATGCGTCGCCTCGTTTCTCAGATACTAGGAAAGCAGAATTCCTCAATGCTGTTCTCCTTTCTCATTTCTGTTTCCTGCAGATCAAGCTGATGATACTCAAATGTCACACGGTTGATGTGTTTGCCACTGGAGACCATTCGCAGCACGGTGTTGTCACAGCCAATCTTCATTTGGGCTAATTAGTGAGGTGAGATATAATGGAGATATAAAGGAGATATAAAGATACATGAGAGAGAGTGTGAGAAAAAGAATATATAAATTGGGAATTATGAAGCACTGATACATGTAATTTTAGAAATACAGCAAATCTGTGTGTAGTAATGACCTTCCAGTCATAATATTGCTGATTAATTTTTGTATTTTTTAGTTCTGCTTTACAATGCTTGGATATTTAATAAAGCACTGTAACCTTCACTCCTGCAAATGCCACTACACATCTGTGTGCTACTGTTGAACACCATGAGTGACAGGTAAAGATAACAGCACTCTATCCCAGGGATAACTTTTCAGCAATACTGAAATGTTTCCTCTTACAGGAATTGAGTGGGTTTGTTCATAAGGATGTTCTTCACAGTTGAAGGCATGTGAGAGTCCCATCAAAACAAATTCAAATGGCAGTGCCCAGCATATGAACTCTGAGCAAAAACAAGTGTCACTAAACACTGCTTTAGATGAGCCATTTGAGTGGGGGCTTGGCAAAGCCTGTTTCATTGTTGGAGAAATCTGGTGTGTCATTGAAAAAGCAGGGGCTTTTGAGATGGAATTTCATTTCCTTCACAAAACACATTTTAGTCTCATCTCAGTGCTCAGTATTTGCTCAGCACCAGTGCTTTCCAGTAAAATCTTTGAACAGTGCCTGGACTGTTGAGTTGTGGTGTGATGAAAGGCAAGAGAGACCACGGGGTGAAGTATCAGGCACACTCCTGCTCTCCAACTCTGTGGAAATGCCACTTGTCTGGTGCCCCCACTGATACTCCTGAGGTACAACAGGTGTGCTGCAGGGTCTATCACATCACTGCCACACTTTGTAGTCTGCTATTGAATATCATGGAAATGGGGAATTCTTATTTTTATGGGGACAAAGAAGTCATGACCTGTCATGATAGTGAAACAGGTTCAGAGTCCCTACAGGGTTCATAGCAGGTAATGGGAGCTCTGAGGCTTTTGGGGTATGTGTTATACCTGTAGCAGAAAAGAAGGCTCTGGAAACACTGAGTAAGTGACAGAAAAGCTCCTTAAATGAGAATGTAACCACACTTCCCTCCTTTGTTGTGAATTTCCAGACTTATGTGCTGACATTCTAACAATCATATTTGTCATAGAAGAAGCATTTTTAAAATATGCATAATTTAACCTTCTTATAATCATTACAGCAGGGCAAGGTGGTCATGGTAGCACAGAGCCAAACCACAGAATTGAATAGCTTTAGCTCTCATGTTCTGCTAGACATGAAATTCACCAGTCTAGCAAGAAATCCTGGTTGCAGGGTTGGGATGGGGTGGGTGTCTGCATATCTTATTGTGGTTAATTCTTTTATCATGTGGCAGCAATTGGAAGAAGGGGTTCTTACCAGACCCGTGAAAGGAGTGACAGAGGTCAGCTAGTGGAAACATCTTGGATGGGTCTAAGCCAGCTCCTCCTAGAAGCTCTACAAAATCTCCCACTCCTGCACAGCCTGCTGATGGTTTCTAAAAAGGCAAAGGCTAAAAGTTATTTATCATTTCTCTTCAAAATGTTGCAGTTCTCTAGACATGAATGCAGCCAACAGTAGGTTTTAGAAATCCCCTTTGCTCAAGCCTGTGTGAAATCATTTTCTCATCTTGAGCAATACTCTTCTGATTTGACATTAGTAAGACAACCTTAATTAATTCCAAAGAAAGACCTAAGTAGGCTCTCAAAATTACTGACATGTAGTTAAGGTGGTATATCAACTGCTTTTAGTGTAGGTAAGCAATCTGATTCTGGATGTAATCAAATTAATCCAGTTAAGGGCTGCATGTGAGCACACACTCAGCTGGCAGACAGGAACTTCAGTTCCACCATACCATACTCATTCCTAAGCAATAAGTGTTCTAAAATGCACTGTTGTGGCAAAGGTTAAGTAAAGTAGGAATTAACCAAAAGGGTAGTTTTGCATGAAAACAAGAGCTCACTGTATATTGGACCCACAAGTACATGGACACCTTGAGCACCTTTGGGCTGTCACCCCTATGCTGTAATTTAGGTGCCTGATTTCTTTACCTTCCTTTGCAGTTGTCCCATTTCTGTCATCCCCTGAATAACTCCACTAGTTCACTTGCCCATCTCTCAAGGCCTGGTTAGCTCATACACTGGCAGTCCCCATAAAGGACCTAGGCTTCCAGACTTACTGGCAGGGCAAAAGAAACTTTCTTGCTCTATTCTTCTGGATATTTTGGAACTGGCACATTCTCAGACCTCCCAGGCACAGGGTATCACCAACAGCTCTTGTCCTCTCCTCTCTGTTCTTCACCAAGAACCAAATGCTGTGACCAAACCCCAGATCAGAGCAGATGGAGCAGAGGATGCTCAGCATGCTGAGCAGTCAGTTCTGAGCACATTTGTATTTTCTCCATGCTAATACCTTACTAGCTAATTTGTGTCTCCTTTCTCTCTTTAGAGCAGTTGCTGCTTTCATTATTTAAATACAGACACGCTCCTTTCTTTATAATGAAATTCTTACCCATTGTTAGGCAAGCAATAGTTACATGCACTAATGGTACTTTGCATAATTTGATTGCCACTGCAACATTACAGAGACAATAACGACAGAAACAGACCCAACTCTCATCTCTGGGGGAAACCAGAAATCTCAGCATGCATGCAAGTGGTCTGGAGCACACATGCTTAGCAGCCAGCGCTACAGGCTACCCCTGCTTCACCCCCTCCCTCTCCTGTGCCCAGGAAAACTGCACATGGTAGTAACTTATTAGGAAATAAAGAACTCACCTTTAAAATGAGACCATTTAAATGTCCCAGGGTAAGATCAGATATTTTTATCACAACTGGGAAGATTATTGAGAAGCTGCAGTTTCTATGCTGGTGAGGAATGACCATGGTAAACCTTCCTGAGGGAGTCTGAGAAATGACATTGCAAGCTGGGACACAGGAGAAGGTAAAAGAGTTACACTGAGTGTAGCAAAATTATGTACTTCCAGTACCAAAAAAGCAGAGGGTTACTGAGAGTTACAACCAAATGCTGAAAAACATGAATATGGCATTTTCTGGGGTTCTTGCATAACATTTGTTACTTAAAACTTCCCATTTTTTAACCCTGTATCATGCAGTCTGATGGAACTTGATGGTGAAGCAATCGTGAGAGCTCACACCCCATATCCATACATCAGGGGCTCGTGCTGTCAAGGGCTCATACAGTTTGCCAGTTTGAAGGAGGCTAAATGTGGGTGGAGGAGTTTCGTTTAGCTTTGACAGGTTATTTTCTGATATTGCCAGCAACTCCAGATCTGCTCCTCTTAACTGGAATTCCTTACCCTGCAAAATACCTCTTTGAAATGAGAGTGTAATTTTGTCTTTAGGTTCAAACTTAAGAGTTCAGGTAAGGGAGTAACTTATCATCCATATATGTAGCCCAAAGGATCTTTGACACAGACCTGGGGGCCTGGAGCTGCTTCAGCAGGACAGTCAAGGACACCAGTCACTTCACAATAATTACATCCATCAGACTGGGGACCCAGCTTGCAGGCTCATGTCTGAATAAACTGGATTAAGGACAGGGCAGACATGCTGTCACCTTTTGTCTTTCTTTTTGGCATTTTGAATAGTGAGGCAAATAAATCAGACTAGCCTGAGCAATAATTGTTAAATGTCCTGTCTCCTCCTGTTTGCAAAAACAATGCAAATGAGGCAGTGGAATAGGTTGCCCAGCCACGTTGTGGGTGTTGCACTGCTGAAAGAGTTAAGGGCCAGGTTGGATGGAGCCCTGGACAACCTGATCTAGAGGGTGGCATGCCTGGCCATGGTTGGAACGAGATGATCTTTAAGGTCTCTTTCAACCCAAGCCATTCTATTATTCTATGATTATTTTGTCAGCTCACGAACTTGTGGATGGTGCAAATAAATCCTTGTTATCATATATCACATATATCACATTAGATACACTGGTTTTACTGTTGAACTTTTTCAAATATTTTTACTGTGTTGTTCACCCAGATCTAGAAATTGCTTAACTCTCTAAATTAATACTATTTGTTCTAGCCAAATGTATTGGAACATGCCAATATTAGATTGGGAGAGTTCTTATTTGAAAGGAAGAGCCTTATGGTCCTGTATATTGAAGCCTTGCCTGTGTTATCTCTTAAGCTTTTTTTTCTTTTTCTTGCTACACACACTGAGCCTGAATCAAATCTGCAGGTATGCAGGTGTGTGTGGCTCTGCTGGACTTAATGGAGCTGTGTTACTGCAGATAATGACAGTAAGAGAATTCATTGCAAAGCAATACATTCATTTTGCTCCCAGCCCCAAATGCAAGCCCCTTTGATGATATAAAATGCAGACTTACGAAAGAGATTGGTATTTTTCTTGACTGTGACAGTAAATCCATTGCCTGGCTGATGAATCCTGAAGAAGATCATCGCTACGTTCTGTGATGACCTGATGCTCCGCTGAATGTTCCCACTTTCACAAAAGTCTACATATCTTTGAGAAGTAGTGAGGGGATGGTCCAAGGAACTTGGAAATTTCTCTCCTTTGAGAATCCAGCCATCAAATACCTACAGGGGTTCAATAATTGAAAACAATGCTTTTGCTTTTTGCTCTGTTAGCAGAGAACAAAAACATTAAGTATGACAGACACTTTTATTTTGACACCAAGATAGCCTCTTCAAAGCTGCCACTTGAAAACAAAAAGTCTTTGCATTTATTGATTTTCTAGCATTTAACTAATAGCTCATGCTTCAACTGGTATTTAGGAAAGGGATACATAAAACTTTTAATATTGTCTTAACTTCCTTCAGGTGACAATTTTAGTGATTTTTTTTTTTTTTGAGGGAATTATCTCTTTTCTCTTCAGCATCACTACTTTTTTATTTTTCACAATTGCAATTTCATTGTTACTATGAGAAGTGTTTGACGAGCTTGATTTGGAAGCCACAAGAAATATGTCACCCTCTCAAACTCTGGACATAATATCTATTGATCTGGCCTGTAATTTTCCACCATCTGTGTCTAACAGCTTGTCATTAATGGTCTGAGAGGCCTTTCAGGGGTATTAGAGTACAATAGAACTTTGGGGAGAAATTATTGGTAGAGGTATTATTCTTATCTGCATCTGCTCTTTCACCTCATCCTAATTACTTGAAAGCAGAACAAATGCTGCATACTTGGCTGGACCTTAACCATTGACCTCTACAAATCTTTCTTTCAGAACAAACATTAGCAATTTCCCCTCGCCATCCTCAGAGAAAGGTGTCAGAAGTAGAAATATATCTTAGCTCTAGCATAGTTACACAGTTCCCCCCCAACTGCACTCATAGGGTAATTCCTTCTATGTGCCAGTCAACAGTTCCAAAACTCAAGAATTGGATTCTGCCATTGCTTCAGTCAGTAATCCTAACGTGAGTATGTGGGACTTCCTGATGAAAAAGCATCAGGATCAGTCTCTGAATTTGCCACCACCATAAATTTCTGAGGTAAAGAAGTGCAGGTGCTCAAATTACACCAGAGAGAAGCAACCTGTATAAACACAGAAATTTGGGATACCATGGCCAAAGAAAGGAAACCTCAACAAAGTGTCAAAGATCTCTTGGCATTTTTATAACTTCCATGAGTGACCATAAGTCTGGGTACAATAGTCTTGGACCCACAAGAGGCTGAAGTCAGCCTTCCTGTAGCCAAGTGGGGAGATAGGCTGCATTTCCCAGAATAAAGTGAGCAGGGGAACAGCAGTACCTCTCCAAGAGCAGAAGACAAGTAAAGGACTAAGGGCAGCTTTCCTCCTCCTCCTCACAGCCCTGGAGCTTAGCTCACCACTAGGTGGGATGGGGCCTATGCTGTGCCTGGCCATGGCAGAGCGAAGGGCAAGGTGAGGGAAGCAGCTGGGGACCATTGAGCCTTTCCTTCTCTCCCAGACTGAGTTCAGATCTTGGACAACATTCCTGCGTGCCAGAAAAATGCACTGATAAAGTCTTTCGATACTCTGAGTCACGGGCCTTTTTCTGTTCAGAGCAAACTTCCTGAAAAGCTCTAGCAGGGAAATTGTAACGAAAGCCTGCAATGATCCACTCACTAATAATCTGGTGCTAAGTGATCTGTGAGCAGGGGTCCCAGAGCAGTAAGGGCTGTTCAGAGAGCTGCATCATTATCTGCAGGGCTTCCGTGATTCACAGGGCAATGAGAAACCCTCCTAATAGGGCTGGTGGGCTTGGCTTGTACTGATCAAAATTTTCAGCCAGTACCCCACGTATGGACACTCTGGAGAAGTTCTTCTGTAAAAGTTCAGAAGAGCTGGTGCTGCAGTTTGGAGAGGTATCCTCATCCTGCATCCGACTTGGCTTGAGAGGGGTGATGATGAGAGGACACATACTCAGAGTGGCTCAGGAAGGAGAAAGAGCCATCCCAGAGATGGCTCCTTTATGAAAGCCTGTTCTGCACACACAAACACACACACACACACACACACACACGTATGCATACATATTTGCCTGCCCATTGCACACAGCATAACTCTCACTAGCCAGATGATAGCAGGGAAGGGGAAGCATAGCAAGACTTGCAGATTCTTACCTTCAGGAAGTCACCCCCTTGGCAGTCAATGTTGACAAAGTCGTACTCTACTATGATGAGCTCCTCAGGCTCCCCAATGAAGAAGGTTGCGCAGTGCAGCTGTGGATGGTCTGCGGTGAAGGTGAACTGCCCCTCTATACTCAGCATGTCAATGCACCCTGGAGAAGCAGGGACACGGGGCTATTACCTCTGCCTGCTCTGGAGGGAGACTCAGTGGCAGCTTCCACAGTTCAGGGAAGGAGAGGGATAGCAGGAACCCCCTATACTGAGACCTAGCTGGCAGTGAGGACAGGGAGAGCCAGCTGAAATAATTAGGAGTCTACCCAGCACCAGAGGATAAATAGTAACTTGCATGCGTGAACACAAGTGAGTGACAATGGGATGCAGGGGGCGTGGCATGTCAAAGCATCTCTGAGCAGAAAGCTCTGTGTGTATATGTGCACAAGTGCACAAACACTCTATTCCTTCAGTTTTTTTGCTTATCATTTCGCCTATTATTAAGCTGTTACTTATGCCCCAGCCCTTGCCAATGTCACATGGATGCCTAGGGACATGGATGTAGAATCCCCATCCTACACCCATTATCTGGGACCATTAACTGTGAGTCTGAACCCTCTGCCTCAAGCACAGGTTTTCTGAGGTTTTAACACTTTGTCCTTCTTTTCCCTGGCCTTGCAAAAAGCTCCCACACCTCTGTCATTCCCAATTAGCCCCCTTCCCCTCCCTGAGCCCTGAGGTCCCCCTAGGACTCTCCCACCCACCACTGGTCCCTACCAGAGCACCAAGGAAACTCACGGAGTGACCGCCGGTAGATCTGCCCTGCAGACAGCTCTCGCTTCAGATCTTCACTGAGGAGTAGGAAGGGCTCATCTTCACCAGCATCCCTCACCTGGTGAAAGATGGAGGGCAAAAAGAGTATGAGGCAAAGTGAAATGAAGCCCCCTCCCTGCACCTATGAAGAAAAGGCACAGCACATTATATACCTTTTCCAGAAAGAGTGCAGCTGTGGAATAGCTCAGTCAGAGAGCTGCCAACCTGTAGCAGAGGAGAAATAAACCTGGCACCTTAGAGGTGAGCCCAGCAGCTAAGTGCACAGTGAATCTCTTAAATCCTCAGCAAAAATGCTGACTATAAACAAATGGAGAGGGAGTGCAGGACACATGGGACTGTTGCATTAAATGTTACCCAGGTGTAGATTTAATGCAGGAGAAGTGGGAATAGGAGGGGAGAGAGATAAAAACCACTATGCTTGAAAGCCAGGAGTACAAGTTAGAAGACAGCAGCTAAAAGCACAGCAAGGTGTTTTAGTCATCAGCGATATTGCTCACCTCTAGGTATCTGGTTTCTCCCTTGGAGGCTGCCAGGAAAATGAGAACGAGGTGGCACTGAAACTGGAAAGCAGACGGCATGCTGACACCTCCTCTGGCGGCCCTCCCTCTCTCCGTGGCCAAGTTTCTCCCGGTCTGAGCCGGTAAGCAGGAGCCGCTGGGGTGTCTTGGAGTGACTCTTTTTATAGAGCTGTTGGGAGGGGAGGCACTTGGTCCCTGTACTGATAGGGTAACCCATGGTAACTGAATTCCTCTCACAGTGACACAGTACGTGGGCATGACGAGGGTCCAAATCGCAGCCACAAATTTTCAAGCCGGTCGAATTCCCCTCTGTGACAGATGTCTTTTCTACTTGTCTGTCTGGTGGAGCTGAAAAGCTCTGCAGAGAAGAGCCCATGCCCGGGCAGACGGGGCACTCATGCAGTGTGTTTATTTGCAGTTACTCCAAAGTGATGAATGAGGAGCATTCTTCCCTTCTCCTGTTCTCCTGCTTTCCCGTTCCAGGGCATTTCAGACACACAGGGCTCCCTGCCTCCCTCCTGCTGCTCTATGACATGCAGCTCTCTGCAGCCCCTGTGTCAGGTGCTTCCCACTGGCCAGGCTGGCACTCCAGGCAGGTTTGCAGCCTGGGCCAGCATCCCTCCAGGGCTTTGCAGCAAGTGCACAGGCAAAACCAGACAGGTCTCTTGGTCAGAGATGGCTTTCACACAGAAATTAGGAAAACTTGGAGCTCCCAAGGGCATATCTGCCACAGAACACCTGATACTGCTTCAGCTCTGATCCTCAAGGGAAACTTTAGATAGACCTTTAAAAGATGAATCTGGTAGTCAAAATTTGTAACTGTGCAGAGTACTAAACATCAGGAACTCAGCAGAGGTAGTACATGTAGACTATATTCTTGTTTTCCTTTCATCAGGATGGACCATTACTGAATCAATACTCTGCAGAGAGTAATAACCTTTTCCCACCTCAGGCTTCTGACTAATGTCTCTTTCTAATCTGTGACTCTGTGCCAAATCATCACTGTGGTTCACCAAAACTTAGAAATAATATGAGCAGGACTTGCAAAGTTTAAAGTTTGTTGCTCCTGATTTCATTGTGACAACCTGTGGACAGAAACATTTGCTTGCTGTTTCACCCGATTTGTTGGTTGAAAAACAAATAACTAAACACTGTTCTGTCTACACACCTATGGCTCTGACCTTATTATGCTGTAATTCTTATCTTATGGATTACTGTAATGTAAACTGTAGTACTCTTGCATATCTACATGAAGCTTCTGTGAAATTGCAGTATCTGTGTGGCTTTCAAGAGCATAAAAATCACTAAGAAAATAGAAAACATTATTTTTGAACTTTAGCATCAGGCTGCATTCAAAAGTTGATAAAACTGCATTGGACAACCGAGTAGTTAGTCACCCCACGAGCCAAGACTGAATTCATTTATCTTCATATGCTTACCTTGCATTGTTTAATTTATGCAAGGATTATCGGAAGGGAGTTTGGAATCTGAAATCCATTCAGGTTCCTTAGGAATGACAAGTTTAGTTGGAAAACTGCATGGTTTAATCCCAATTTACATTAGAGACAGCTGGGAGTTTAATCAGGGAGGTGTGAAGTGCCCTGGAGACCATCAGGATCCTGCAGGGCCAGAAGGGGCTGCATGGAAGCCCAGCCTTACTTTTCTTATGTTCCCTCTCTGAAAAGACAAATAAGATTAGAATTACTGCTTGACCCCTCCATTCCCTGTCTTCAAGGCATTTTCCAGAATCCAGTCCCAGTTCTGGCTGGGGTGTCCCAGTTTTGCCTGCCAGTCCCCAGCCTAGACCTCAGATACCAAGGGTTGAGGAGTACATTCAGCTCAGCGTGCATGAGCTGCAAGTTGAGCTCAGGCAGGAGCCTGAGCCTGAGGGTGGAAGCCTTGAGCTGCCAATCATTTGAATTCCAAAAGGCCCAGGGACCTGTGGCACCAGCCAGGTGACCAGACACTTGGAGACACAGCTGGAGCCAAGGACTCAGTTGGAAGATCCCAGACTCAGAGTATAAAAGCCCAGGGGTTCCTTTGTTCAGCGTCCCTCCTCAGAGACACCATTATAAGGTTTTTGAGATGGTGCTACACCATGATAAAATTACTTAAAGGAACCAAAGGTCTGAGATTCTGCAATAGGAAACCTGGGGTCAAGCTGGTAAGGAAACCTGGTCTGACTATGTGAATGTGGGGTGTGCAGGTAGTCAAATGAGGACCCATTAGCTCACTGGAGTAGTCTGCTGTGAGGCGGCTTAAGTCACAGGAGCTTAAGTCTCTGGTGGTGGGAGTGTGACTTCCAGAATGCCTCCTGAATGGTCAGACAGGAAAGTTTTCTTAACATGAGTCCTTGAAAATCTTCAGTAAAGGAGAGAGAGTTTGATTTGTGTGAATCTAACCAGTTACGGAAGATTTGGTTAAATTCAGCTCCCAAAATGAGTCAAGGAGATATGCCACTGTAGTTAAATCATTCTGACTATCTATTAAACCAGATGTGAGGTGATCTACTCAGAATGAAACATACCAACAGTGATGTCAGTGTATTTTAAATTCTTACCTGTGAATAACTGAGGCCTGGGCTTAGCATGACATCCATTGGTAGTGGTGCCCAGATAAGCAGGAAGCCCCCAGCAAGATGAGGGGACAGGACTGTCCTTCTCTAATGATCAAGGTGGTAAGAGGGAAGATAGGAGCCACCTTCACGTCTGTTGTAATTTATTACTCACACAGGACCTGTGGTGACTGAAATTTCTGTGCAACACCTGCTGGAGTTTGTTTTGAGTGTAAAAATATTCTGTGTAATGTTAGTGCACCCCTTGCTGTTGATATGGAGCTTTATTTTAACAGAGGTACTGAGGTGGTTTTTTCCATTTTGTTTCTCAGCTCTGGGCTCAGCAGGAGCTGACAAAGCACAGTGACATCCTGCCCAGCCTTGTTGCAAAGTCTCCAAGTACCTGGGGTAATCTCCTGTGTCCTCAAACACAGGGCTATCCTCAGCCTCCAAACTCATATGCTTTACCCAGGCAGCTCTGATGCCTGGGTAAAGCAAGTATTTGGGATGAGGATAGGAAATCACATGCAGAGAGGTGCAGCTGCTGCTGGCAGGAAATCTGCCCTGAGAAGCCTCTGTACCTGACTCAGGCAAATAGATCCCAAAAGGGACCAGTCCAAGAGAAAAGATGGGATTCACCTCCCAGGCCTATGTGCCAGCTGTCAGAGGATGAGAGAGGATAGGAGGCCATCTTCTCAACTCTTCTGCCTCCTCATAGAGTATCACAGGTCCCCTTTGCTTCTGTCCTCCGTTTGCCTGCTAAAGCGCTGCTCTTGTTAAAATCACTAGCAGAAACTGAGCTGAGAACACAGCTAGCAAAGTGAAGAAAAATCATTTTATATAGGATTCAAAATATCCCTGCAGCATTTCTCAAGGGAAAAGCACCTTCGATGTGATACAAACCCCTGGGCAAATGAGGAGAGCGTAATTTTTCTTTCATGGGGTTGAGTTGTGTTAACACTCTGTAGGATAATTTTCTTTGTTAATAACAATTTTTTTAATGCAGTAAAATGCATTCCCAGTCACACCTTGCTACAAGCTAGACAATCCAGTTGCTCTCGTGCTCTGACACCTTGATCTGCTAACAATTGTAACTTA
>NW_020955201.1:2471250-2501683 GCF_003031625.1 Empidonax traillii
CCTCCCCGGGCAGATGGAGCTCGTTAGCCCGTAAGGCAATCCATCTACGTCCTGAGGACCTCACTGCCACCGTCCAAGCGTGCTTGGCCCCGGCAGATGAACCTCAGGATTAAAGGGTGGGCTCAGTTCCGCGCACACTGTGTCTCACCTAAAAAATCCAATGCGCAGGCTGGAAGGTGGAAAGACCCTCCCCGGTTCTTCGTTCGCGAAGACACTGGCCATTACATTACCCTGGGAGCAGCCTCTTTCCTGGCAGAAACGATGGGATGCCATTGTGCAGGTGAGAGGACACACCCATCTCTGCTACAGCTCAGGATGGTATTGCTGAGGTACCACAGCCTTTGTACGTTGTTAAAGCAGTGTTTTGGGTGAGTTTTTTTATGCCATTCAGCTACATGCTTTGGAGGACCCACCTGCCCCACAGCGGAAATCCTCCACCTTGTGCTCAAAGCTTGTCTGTGTCTTGTGAGCTACTATGGCAGAGAAGAGATCCTAGATGTAGTAAGAGGTGGAGAAAATAAAGTTGAATAAAGACAGTAGAGAAATAAACTGCATTTTACCCTCCCCTGTCGTGACTGAATAATGTTCTGGGCTATAATACAGGTGGTAAAAGCAGTTTCTCTTCCTAAAAGGTAAAGTAGTTGCTACAGAAAAAATGTGCATGACCTGCTTGATACTGATATTTCTTGAGCTACAAACACTTCTTAGGGATCCCTCCCTGAAGCGAAGAGGGGCCAGGTGTTATGAACCCTTTCTACTCTCCAAAAGTGTCCCTTAGGTCCCCAGCTTGCTAACACAGCACTCCTCACTCCTCAGCTGAAGCCTGACTGTGGTGTAGCAGCTGGAGTGGACCAAACCTCTCTCTAACACTGGGACTTTAAGCATGTTTAAGTTTATAACTATTATATTATTAATATTTCCTGTATAGACACAACCACAGACAAGCTCTGGCTCCACTCCAGGGATCAGTCTGGCTGCTGCATGTTCCACAAGGCTCTTCTGCTATCTGTGACTCGTGGTTTCTTGAACTGAGAGGAAGAGCAGTGAGACTGCAGTGTGTGTGCTCCAGCAAAGAGGATTTCTCCTGCCTTGGGCACTCCATCCTTGCAGTTCATGCTGATTTCTCACTACTGCTCAGTGCTAGGTGAAGAAATGCCATTTTGGGTAATACACGGTGTGAGATATCTGAACTTTAAACTTTGTGTCATGTCAGCTGCATATCAGTCTTTCTACAGATACATCAATAGCAAAAGGAGGGACAAGGAAAACCTCCATTCTTTATTGGACATGGATGGGAACAGAGTTATCAAAGACGAGAACAAGGCTGAGGTATTTAACACCTACTTTACCTCAGCCTTCAACAGTAAGACAGGTTGTCCTGAGGACAGCTGGCTTCTGGAGCTTGTAGACAGACATAAGAAGCTGAATAGCCCCCTGTACTCCAGGAGGAGACAGTCAGAGACCTGCTGAGCCACTTGGATCCTCACAAGTTCAATGGGACCAGATGGAATCCACTCAAGGGTGATGAGGGAGCTGGCAGAAGAGCTCACCAAGCCACTCTCCATCATTTACCAACAGTCCTGGCTCACTGGGGAGGTCCCAGATGGTTGGAACTGGCAAATGTCACACCGATCCACAAAAAGGGCTGGAAGGAGGACCTGGGAAACCAAAGACCTGTCAGCCTGACCTCAGTGCCTGGCAAGATTATGGAGCAGATCATCCTAAGTGCAATCCCACAGCACCCACAGGATGGACAAGGGATCAGACCCAGCCAGTGTGTGTTTAGGAAGGGCAGGTCCTGTCTGACCAACCTGATCTCTTTTTATGATCAGGTGACCCACCTGGTGGATGAGGGGAAGGCTGTGGATGTGTCTATGTGGACTTCAGCAAAGCCTTTGACACCATTTCCCACGGCATACTCCTGGAAAAGCTGCAGCCCATGGCTTGGACAGGGGCACTCTGTGCTGGGTCAGGAACTGGCTGGAGGGCCGGGCCCAGAGAGTGCTGGTGAACGGGGCTGCATCCAGCTGGCAGCCGGTCACCAGTGGTGTTCCCCAGGGATCAGTGCTGGGCCCAGTCCTGTTTAACATCTTTATCGATGATTTAGATAAGGGCATTGAGTCCACCATTAGCAAATTTGCAGATGATAACAAGCCAAGGGGGGAGTGTGTATCAGCTGGAAGGCAGGAGGGCTCTGCAGAGGGACCTGGATAGACTGGAGAGTTGGGCTGATTCCAGTGGGATGAGGTTCATCAAGACCAAGTGCCGGGTCCTGTACTTTGGCCACAACAACCCCCTGCAGCGCTACAGGCTGGGCACAGAGTGGCTGGAGAGCAGCCAGGCAGAAAGGGACCTGGGGGTGCTGATCGACAGGAGGCTGAACATGAGCCAGCAGTGTGCCCAGGTGGCCAAGAAGGCCAATGGCATCCTGGCCTGGATCAGGAATGGTGTGGCCAGCAGGAGCAGGGAAGTGATTCTTCCTCTGTACTTAGCCCAGGTGGGGCCACACCGGACTGCTGTGTCCAGTTCTGGGCTCCTCAGTTCAGGAAGGATATTGAGGTGCTGGAACAGGTCCAGAGAAGAGGCTGGTGAAGGGACTTGAAGACAAGTCCTATGAGGAGAGGCTGAGGGAACTAGGGTTGTTTACCCTGGAGAAGAGAAGGCTCAGGGGAGAGCTCACAACTATCTGAAAGAAGGTTATAGCCAGGTGGGGGTTGGTCTCTTCTCTCAGGCAGCTATCACTAAGACAAGAAGGCACAGTCTCAAGCTCTACCAGGGGAAGTTTAGGTTAGATATTAGGAAGAAATTCTTTGCAGAGGAGGTAATCAGGCATTGGAATGGGCTGCCCAGGGAAGTGGTGGATTCTCCATCCATGGAGACGAGATGAGACTGAATGTGGCACCACAGTGGTAGTGGATCAAGGATTGGACTTGATGGTCTCAAAGGTCCTTTCCAGCCTGGCTGATTCTATGATTCTAAACATTGTGCTGAGCCATGTTTATTTCCTTTATGCTCTTTCTCACTGTGGCTCATAATTCATTCAGGGACTAGCTTTTCGTTTCCCTCATGGTGTCTCGGAGATGGAGTACTGGTCAGTCCTTGCTTTTTATCAGGCAGCTGCAGGTCTCCTATGAATGTCTGTGTCTTTGAAGAGTAGGGGATTGCCATACATTACTTGTAGTTTATTATACACATGCAACTGCTTGTAAATCCTTTAGTATATTATTTCTGAACAATTGTGTCAGTTAGCCCAGATTAACGTGAGAAAGAAATCTAGTGGCTCTGAAGTGTCACATATGCTACAGCAAGGGCTAAATTTTTGGTCCCATCTTTGCTAAGTTGCATGTGAGCAGTCAATTACTGCTTTGCAATAACTTCATAGAGAAGAATGCAAAGGCAAGACTATATGACAAATCACAGCTCTGAAGGCCATTAGAAAATCATGTTCTTGATATAGACTCACACAAGATTTTGCTTCAAAAACTGTATGTGCCAAAGTCAAACACATAGGGAGTTTCTGCTTCTGGTCCAGTTCCCTCATACCAACAGTCACTACAGAAAACACTGGAGTAACTAAATCCATACTTAGTATTTGCAAACCATTAGTGAATACTTCATGTCAGACCTGAGGAACTTAGCAGCCATATCCCATAGTATTCATCAGGTGTTCTCTCCACTAAGAGGTTATATCGTGCTTCACTGTATGATTCTTGATAAGGGCAAGTTATCAAGACAAGCAGCGCATCCACTCACCACTGTATCCCATTGCAATAGTCACTGCTCTGCCCAGGATGAGGGCAGGAAGCAACCCAGAGTGGAGACCCAGAAAAATAAATGTGAAGTTTACTAACAGATCCAAAGCCCTCATTGTCTACAGGGCCCAAAGTGTGACTGCCAGATCACTCAGGATGGTAACTGTGGCTGTGGTCATGACTATGACTACGTTTGGGGACTGTTTTCGAGGCTGTATGAGAAACAAGTTTGCTTGTTGCCATGGCAGTTATTAACAGATAACCACCTATTCTACAAAATGCATCAGCAAACTACTGGAAACTCCATTTAAGCACCTGGACTACAGACATATAATAGGAAAGGTAGAATTCAACAAGAATAAGGTAAGGAAATTGGCCCTGTCAATGACTTGATATGTCCTTTTTGCAAGAACCGAGTCAGAGTTGCAATGAAAGCTAAGGAGAGCATTCCCTGCAGCAGAAGCATCAAGTCTGAGATCACATTTTGTGCTTCATTCCTTTACTCTTGTATTGGTTACAGTGTCAGGCAGGTGTCCCAGCAGTCCGTGATCCATCCTAGGCCAGGACTCCTCACTCTGTGGTCATCTCCATCTGTGGGTATCGACATAATTGATTTCTATTACTACTTATCTGCCTCATCTCTGTGCTGGGTATAACAAACCTCTTCCAACATTCACCATACATCTCTCTGTAACATCATTTCTATTACTTCTCTGTGTGTGTCTAAATTGGCTTTAAATAGAGCTGAACTTTCCATAAGGTGAAGTAAGCGTAGCTTGTTAACTCTGGGCAGTTTGACACAAGAGATGTGTGATTTGTCATGTTGAGTGGTTTAGAAGGATGACAAATGCATGTGATTTATGAACGGAAAGCCTATCAGCATCATGCAGGCTTGATGATAAGTGTTGCATTAACTCTATTTATGGCATCAACTAAGAGCAAAGATTGTGAAACTTGCAGTTTAGCGGTTACAAATAATCAAGCAAACAATATATTCAGACACCGAGATTACCCTGAGGGTGGTTATCACTACCAGCTCTGTCTGTGACTCAACCCAGCATCTACACAAAGCAGTCAGGGCCAAGAAGTGGGAGAAAAGCTTTTTCCCAGGAAAGAGAGAAGGGTTATGGGAGGAGGAAACTAGCAAAGGTACGTGCCATTACTCTCGTGTGAGGAGAGGTGCTGGACGTTTGCTGAACTTTTTAATTTTTGCCTGCATCCTCTGTGGATTCTCCAATAGCACCTCTGCTCTTGGGGGTTGGTGCAAGAAGATGTCAACAGCAGAGCCACATGCAGGTGTCAGTATAGCTCCCAGGCAGCCTCTCTGGTCCATATCTATGAATCCAAGTGTTTGCCTTTGACAGCTGCAGCAGCTTCTCTAGAAAGTCCCAGAGGTCTTGCAGAAGAACAATCTCCTTTCCAAAACATTGCACAGTTATTGCGGCTGGACTTTGCTTGGAGGTGTAACCCTTGTGGCCCAGATTAGTCCCATGCCAGATCTGCAGAGGACACGATACTGCAGCCTCTACCACAGCTGTAATGCTGTAATGTTCTCCCAGTGACCCTTCCCAAGCAACAGCTCCTTTTCCTCCTCTCCCAAATTTCCTGTTCAACTCAGGGTTACTAGAACATTGTCACTTTATTTTCAATGCTGAGGTTTATTTTACAGAATATAAAACAAGATGTATTGAGAAATCTTAGTCACATTCCAAAGTTTGTTTAATCTGTGAAGTACAGACTTTATCTTTGACAAAGCAGCACCACTTTCATAAGTGATATTTTGAAGATGTTTTTCTTATTCAAGAAGGATAAGTATTTCTCAGCTGAAGTGAATCTCCTTGACTGAGCCTTTCTCATCTGGGAAAAAACTGTAATTCAACACAATTGTCTCTAGTAGTGTTAGACATCACAGTAATGGACACACTTCAGAAACACTGTGGAGTGTTATACAATTCAACTAGTCAATATGAGTCAGATAAGAAATGTCAGCATACCCAGCATAATAGTATATTTATCCTGTCAACTCCTCCCTCCATATTTTTCATATGTATGTGATTCCTTACCCATTATCCTTAGTACTGTACAGGCTGCAGTGCCAATTTGATCAATTACGCTCCAAACACTTTTATGTGAAAGTACAGAAATATTTTGTGTCAGTGTAAAAATCAAATATATTGAAGGACCTTGAGATCACCTGGTCAGGATTTTTCAACTTCCTGAAGTATAAAGGCAACTAAACCTTTGAGAGCAATATCAGAGACCATCTTTACCTTGGGTGCAGTAATGGGCTTTTTAATTTCAAACAGAAACTGTACTTGACTTGCTGAGGGTGATGGTTCTTCTTGTAATACTACTCCTGGGGCACCAAAAATGGAAAAAAAAAAATTCCCTGAGTGAAAACTGCAGAATTAGGTCATTAGTGCAAGTATAAAAACAGTTTTGCTTTCACCTAGCCAAGGTATCAATAGTTTAATGGGATGAAGCTCTCCAGCCCTGCATCTTGTCCAGCCACTTTGCTCAGCTGCAGGGATCTATTTGCTGCTACCATTTGATGTCTCCAGTCAGAGCTGAGGAATTTACATCATTCTTCAACATTCTCAACTTCTTGCCATGTTCCAGCTCCCAAAATGCAATCTTAATTTTGCTCCACGTGGTTCAGTTGCTTTTCTGCGCTTTGTAACTTTTTCTACCCTCAGGTGTTTTTCCTGCTATACCTTTACTCTGTAGTGCTTTTCTAGGTTCATATAACTGCTGGGAATGTAGAGTCAAAGCAATACATGGTGTTTTAAGGCAGAGTCCACTGATAGATATTTGAAAGCTATACTAAGCTGATTTGCTTTGCAACCCATGAAGTCAACCAGGACCTCAAAGGACAGCTTAGAATTTAAAGCAAATACGTAACAGGAACATTTCCACTAATTTTCCCCCAAATACCTGTGCTCAGAACAACTGCTTCTTCTGTCTTCCTCTTAACTGTCTTGTTGCAATATTGGTAATTTTACAGATGTCCTTATTTAGCCAACCAGCTTACAGAAACACAGCTTTCCACTGAAGGTTAAAGTCTCAAGCACATGTTCTCAGCTGTTACAAAATTATGCCACCAAGTGCAATAGGCTCTGTCATTTTATATCAGCTGAGAATCTACTTGCAAGGGCAAAATAAATATATACAGCTGCAGTTCTCTTCCTTGGGAGTTGCCCCTCATACACAACTGATTGCAGGTGGATGAGAGTTGGCATTCAAAAAGGATAAGTTTTTTGCCTTTTTTTTTTCTTCTTTATTATTTCTGATGCAGTTCGTTCATGTGCTCTCTTTGATGGCTGCCCAGAGCCTGTAACCCACCATATTCCAGCTCAGGTGAAAGGATGTGGATGGACTTAGTTTGGAAAACAGATTACCAGATCATAAATAAAACATTCTCTCTCATAGCATAGCGTGTGGAAGTAGAAAGATAAAATTGAAAATGTGACCCCTTTTTTCTTCAAATAATACAGTACCATTCAACAGACTTAATTATTCCTAAAGACACATCTGATAATTGTTGGTCTGTCAATCAAAGCCCTTATTAGACATGCGCATGACGTCACACTACAGTTTAACAAATCTTCCTGCCAGTCAAAAACCTTTATATAGATTAATCTGATTTCAGATACAAGTTTTGTGTTTGACCATTTACCCAACCTTTTCAAGGCTGTGATTAGAGAGGAGTTGGATCTTTTCTATTCACTACTGAGCTGGAATGGTGGACTCTGAGCTATTCCTGAGAGTTTCCCTCCTGGTCATGCTCTGCTTTATGCTGTAGCATGGAGCCTGGAAAGGGGATCTGCCTTGCGTGGCTGAGTGACCTGGGGCAGAATTGGATGGAAAGCAGTTAATGACACTGCTGGCTACTGGAAATATCACCTGTTTTGTTGGTGTCTCCTAGAGTCACTTCTCTCTCCTTTCCACAACCCAAACAAACTTAGGTTTTCACCTTTACAAACAGGAAGTGGTGTTGTAGGAAGGAGATTATCCCACTGCACTTGATACCCTCTACACTGCTGAAGAGTGGGAAAGGTAGTGCCTTTCTATTGGACATGGCCAATAAGTCACAGCTTGGATGCACAGCTCCATTACAAACCACTTATCTTGATGGTCATGAAATTGGCAGTTGTATATTGAATCTGAAGAAGTTATAAATTTATTAACAGATAATGCATCAAGCTTTGTGTACCCAGTTGTACTGGCACTTGTAGTCTTTTTTGAACTGAAATAAAAGCAAATGGCAGGGGCTGAGGCTTTCAAGATAATATAATTTATCTTCTGAAAATCTACTATTTCGATGTCAAGCAAAGCAATTTCACACTATAGAGAAAAGATCTTGTCTGGCATTGCTGTATTTTTATTGGTCTTTAAAGTAACTTGAAAATATAGGCCATATTGTGGTGTTCAATTTTCTATAGATTTTTCAGACAGACTGATAACACAAATGAAAAAAAAATGTCTGTAATTAGACATAATTCCTAAAGCTGAAAGACTTTGGAGAAAGCAACCCAGCAAGCTTCCTTTGCATGTACAGATTAATGAATGTTCCTAGATTAATGAACTACAGGAAGACTTGAAGTTAGCAGGATAAGTGTCAGTAAACAATGAGAAAAAAATTCTACCTCCATGTCTGAAGGAGACATTTTTCCCTTCTGAGAGAAGTTAAACCTGAAATGTTCACATCTGCAAGACAAAGTGGACATAGCAAGGTTGACCTTGCAAGCATCATCTGGCAGAGCCAGTGTAAGGGCTTCAATGCAGTTCTCCTTTCTGAGGAATGCTTACAGAACAGGGGATTGCCGGCAGTTTTTTCTGGTTCAGAGGCAACTTGAAAACTTTCAGCTGACCCTCAGGTATCTTTCTTAAAAGTGACCTCTAGTAATGCAACATCAGTTGGCTCCAATGGGAGAGGAATGAGAGAGGACCACTGGTGCAGTAGGTCAGCCCATAGATAGCCCAATAATAGGATGGCAAGTCTTACCTCAGAACCCCAAACTGTCCCAAGGCTTTGTGGTTTTGAGCATTTGAATGTGTTTTGTGTATTTTTTTTCTTTTTCTGCTTGGTTTCCAGTCTTTATACAAAAATGTTTCTTCTTTAAAGCTGGAAGAGTTTAACATTTGTCCTTGGTTAAAACAGCAACAAGAAAAACCTAACCAGCCAAGCCAAAAAGGGTGATTTATGAGGTTTTATAAAACTATGTTAGAACAAAGATCATTTGAGTCATTCTCCTCTGATTCACCCACTGCTCATGTACAAGCAAGCTCCTTCCACAGAGGAATTAGGATGCACACAATTCCTAGTAAATTCAGCTAATGAGATGTTTCCACTGAGCCTCTGCATCATGGCAGTGACTCTCGCTGCCTGACCCCAGGGCACATAGCTGATGCCAGCTGTGACCTAGCATAATTCTGTTTTGCATATGGGATGCTACATGTCCAGGAGTTCATCAGGGATGAGTAAAAGGTTTGTGAATGTTTGGAATCTTGTTTCCCAAAAGCATCTTGCTCAGAAGTCATAAAGAAGAAACTGGTCCTTAGTGGGACAATCATTTAACTTGGAGTTGTAGCTTTAGGCTGCTCTTCTTTCAATTCCTCTTGGAGGAAGGTGAAAGGCTTGTAGACTGGCAACAGTCTGCAGGACCTATAGGGTATCATAAAAGCAGTCTTATGTTTTCTGGCTGATACTCCTGCTATCCTGGTCCAATGCTTGCAGTGATATCTAGGTGCATGACAATTAAGGGGACAAGAAGTTGCCCAGTTGTTGCCAGTTTTACTTCAGTAATTTCTGCTGTGCTGATATAGAAGATCTTCTGTGAATCCTATATAACTTTATCACTGAATGCTTGAAGAGGCAGCACAGGGTGGCCCTGTCATCACTGCAAAATCTGCTGTTTTTCTGGGATAACATCATTTGGTGGTGGCCCCTTTCTTAGGATGATAACTGCCCCTTGTTTTATTTATTACACACTATAGAACCCCCTGCTTATAATAAATCACATATTCTTAATAATATATAATTTCATAAAAATATACTCATTACTGAATGATGGTTGGTGGTCTGGGAAGGAGAGACAAGTGAACTGCATTCCTCAAATGTTGCCTAGCAAGGCACATCTTCATTGGGGGATGTTTTTTACTAACCTCTTATACAAACAGAAAATCTTCATTGAATTCAGATGCCTTTTATTACAGTTTGAAGTTACCAACAAAATAACAAAGAAATAAGAGAGCTTTCCATGCAAGAAAAAAGCCACAACCCCCTGCCTCTGAGGATTTGCAGGGCCTTGGAAATATGCTTAATTTTAACAGAAGTGTAGAAGAACTCTTAATTCAACTCAAGAACAAGTTAACTCTGAAAGGGATAGTCTTACTCCCTCCTTCCCTGGCCATGGGGTCCCACTGCCCCATGCCAGAAACTTTGCACTGTTTCCATGCAGTGGGTTGGACTGGTGTGAGATGAAATCATTCTTCCATTAGATCACTCACATTACAAAGGTATACCCTGGGATTCCATCATTAAACCCCCTGCAAGTGGTCCTCTAAAAGCCCTGCTCTTAACCATGCCAGAGTAGTGAAATAAGGCATTTACACATTTTCCCCAAAGACCCAGTCCTTCCATCAATCCTCAGAGCAGTTTGCTGACTAAATCTCCTATGTATTTAAATAATTTATCATATGAATAAATTCATTTATACTGGGGGAAGAGGTTGACTGCTGGGATGCAGTAATGCCAACACAACAAAATTGAAGCTAGGGAGATGGAGGAAATGAACCTGTAACAATGGCAAGCAGTATCGTCTGCTCAGGCAGCAAGAGACAGCTGTGACCACATCTGAAACACGAGTGTGGGGAGATACAGAGCAGCATCTAAAAAGGGCTTAAAAATTAGCAGAGCTGAGCAAAAAAGAAGCTGCTTGTTTTGAGCTGCAAAAACATGGTTGTTATGAAATGACTGAAAAAGAAATTGCAAGTTTTATGTGTCATTCCAAATTTCTCCATTTAGAAAGTATTTAAGGAACATTCCTGTGCCTTTTACTTTCCCCTGACATTTAAGAAATAGAAGTCTCAACTCCTGTCAAACAATCTGTCACCCCAAGCCCTTGACCTGGGCAACAGATGGAGGCATGTTACAGATGCATGGAGCACAAAGAGTGAAAATATTAAAAGCCAGATCTCAAGTAGTGTAAACTGGCTATGGTCCAGCTTACACCAGCTGCTGATCAGCTCCATAAAGATCTTACAGCAGTAACAGTTGTGAGAATGGTGGTTTGCATGCACTGAACACCGATGAGGGCTACCTAACTAGGCATGCTTGGTGTGCATTTGTGATCAGGAGATTGATTATACAGAGGATTTTTAAAATCCCTCTTTCTTCAGCTGTTCTTCAAAGAAATCATTACATGCCACAGTCAAAGCAGCAACCAGAATGACAAATTCATTAAAATCCAATTCATTGTCGTTATTGGAGTCCAGATCTTTCAAAATCTTATCAACCAGAAGTGGGTCCTTTTGGCTCTAAAGAGAAAGAAAATTGACTTAGCTGTGCAGATATTGAATGTGTAATTCTGACACACCCAGCAGTACAGCCCTCTGCTATGTTATGAGACTAGTACTATTAAATAAAATGCAGCATCAAATATGCACCTGAACAGTAAAGCAGCATTAGAAACTGAAGACAGTGCAGCTCTTACAAGGAATACAGATACTAAATAGGCATTGAAATGAATCAAACAGATTTTAGGAGATGCTGAGCACAGATTCCTTTTGACAAGACAGATCTATAATGTGCATTTCTCTATCATCCTTTAACAAAAAGTACTTGGATTTTCAACAAGCTCTTCCTAAGTGGTCATGTTATACATCCATTCATCACATTCAGAAGATCTCTTCTTGACAAACAACACATCTTATTCAGGGGGAGTAAGAACACTGAATCTCAGAATAATAAATAATAGCCAAGATTAACAAAAAAATCAATTTGAGAAAAGGGATATAATGTAAAGAAAAACCTGCTGGTGGTCATAGGGTCCACAATAGTTTTTACAATTAAGAGGATACATAAAAACATTATTATGAATGCTTTTGATTCCATAAAAGCATCCATGCTGTGTAATGTAGAACACAACAAATGTGCAAAGAAATATTCAGATCAGCAGCTTATCACTGAAAGGCTTTTCTTAGCATCCCTCTGCAGGGCACAGAAGCAGTTGTACTGTGTGGCCAGTGTGCACAAGCTTCTGCCTCATGAGAACTGGTTACTGTATTTAATTCTTCAAAGGGCTTATCTATGCCCTATTATTGAAAATGAAACACACAAACAAACAAACTAATTAAAGCCTTATTGAGCATTGATTTTGTTGCTGCTTCTAGGCTGGCCTCGCTCGCCTGCTCAGAAGTGTTGAGGAACATGCAGAGCACAGGTACCTACCTCTGCTGGTGGTGATACATGGCAGGGTAGTGGGGCTCCATTACCCTCTGAAAACACACTTCTTAAATGGGACATTTGACCTCATATCCTTCTGTACAGCTCCACAAAGAACTGTTATATGAGAAGCTGTGGCAGGATGGGCCTTGCAGAAGGAGATGCTATCTCTACCCAAGTACCTGGATAGCTGCTTATCCCACCCATGAAACAGTACTTCAGGAGGTTCAGAAGCTGCATCTTACTGAAAGGAAGTCAGTGAGCTCACTGGTGAGAAACTCCTTGAGTTCTCCTTTACTGAGCTTTTATCTGTCTCCTTCTTTGCCAGAGTAGTGATGGAAAATCCTGATCAAGGCATCCATTGCATCCTTCAGTGGTGTGGTCATAGCAGTGAGTGGGAGAGCTGTGGGGCAAAGATACAGAGTCAGTGACATTGCAGAAGAACCAAACAAAATGCTAGTCTCTAGGAAGGGATGGAGGGCCAGCTAAAGGGAGAAACTGTTACCCATACTGAAGAGCCGGGCTTTCAGTTGGTCCATCCTCTTATTTGTGTCTGAGCAAGGATGGGCTATAATAAAACAAAACATTATCCTGAAGTAACAAGCAATTACTTCAAAAAGTAAGTGGAAAGGAAGGTTTTTATTTAAGAAAGTGATCTACTGTGCATCTATTTTGCAAAGCTACTGTAAAGGCAAATCTTTTGTACCCACAGCTGAAAACACAGGGAAAATGAAGGCTTACCCTCTACCTGCTCATTTAAAAGTTTTTTCAAGAGTCAACAAATATCAGCAACCCAAGTGGGTGCACACTGACAAAGAAAGTTTCACATCAGTTTAGGGATGGTAAGAGGAAGACCACCAGTAATAAGGATGCAAGTGTCAGCTTTCAATTTACTCTGTTTGCTTGAATCGACCCTTCTGCATGTAAATTGTCTGCAATATAAACAAATGTGAGCTGAGCACCAAAAGTGTTGCTTCATCGAGCATGCAGTCAGCAGGTACACAAAGAAGTGACACAAAGAAAAGAGATGGAAATGTAATTACTTGCAGACTACCTGACTCAAAAAGTAACTATAAGTAGAAATCAGGTAAAAGGGAAACACTTTGTTGATTAGGTCCCAGGAGAAAGTTAAAAAAGGGAGAATGCACTTCAAAGTAAGGCTGGAGTCCTGAACAGTATCACCCTGCAAAGGCTAAGATTTACCTGCTCTACAGCCTACCTGAGGTGCATGCAAGAAAATACACCACAGAAGGTATGTCACTTTCCTTTCAAAACGCATGCACAGGCTCTTGTTTATCAGGCTGAGAGTGTGGATTACACAAACAGAGACAGATGTATAAGTGTCACAAGGATGGCGAGTCTTCTATTTCCACATGCATTTGCCTACTCTGTTTAATAAAAGCTTCTTGCTGTAACTGGGTCACTAAAATATACACTAGCAGATCAGAGAGCTGTGTTTGGAACATAGGAGATAGTTTTCATCATATGATCTCTTACAAATGTGCCCATTCAGGGGCCTAAAGGTCGAAATTAGAAAATTTTAATAATCACCAAGTGAGTATAAAATAACTTTCCATCATTTTCAAAAGAACTCTTTCTAATCTGTCTTTCAACACTTCTACAGCCTAAATGCCACATATCCCTTAAGACATCTACCTTAATTGTCAGATATCTCTGTAAGCCTAAAACATTGTCTCTTTCTAAATGACATTTTTGCTGTAGTACATGTACCCTCAGGAGGAAATAAGGGAACTGGTTTCAGATGAAGGTGTGCCTGAAATTCCAGTGTGTTGTTGATCAGTCTTGGTTTTATTTTTATAGTTCTGAATAACAACTGAAGTTCAGATTCTCTCTCTGAATAAATGACCTTGCCACAGGAGTACTTTGTCTGTCCCAGCCCCAGGGACTTGTTGACCCTGGGAGTGATGGCTGGGGGATGCAGAAAACAGCAGCTTCACCATGGTAGGGCCTACTTACCACCCAAAATACCAGACAACCACAGTTTTCATGACAGAAACGTGTAATGGAAAACTTCTTGTGTTGAGTTTGGTTTCCCTCAATAAGGCCTTCCACCTGTTTCACACACATGTCCAGCAAGCACAACTGTCCAGATGAACAGGGCACAGACCTGCAGCTCATTCTGTTTCATTTCAGCCAGAGGAAAGACAATGAGGTGGGCATTGACTTTAGCTCTGAAAGCCTCCAAGCACCCCTAATTTTGAGTGCCACAACAGATCTCACACTACACCCATGCCTGCCTCCTTTGCTTTCAGACATGGTTCTTTTGCCTGCAGTATTGTGACAAGTTTCCACCACCTGAGGGCTCTTGTCTGGGCCTCTGGGAAAAAAGGGAGGGAAGAAGGGGGCTGAGAACATAAAAATACTGGATTTCAGTGATATGGGAAGTGACCATGTGTGAAGTATTGTTTTTGAAACAGGCAGGCTGTTCTGTCTAGAGGTGCCTGCAGACACACACAGTGCTGTGCACAGGGCAGACACCTTCAGCCCCCACTGCTGTGGTCGTGAGCGCTCACCAGGGAAGGGGAGAGCCAATGCCCATGTACATTTTAGAAATGGTCCAGGTGGAAACCAGAGGAAGAAGAGGAACCTAATCTCTCCTGGAGTCAGAGGAGAGCTGGGGAGGAGAGCTGCTTTTTATACCTCTTCTGTATTTGGGGATAGCTTGGTTTTGTATAGGGGAAGGCCCTATGCTCCAGTAATCACTCGGATTTAGCTGGATCATTTGCAGCATGTGTCAGAAGAACATGGGTGATATCAGGCACAGCATATCTTTTCCACAGTTCTGAGAATTCTCTGTGTCTGCAGATGTTAAGAAAAAGCATGGAGCCCTGCATGTAGCTACAACCACAGGCTCCTATCTTGCCTGTGATTCACTACTGCATGTAAGTATTGTTCAGAAATATTAAACAGATAAAGATAAAAATTCTTGGTTTAGGTTTCAGATGTGTTTTTTTTTAATTTTGTTTTGTGTGTCCCCCCGCCTCCTTTTATTCAACAATAGTTTTACCCACAACCAGAAAAAACCCCAAAGCTGAGTCAATACATAAGTATGAAATCCTTCTGTTTGTCTGTATATTATTACACTGATCCTCTGGCTAAAGAATATTGCAAATTAATTATCTAAGCAGAGTCTACAGGAGGTACAACTTCCAGGAAGTGGGTGTAAACTTTCAGAGCTGCCATCCTCAGGACAGAAGAAAGAAGGACATCACCTTAATAATTTATACAGTGATATAATATGTGCAGTCTCTTTCAATAGCTACTTTCACTCCAGCTAATTGTGTAAGAAACTTTCTTTTCCACACTAGTGGATGACGTGCACAGTGAACAGCTGCACTGAGCTGCACTTGTTTGTTAAGAGGTCCATGCAATTTGCTGTGTCCAGTCCTTTCCTCTCTGGCTAGTGAAATCCTGCCGGCGGCTCCAGTGACAGCAGAGGTCTGACATCTTCTGTGAAGGCAAGTCCCAGCATCTACTCAAAATTCATGATTATTAGTCAACTGTTTTTAATCCCTCATCCAACACTCCAGCACAAGCTAGATACCTAATGGGCACTAGAGATGACTAAAGTCAATGCAGACTGTGAACCACTTCTGTACCAGGCTAAGACCTGACTTCATGTCAGCTACCACCATTCCCCCATCAGTCTTAAACCTCTGGTTTTCACCAGGCTAAGCACAGGAGCAGCACCAGGCATGTGGCTGAGAGAGAGAGTGGAACTGCAGCATGACTGGATGCAGCAAAGGTCCCTCACTCAGCACCTATTTTGGCAAATGAATCTACCGGAGACAGGCTTACCGGAGACAGACTTTGTCCAGGCAGAACTCTCTTTTATTTTATATAACTTTATATGAAGTATTTGAAGTATATGAAGTAATCTTATTACTTCATTTATATACAGAATAAGGGTCTGAGCTATCAAGCTAGGCAAGATTTTACTTATCTGCACACATTCCACACAGACACTCCCATGGCTGCCTTCAACCACAAAGAACAATCACGCTTTAAGTGGCTTTCGAGCTTGATCTTGCAATTCTTTTCACACACACACTAATCTTAGCTCTGGCTTGCTTAGGACCACAATATTTTTGCTTTCTTCCTCTTCTTTCATCCACATAGTTGGTGTTGTCTTGTTTAGCTGTTCCTACAACTGGAGACATGATGAAGATCGGTGCCTTCCTCATTCATGATCAAACTTTCGCCTTCACAGCCTGCCGATTACACAGTGCTGGTGGGAAGACATCTCTGACATGCCTAGTTCCACTGCCTGCTCAAAACTGCTGGTCTCTGCTCCTCAAAATAATTAAAAGAGTTCTGCCTTGTGTGAAATCAGTCATTTATTGACATAGGTCAGCAGTCATCTTCCTCCACAGTTGGGAAGGAGAAGCTTTGACTTATTCACCAGGATTTTCTGTGATGGCTTCTTGAGAAAACATGACATGAGCTGCCTTTAAGCCAGAGCAGTTTATAAAGTGCCATCTAAGCCACCGTAAAATACTACTCAGTTTAAGTGTGAGAATCTTGTAGCTGGGGCATCTGGCTTTCAACATTTGCCAGACTGCATGTGGGGAATATTTTCTCACAAGTAATTATTGTGCTGGGGAAGGCAAGTCAGCCTCCCACCTACATCCTGTCATTATTTATTTTTCCCAGTCTCACACTGTTCTTCGTATGAACATATTTTGAATCAATATTGTACCCCCAAAGTGGGAAAAGGTGAGATGGGAAGTAACAGGGAACACTGCAAGGCTCAGAAGGATATTTATACTATGCATTAAAAAGCCTATGTTAGATCAGGCCCTAGATTAGACTAAAGAGTGTATTAAATAGATTAAGGAGTTTATAAGAGACTTACATTTGAACCAGCATTTCTTGTTAAATTATAATGTACATTTTCACGGATTTAGGATTATTATCATTTTCATTAGTGGTTTGTTTCCATATCGGGGCGACTGATTGATTTATTAATTTATATCAGGCATGTCTCTCCCCCACAGGTTCTGGTTCATATCTTCAAGACTGTTTTGACTGCTGTGTTCCCACAGGCAGCAGAATAGGAAAGAATTGTTAAATCTCTTGCTAATAGCTTTTACCACATAAATTTGGTGGTTTATTCCATAGACACCTTTTTAATGGGTTACACTGCCCAGCTGAAGCATATCTTGATATTCTCTGCTGAGTCCTGTTTTGGACAAGCTTATACATTTCTTTTCCAAATACATAATTTAGCTTTTCACTGAACTGTCCAGATCATTGAACTCTGCTTGTTCCCATAGTGGTCATTTTTCTTGTGATACCCACTTAGCATTGTCTGTACTTCAGGTACTGACTTCAGTTACCACCTACTGCTTTCTTCTCCTCCTCAAACTGGTCACCGCTTCATCCCTCTGTGAGCAAGCATTTATTATTAGCTTGTGAAGGCAACATCAAATTGTATATGAATGTACTGTTATCTGTAAAATGCAGGAGAAAGTTTTCATTAACCCTAAACCGGAGTTTTGAAGTATTTCTGGCTACAGTTCTTTCTTCTTCATAAGCCTCTGAAGCAGATATATCTATGCAGCAATTTACAATTTTAATGCAGTCTATCTATCTACACCCAGGAAGGATGCCAAAATAATGTAAAATATCCTGTGTAGACAGAGTCTGGGACAGCTCTGCCTCAGGTAGTGGCAGGAGTCCCATGACAGAGAATCTCTACATCCAGTAATCAGAGACCATGCACCCAGTGTCAGCTAGCTTTGGTAGCTCACCTTACAGCTAGAATTTGGCAGTACCTTACCCTCTGAACAAAGTCAGGACAGTAATTCCCTTTGCATTAGATCCACTGATCAGTAAGACAAATCCACCCCTTGGAGACATGCTAATTCTGACTGACTCACGTTTTTTCCCAATTCAAATTCATATCAACGTGCAGTAGCCCCCATCCTCATTCCCTCCAGTGATCAGTTCCTTCCACAAGATTTTTGCAGCTAGGTTAGGGTTAAGTTTCACAATTAAAGGGACATCTTGCAGGGCATGCTCCTGTGTCACAGCATGGTGGCCAACTCACCTACCAGGTTGTAGTGGTAAGAAAAGCTTACACAGAGTTTCTGTGGTCCTAGGTGAGCTGCCTCAGTTCCTCTTTTCTGGTTTCCAGCTATTTATGCAGCAGCTGTTACTGCGGGAATGGGAATCCCGGGACTTGTACGACTAGCTCTCTGCTGGCAAGGAGTACCTCTGAGCAGTGAAGGCCCCTGGCCTATACAACTACACGCTTGTACCCGTGCTTGGCCATTCCATGATGTGTGGGGTTGCCACCAGGACTCCAGAAGCAGAGTTCACCATATCTTTTCTATCCTTTCTGCTCTGCCTATGAGCTCAAGTGGGTCCATTTGCAGATGACTGGCAAATAAACTCACACCTTCTCCATCACCAGTGCCAAAATAAATTCTTACCAAAAGATGCAACAGGAAATATACACTCCAGATCGACTTAATTCAACATTCCTGGCCGCTGCTGATGTTAAATCGGTATAGAAAAATGAGGTAAGTACAGTTTTCTCTGAGTTTGTACTTATACAAAAAACGAGGAATATTCTTTTGGTCTGGGACTGCCCCTTAGTGTCCTGCTGAAGAACTGCTGCTTCCAGATCTCAGGTTAGCAGCAACTACCACAGTTGCAGGGCTAAAGGAGACAGGCTCCCACCTGTCTGCTCCAAGATACAAGCAGATGTTTCACCGCTGCATTACTATGGTAAGATCCGTACAAAGGTCAGCATCATCACCAGGCAAGACAAGAAGTAATGTCATTTAAAACTACAGAGAAAAGACATACCCACTGCCCACAGCTTCTCAGCTGGAGGAATAAACACTGCAGAGAATTTAGTATTTAACACAGGTCAGGGAAAGAAACTAAGCTGCCATGGGGTAGCATAAAAAGAGTCACACAGAAAATGGCTAACTGAAAGACAGGAAATAAAAAAATAAATTACTGGGTTTTACAAGTCAATGGAAAAATCAATGGGGACCCCACAGGCACCTGTTCTGGAGCCAGTGCTATTCAATATATTCACTGGAGACCTGAGAAAGGGAGGAGAACAAAGGGATACTTTTTTTGTTGTTGTTGATACAACAATTATACAGAGAGAGTAAGTTAAGGTCCAGCTGTGAAGAATGCAGAAGAATCTCATGAAACTCAGTGATATAGTGTCAGATAAACTAAACACGAAATAAAAACAAAGCGGTATGGGGAAAATAAATTCTTTTGTACATAGTTATGAGTTCTGAGTTGACTATGAGAATTCATGAAAGAGATCTTGTGAAAGAGGAGATCTACAAGTGAAAACATTGGTCTAGTAAGAATCTGAGAACAAACAGTATTAGGAAAGAAATGTAACACAGAAAATTGGGAGTGTTTTTATGCCACTAAGTAAGCCCAAAGGTTATTCAAAATCATGGTGGTCCTCTTAACTCCTACCTTCATTTTACACTCAATACAGCAGGATTAAAAGAGACAAGGAGAAGAGCAGCAAAGAGACAGCTTCTGTGTTAGAAACAGCTAAATACACAAGGCATGTCAGTCTGCAGAAGGATGTAACTAGGAATGTGAAAGAATTATTTATATTTGAGAGTGGCATGGAGAAGGCAAGAAGTAATTATTCATGGTCTTTTATAATACAAAACTATGGAGGGCAAAAACCCCCAATAACCTTATTCAAAACCAGCAGAAGAACATTTTTAAGTTGTTGAACTGCTTGCTGTGAGAATTGTCCGGGAAATACTTACTGAGAGTTACTAAACACAAAAGCTTGTGTCAACAAGGCTTCTCTAAAACATAAATCACAGGACACTGGATTAGCATTCCAGGTAAGTACTAGCCTTGTCTCTTTTTTATGGACCTGTGTCAGCTACTGTTCCTAGTAGATTACCACATGAGAACTCGCTTTTCCTTGACATGAAAAGCCAGTTATATTTTTATGTTATATGGAAAAAAAAATGTCCTGATGATAATGTGGGATAATCACTAGTTCTGACAAACAGTCTCTGCTTTCAAGGAGAACTGTGTGGTTTAAACAGATATCCCAGTAAATAGGGAGAAATATAGAGAATAGGGTCTGAGGTAGACAAAATATTAATTTCTGGAGCAAAGTTATAGGAAAAACTCTGAAAGCAGGGCTCTCAGGATGTTCTCACAGATATTACAGATGCAGTTGCTCTGAGGGATCTTCTCTAGACAAGTGAATTCTTGATGGTACTAGGAAAGGACTGGACTAACACTACAGGAGCAATGTGTGTCTCAGCAGGAGCCAGCCTGAGTGTTACAGGCAGATGTAAAGTAAGAGTCAGAGGCAGATGTTGTTAAGGTACAATTGATTTAATTGTCTTTAAAAGACAGGGAAATTAGATGGTTGCTCCCAGTTTAATGAACACCATAAATGGCCCAGAGATATGTTGCATGCATGTGCAAACCAGAAACAGCTGAAATGGTGGAAGGAACAGAGAAAGCCAACAGACATAATTTCCTCTTCACACATTAGAGCTTACTTGGAATGTAGGGCTGCATGTTTCCTCTCCATTTGGAGGAGAAACTGAGAATACACTGTGCTGTGCAGATACTCTCAAGTGTATCAGCAGGATGCCCTGCCCTGCTGTTGTGCCTCCATCCCTCCCCTTTGCAGAGCAGTAGCAAGAGTCCTGGCAGGTACCTCATGCCAGCTGTACCTTGCTGGCCAGTGGGGTGGTTCCTTCATGTCAAACAATGTGATTGCCTCATGGGCTTCCTGGTTCACACCTCAGTCACACGCTCCCCTGTCTCATATCACAACCCTATGTCACTCAGGATGTCTGGTGCTGAGTGGGTAGATATAAGCCCAGCATGGTGACAGAGAATACACTTACACTTGTGTGTTGCTGGATGTAGCTTAAACCCATTTTCCAACCTTTGCCAGCATTTTGCTGTGTAGTGTTGTTCTGATCCATTTCCCTTCTCCTTGCTGCTTTTATCCTTGCTTCCATGCTAAGTTAAAATTGGTGAGTAAAAGTTTTGAAGGATAGAAAGCCCAAAAGCAATTACCTACATTGTCTATATGCCACTAAAATAGTTATCATGTCTGTTGTAGAAAACAGAGCAACCTTATACATATCCACTTAAAAATTTACTGTTATATTGCCTCCTGAAAGGATGAGCAATGTTTTATTGCTCTTACTCCATTTCCCAAGTACCCCTATAACAAAAGCCTTCACATCTCCTCCTTGCCATGCTGAACAATATTCCAACTTCAAAGAACACATAACACTGTTTACCTTCTTAGCCACACAACATTGTACAAGTTGCATTCAAACCCTGTAAGTCCAACGAGCTTTCCATATACATTATTTGTAAGAGTTTAATAACATTTGTATTGTACCTTCTAAGAGGCATGTATCACTGTGAAAGGAAATTCCTTCATAATGAGAACCATATGAATTTCTGTTATTTGCTTTTCAGATATCTGAAAAGGTCCTGAGCTATGAGATATGAAAAGGAGAATGTCAGTGACTGTTATAATACACAACATTTTAAAATTTATGCTTTTATTTCCTCTGCAAGTATTTTTTTGTCTTTTTTTTTTTTCAGTGATTTTAGAGAGAAATCAGATTTTAACTATATGGAAAATCTCTTCCAAACTAACTCTTTTGCCATTGATTAAAGGTTGTTTAGAAGTTCATCATCACAGTTATTTCCAGCAAAAGCAGGACAATACACTGACACAAATGCTGAGACTGGTACTAAATGAGATTTTAGATCTGCTTTTGATAATACAAAGCACTACCATCCCCGAAATAAAAAGCTTGATGATATCACCACCCCTACTTGCTCTCTTTTTCTAGAGAATTTCTGTTTCTTAGAGTAATTTGCAGATACAAAAAGGAGGCAGGTTCACAGGAGCAAGTACATGCTATCATCTTGTTTGCTTTGTGTTGAGTCGGATGTTTAAATATGTTCATTTTGGTACAAAAGTGAAATATCCTTGTTTTCAGCTAGAAAGCAATTACTTGAGGCTCTTAAGACTCCTTGGAGTCATACTGTGGCAGAAGTATGGCAGAACTAGTAGAAACTATCAGTAGGGACTGTTGCCTTAACTGTATAGCCCTCTAATTATGATACCTTTATTAATTAAGTGGTCACTGAAATAACAAGTATAACAAGCACTGGTGTTTTTTCTTTTAGGGGTTGTCTAAGTAAAATTATGTCTCTCAAAGAACTTTCTAACAATCAAAATTACAGATGCTGGCCCATGGAAAGCTCCTAAATGATATTAAAAAGTATGTATACTTTTTTATCAGAGGACTGAATCCAAGCATTCCCAGTTCTTCATTCTTCAGTTCACTGTCAAAAAAAGTTTGCCGTGTAATGAAAGGCAGATGTTCTCACCGTTTTGTCTAATGATGCAGCCACTAATGGGACAGGTCCAGAACTCTCAGCTGTTCCTGACTGACCTGACATGATGTATCCCTTGATACTAAACAGGAGAGCACTTTCAGCATCTTGTGAGGGTATTACAATTCCCCCCTGAGGAAGAAAAAAGGCTGGTAGAAAAACCAGTAAAACTCAGACTCTTCTTTTCATAGAATCATAGAATCAGCTGGGTTGGAAAAGACCTCTGAGATCATCAAGTCTAACCCCTGATCCACTACCACTGCAGTTACTAGACCATGGCACTCAGTGCCACATCCAGTCTCATCTTAAAAACCTCCAGGGACGGAGAATTCACCACTTCCCTGGGCAGCCCATTCCAATGCCTGATTACCCTCTCTGTAAGGGGGTTGTTGTGGCCAAAGTGCAGGACCCGGCACGTGGCCTTGTTGAACCTCATCCCCCTGGAGTCAGCCCAACTCTCCAGTCTGTCCAGGTCCCTCTGCAGAGCCCTCCTGCCTTCCAGCTGATAGACACTCCTCCTCAGCTTGGTGTCATCTGCAAATTTGCTAATGGTACACTCAATCCCTTCATCCAGATCATCAGTAAAGATATTAAATAGAACTGGGCCCAGCACTGATCCCTGGGGGACACCACTGGTGACCGGCCGCCAGCTGGATGCAGCCCCGTTCACCAGCACTCTCTGGGCCCGACCCTCCAGCCAGTTCCTAACCCAGTACAGAGTGCCCCTGTCCAAGCCATGGGCTGCCAGCTTTTCCTGGAGAATGCTGCGGGAAATGGTGTCAAAGGCTTTGCTGAAGTCCACATAGACACATCCACAGCCTTCCCCTCATCCACCAGGCAGGTCACCTGATCATAAAAGGAGATCAGGTTGGTCAGACAGGACCTGGCCTTCCTAAACCCGCACTGGCTTGATCTGATCCCTTGTCCATCCTGTGGGTGCTGTGGGATTGCACTTAGGGTGATCTGTTCCATAACCTTGCCAGGCACTGGGGTCAGGCTGACAGGTCCTCCTTCCAACCCTTTTTGTGGATCAGTATGACATTCACCAACTTCCAGTCATCTGGGAACTCCCCAGTGAGCCAGGACTGTTGGTAAATGTCGGAGAGTGGTTTGGTGAACTTTTCTACCGGCTCCCTCATTACCCTTGAGTGATCAAATATTAATTCCTTACTAAAGAAATACATTTCTTTCTTACTTGAATCCACCCCTGTGAAACAGCATCAGTCACTACCCTCACCAGCACAAAATTATTTGTAGCTACAATGGCCATGGTAAATATGCATGAAGTTATAGTTAGACAGTTGCAGGTGAAGTAACATTTCCACAATGCAAAACTTCATGTGGGCTCAGATGCTGTGGAAATAAAGTAAAAAATCAGCTCTTGGTGACAATAAACTTCTGTATGTTATAGTAATTCAGAAACCTGGGGATTGCAACAGATGAAAAACAACACCTTTTCTTGCTCAGATAAGACTATGTCTTGAGGATTTGGTTTTAACAGTGGTTAAATCCAAGAAAAAAAACAACAAAGGAGACTCAAAGCTATTGTGAGAATATACTGCTTCAAAAGTTACCCTTCAGAAGCCCCTTTTCTCTCCTTAGCAACCTGTCTCCCTGGTCCCAAACCTAGCAGGGATATATGATATCATCTGTTAAGTCCTTCTCCTTCTCTAACATCAGATACATATGTGTATTTCAAAATGGCATATTACAAAACAAAGCACAGTACAAGGAAATAAGGATTCTTTAACATTTGTGCAATAGCATTTAGAAACAGAAGAGGGAGCCTTTAATCACAGTATCAGCTCTTTTTGCAGAATTTCAGAAAATTTAACAAGACATGTAAAATTCCCCAGCTGATGAACAAAGTCCTTGGCTAACTTTTGAATACCACTGATCTCCCTGGGCTTGGGCCAGCAGCTTGGTTGGCATGTGACATGTACCTCTCCCTCTTTGCTGAGAAGCCGTCCTCTGTGCCTTTTGTCTGCCAAGACATCACCATTTCCCCATTGTCTCCTGACACTCGGAGTGAGTGAATTTAAGGTGGACAGTCTACTCCGTGGAAACACCAAGAGCCAAGGAGATCCTTGCATCTTTGACTTCAATGTAGCGACTTCAGATCCTCATACACATAGTGGAGAAGTGGATGCTCTGGGAGGAAGCGGGGAAGATGCTAAGAGTGCTGAATTACCTTCTGCGGGTGTCTACCTACCCATACAGGATGTTTAGGTATCAAAGCAGAGATGTGTGTCTTGAGTCCACTCTCAAGTGCAAACTCTGTGAGGAGCTCTCAGTTTGAAGAGGGAATGAACTACCCAGCAAAAAGGTATGAGTTTATGCTAATAGAAAACATGCATCAGCTGACACAGGATATGTGCCACATACACACTGTTGTGACCCCACTAAATGACCAAGAACACGAATGGTCCTCAGGCCACAGTTCCCTTGTTCTTCCCAATCACACTGACAGGTCTGGTTTAGTGTCTTTGGGTGCTGTGACCAGCAGTAACTCTAAGGTTAGAGATCACACCGATGTTGTTTAAACTTAAATCACACATGGAAGACAAAAGGACCTTGAAACAACAAGACTGCTGATATCTTTCTTTTCTAAACCCCTGCTATCTTCATTTGACATGTAAGCAGTGGAAGCCATGATTTGCAGAGTCAGTCATTGCCATTTCCCCTTGTCTGGCAGAGGTATCTCCACTCTGTACTGTCTCATGTCCTAGAGTTAGGACCTTTTCTATCCCCCTGCCCATGTCCTACCATAGCACAGTTACAAAAGTGAAGGTAGGTGGAGGAGGACTCTCTCTCTCCCCCTCTCTCCTGCTGTATGTTATTCTTCAGTACCTTTGTGGTTCCTGCTGCAGAATTTGAATAAGCACAGCTCACCACAGCTGAGTTTTGCTGATGCTGGAGCCAGCTCTACATCCTTCAGTAGTAACCCTGAACAAAGCCATCAACACTCTTCGGAAACATCAGACCAAAGAGACTCCTGACATGCAGGGGCACCAAGCCATTGTCCTTGGAAATTTTCTTTGTTATCTCCACTGCTGACCCTGCTAAACAAAACACCAGGCCAGTGGACTCTGGGAGTTCAGCGAGGCTTCTTGGTATTGTCTACTCACCCAGGGTCTGGCAGCCACTCAGACATTTACTGAGGATTGTCTTTACTGGCTGTTGTTGACTCTATTGATGACTCTACCTATTTAACCACACAACCCTATGGGTTGGGGGGTGGGGCTTCCAGGCAACCAGCCTAACACCCACAACACAGTCTTCATAAATTATAACAGAGCAGTTCCGTAACTTCACTTCAACATTTCATTTTACCATCAAATCACTCTTCACAGCAATGGCACTCTCCATCCCTGCTCACAAATACATCACCACAGTACAGCCACCACCAGCGTTTCCAGCTATGCTCCTGAAATTAAAGGAGAGACGTTACTGATACTGACCAAAAGCAGGCAACTTTTTTTGAACGTGATACAGCTTGCCTCCAGCATGTCCTGAACTAGTGCTAAGGGCTTGCCCTAGATATTTTTACACTGTGAACCATGTTGCTCAGTTCATCCACTCACAGAAAGTCAGACAGGTTTGCCAGACTGGGACTTGAAGACAAAATGTCAGGGGGTCATGATGTGTCAAACTGCAAGTATGCACTAGTCCTGACTCACTTCCAGCTAAATCCAGGGAACACCACAGTCTGGTGTTCCCTCCTGAGCCGATACTGCCATTGTGACTCATTGCCTGCTTCTTGTGTTTTCTTCATATCCCCTTGGCTTTTGTCCCTGAAGAGAATACTCTTCAGGACATTAAGGAAACTTCCTCTACCCACTACATCTTATCTTTTAATTTGTGTTCTTCAAGTTAATGATTTCATTAATTTCCTCTTATTCAGTGAGTTAACCTCTCCAAAGAAGCAGCATATCCTTTTTTTTCCCCATCTTAAATTACTCCTTTTTCCCAATTGCTCAGATATATAGGCACAGGATCCATGTGAATAGGCTCCACTTCCCACAGTGTGCAAAGCACAGTCCCACCACGGAAGCATGGACCCAGCTGTAAACCACAACACCAGGAGTACAGACTGTCCTGAATTCAGACTCAGTGCAGAGAATACATGAATGCTGATGATCTTCTGCACTGCTACACAGCCATGCATTTCTTCCTGCCAGCAGCTGAGAGCTGGCAAGTGCTGTATGTGAGAGGAGTCAGTGGGGAGGGTGTTTTCAAATCAATGCAGTTCAGGCTCAAACGTGCTGAACTCTCAGTTCCCAGAAGTTTGCTTTTTGAAACTGATGCACAAAGCTGGAGTGCAGTGGCTTAACCAAATGTAGCTCTTAACTCCAAGAGAGATATCCACTCATGCCACTCAGGTTTGTTCTGACCCAGAGCACTTGCCACTTGATGCACACAATTTGGCAATTAAAATCCTGCCAGTCTTAAGAATTGCTATGCATTGATTTTTAGAATAGCTATAATATATAGACAACATCCCTTTTGTCCACTGTTTCCACAGAGCTGACTGCATTAACTGACACGTCATGGGAGCCATAATACCTGGAGGTGACCTACTAATAGAGCTGATAGTTGTTACTGGGGCGTATCTCCACAAGCAGACTGGTCAAATTTAGGCTTTTCTTCTCCTCCCACACTTTGTTGTCTTGCTTCATTATACAAGTGTCCATTAGTGCTCTTTACTGCATTTATTATCACCTTCAAAACAAAGGAACGAGGCTTAGTCCATGTCTGCTACCAACCGACCGCACTGGAGAAGCACTCCAAATGCAGACATAACTTTAGCAGCAAGACTCTGTTTTACACCACCATAATAATCCCATGGAGACATTAGATGTAGTAGATTTTACGACGAAGGTGCAGTCTCCGGGTTACAGCTACACTAAGGCTCTCGTGATCAGATATTGCACTGGTTCTCTCCTGTGGATGCTCTTATGGATCTACTGTGAAATGCAGTATTCAGGTGAGCATTAGGCTGACACAAGTTGTACATAGCATTCAGCAGCTGGCAGCACATGTGACGAGGAAGCACAGTACCCAGAGACATGGCAGTGAACACATTTAAGCTATCTTTGCATTTGGAATGCTTCATCTATACTGAAGCATTGGCATTGGAGCTTGGCTCTGACAGAGTCACAGATATTGGTATTGTTGAGCTGACTCTATTCTGGTGTTTGTACCGCAGGAGCAATCCCAGGTGGTTTTTGAACTTCAGTGCAGCTGTGAACCTACCTACTCCATGTACATGCAGACACACTTTTTCCTGGCAATCAAGGAGCTGGATGGATCACCAGGGAAGCTGGTTTCAGACACACTTCAGTGACTGAAAAGGCAAGTCACAAAAGCTAGCACTGGATTGGTGACTCCTTATGGACCAAAGGGAATTGTCACAGTATCTCTGCACAGCATTCCATGCGCCCTTCACAGTATTTTTTCCATTATCTGAAGCATCTCTACCTCCTTTGGCCTAGATGACAGAGAGCTGACTATGTAGTCAGCCTGTTGTACTGGTCCTGCTAGCAAACAATGCCTGGAGAACGTCTACCTGCAAGCCTAAAGAAGGTTATCACTTCTGAGAAAAAACACATAGGTAAAACTCCTGGCTGTTGAATCAAAATGGTCATGACTACTATGTTCATGCTGTATTTAACAGTGAGACTGTTTATTAACTGTGGCCAAAGGATCTATGACAGATCAAATGCAGGCATAATGAAACCCGGGTCTCAAACAGCTGTTATGGTAGGCAAGCAGGCTGCTTGATTCCCAGGCAGCTACACATCAACACAATGTGTTAAACGTCTTCAGTCACCACACCACAGTCAGACAAAATGAATGCTAAACTTAGTGGGCCCAGGCAGTATTCATCAAGTTCTGAAAAAGCTGACAAAATAGCTAAATTAGTGACAGAAGTGTGTTATCCCTTGCCAAAATTATACCTGAATACTGGGAGCCAATGCTGTAATCAACAATTAAAAGCAGGTTCTGAGGTGTCCAGAGAAATACAGTTCCGTGATCTCCATGTCTGTATTGAGCAGTTAGTGAAGTCTAAGAAGGGACATCAGGAAGGAAGTTCTAGACCTTCCTTCAAAAAGGCACCATTGCTCTTCTGAAGAGAAGTCTGGATTTAACAACTCCGTGGAGTTCTTGGAAGAGGCCAAACAGAAGTGGAAATAAGGGTGATCCAGCATTTACAGTCTACTTGGGATTTCCAAAAGGTTTTTGGCAAAACTTCTGATCAAAGGCTTTAAAAGAAAACTAGGCAGACATGGAATAAGAGGGAAGGTCCTCTTATGTAAAAGTAACTGCTTACAAGGGAAGAAATACAGGGTAGCAGAAAAATAGTTAGTCTTAACAATGCCAGTTACTCACCAGTGTGGTGCCACATCTATACTATTCTGCACATTCATAAACAGAGGCCTGAAGAGGGTTGAGCACTGAGGAACAAAAGTTTGCTGTTAACATCCTAACTTGGCATACAGAACTATGGCTTGCAAAATTACTGTAACCAATCAAGACAGGGAAGTAGTTACAAGCACAAAAACATCAACTCAATGCCACGGAGCAGGAGGAAAAAAAAATGAACCAAACATTGAATTTTAGGGGTTATTAGGGTAGCAACATGGAGCAAAACAGAAGCCATCACTGTACCATCCACAACTTGAATACTGTGTGTAGTTTCCGTATGGAAATGGGAAGGTCTCAGAATGGAGACAGGACTATCACTGAGAGTGGCTGACCTGAAAGGAATTGGCTAGGACACCTCAATGTGGAAAGTACCTGAGAGGGGCCATGATACTGGCTTACAAAACCTCAAGAAGATGGCTAAGACAGTTAGGGACTCATTCACACTCTCTTCTGGTTTAGAAATGAGGGGCCACCAAATGAAGATTATGGATTCTGAATCAAAGTGAATAAACTGAAGTTGACAAGACACCAACAGGCATTACTAAGTAGACCGTCCAAATGGGACTTAAGGAAGTTCTTACGCTGAAAATAGGAGGATGTTGGGACAGTATGTGGGATGTGATATGTGGCTGTACTGTTTTCACTCCTGCCTGGGTACCTGTGTCCAACTTCTTTCTTTTGCTGTTATGCACACTGTTTGTCACAGATTAGTCCTTTTTGGCAGCAGCTTTCCTCACATATGACAATGAGCTCAGCTCCCCAGCCTTTGACTCCTGTTTTCCTGAACTTCAGAGCACATTTCAACTGCCCCATAGCACAGCACTCAAATAGTGCTGGCTACATCTGTGCAACTGGTATGTTGGCCAGGTGCCCTGTGCAGCAGTCCTTTTTTGGCATGTTCCTTGACACCTTGCTGACCTTCAGACGCACAGGCGTGATGATTACTCTGGCTGAGCTGAATGCACCCTCAGCCTGAGCAGAGCCATTCTTATGGTCATGGGGGGAGGCTTGCTCCCTGCTGCTTAGGAGGCTAGGTAGAGGCTTTGCAGCAACTGTACTTCAATGTGCCTTGCACTTGCACAGTGAAATAGAACAACCCCTCCCTTGTGCTGAGCCAAAAACTCATCCAGCAAAACAGCCAAATGCTGTTTGAAGTCAGAAGTAAACTCTCCTCCCTCCTCCTGGTTTAACTTTAACTCAGAAATGATCCAATCTACCCCAAGGCCACACATTTGTGACAGTATAAGAGAACAGTGTGATCACACACCTGGGGTAGGGGGGAGACTAATTCTACTTCTCTTAGCTGCAGCATGTATTGAGCTGCTTGTGAAATCTTGGCACCATGCACACTGATTTCCAACTCCCAGATGCTTTAAAGGATGTT
>NW_020955201.1:2501803-2537839 GCF_003031625.1 Empidonax traillii
TTTTTTTTTTTTTTTTTTTTTTTTTTTTTTTTTTTTTTTTTTTTTTTTTTTTTTTTTTTTTTTTTTTTTTTTTTTTTTTTTTTTTTTTTTTTTTTTTTTTTTTTTTTTTTTTTTTTTTTTTTTTTTTTTTTTTTTTTTTTTTTTTTTTTTTTTTTTTTTTGGTTTTTTTTCTTTTTTTTAGCATTCAAAGCCTCAGTCAGCCACAGAAAGGCAGAGCTTTTTGTAACTCTTGGTGTTTGAATTGTAAAGCTGGCACTGTCTAGGACATATTTATTGCAAACTGAGGACGATCAACTTGATACCAACCAACCCTGTCCAAGGGTACAACCATCCCCCAAAAAGCTTCATGAACCAGCTCCATGCTTCCAGGCTACATGTTCTTACCCCATCGCTATCTGGCTGTGCAGGCACACAATTGTCAATGGAAGGAACTGATTCAAACTAATTGAACAACTAGCCTGGTCTACCTGCTCTGTCAACTTAAGCAAACTAATTTGTGCTAAATTCAGGATAAGGATTTGCAATGTAGCTAATAGGGGGAAACCTTCACTTAAATGACTGTGGGCTCCTTGAATAGTATTCTCCGAATTTTGTCACACATCATACAACCTCATTTTAAAATAAATCACTGTATTTATTAAACTTTTTTCTCAAAAAACTTCCAACATGCTGCAGTACCATCTAACTCTTACTCATGTCATTGGCAGACCTTAACTGTTGCTGCAGGCAAGAAAGATCCTTTTTTGCAACCCGCTTTGGTGATCTGCAGATAAAGGCTATAGGGCGAAATGGTCAAGAGCATCAGCACTCTCCTTCACAAGAGCTGCAGAGGAGTTGTGTGATTGCTGGGCAGGAATTAAACAGTGAGAGTATAGATATGTAAACTGTGCTTGTTGCACTTCTGGTTAAATAATGACAAGAAATAAACCTTGTCCCCCCAAAGACTGGCTGTATTAAGCATATTACTTTTTAGCCACTTAACAGTCATCCATGAATCATAAGCAATCTCTTTGTGATACTATATAGACACAGGGAGACAATTTATCATTTTTACAACCTATAACCCTTGGACTCCTGACAGAGCAAAGGTAGAGCTGTAACAACACGAACTGGACGCTCTTCCTTCATGTTACTGACTACCATATATGGAGCAGGAAGCGCACTAGGCTGTTCAGCAAGATAAGGGACATTCTCATATTCTGTTTATCACACACAGTGCAGGGGAAGAATTCACACAGCCTCCTGTGAAGATGGTGCAACTCTGTTCATCCCAAATCCTTCTGGTGAACTGGCCTCTTATGTAATCTTCCAGTAAGGATGCTGCATAATACCTTCAGTTCAATAACAAATATGCAGTTATTTACCTGCATTTGTCAGGAAACAGGAAGAGAAATCTGTTTATTCCCAAGAAGCATTTGTGTTCCATGTGACCTTAAGATCTGCAAACTCTTTGCTCCTAAATGAGACATATGTTAGTACACATTGCTATTTTAGCTTGGTCTTCTGAAATACCATCACAAAACATACTACTCTCATTATTCTCTAAAGGAATGCATCATTAGGTAAATTTGACTTTATCCATTTAGACATTACAGCTACAGTTGTCATGTTTCTAATACACGGTTAGGAATAATATCTTTGTTACATGAAGCCAGGCAAAACTGAACTACTCAAAATTTTGAAGTGCATGTAAAAGAATAAAAGAAAACATCCAATTCAAATGTGTTCTAAAAAATCTTATTCAGATATCTTAAAAAATACAAAACATTATATAAAATCAAACTGCTATATATCCCCATTTAGGATTGTGTACTGGCACGTGTTAAGTAACAGTGGATAATCTCAATTAACATTTTATCCCAGTGCTAGCTGATAACCAGGTTATAATTCAGGTTATCAACTCAATAGGGTAACATTAGAAGATTCTGCCATGTTAGTATTTACAGTACTGTAACTTGGAAAACAATATAAAAATTACATTATACTACAGATAATAAGCAGTCTACACCAAGATGGTGAAACAGATTCTCTTCTTCTTTCTTCTCTCTGCAGCTTCAAACGATGTTCAGTGTAAGCAGGTACACAGAGCAAGGTCCTACACACAGAGTCTGTTCAGCTGCTTAATACATTACAGTAAAGCAAAACAGATTTAGCTGTTAATGGAATACACTAACAACACTACATAACATTCCAGAGACATTTTGCTTTTTAAAAACTTTTATATTGAACAAGAATGTCTTCAGCCACAACTCACTTCTAAGTCAGCAGCATTTTTGCAGAGCTTCTGAAATGTCCTTTCTCACCCCAGTCTTCAATGTAATTAAAATGCAGAAATGTTTCTTCAGACTCTCTTGTATTAAATAATTCTATTGTGACTCACATCCTTTTATCAGTAATATTAAAAGTTCACTTTCCTAAGATTAAACTCAGTAGGTTGACTTATTGGTCCTACTTAGGTTTGAAGAGTAAGAATCTGATTTCTTGGGGCATCTGCCTGATGAGAGAGACACTTGCATCCTCCGTGTTGATCGCACAGTTCGGCAAATAAGAGCATATTTAAGGTTGTCTCTAAAGTCTTTTGAAATATAATAATAGATGAATGGGTCAATACAACTGTTCAAAGTGGAAAGACACAGTGCAGTTATGTACCATGCATATATATAGCTCTGGTTGTAGCCTTTGAGGAGCAAATAGTGCACAATAATTAGCACATTGCTAGGTGTAAAACAGATGAGATACATGGACAGGACAACAATAATGAGTTTGATTGCTCTTATTCGTTTCTTGCCGTCTTCTATGACAGAGGCACTCAGAGTCTTAATCATTAGTATGTATGCAACAGCAGTGACGATAGCTGGGATTAAGAAGAATCCAATTGCAAGTGAGAGGAAATAACTGAACATATCATGAGCCAAAACATTTTCAGGCAAAACATCATGGCAGGTAGTGATGTTAAGATCTGAAATATATGCTGTCTGATTAACAAGATACAATGGAATCGTGCTCAACAAAATCACTATCCAGATAGCAATGGAGACACCCAAGGCAATTTCTGATTTCTTTTTTGAATGTGCCATGGGGTTCACAACAACACAATACCGTTGTACACCGAGACACGTCATAAAGAGAATGGAACAGTACATATTTCCATAGAAAAATCCAACAAGTACTTTGCAGAGACCTTCACCAAATAGCCAGTTATTGCCATTTAGATGGTATGCAATCTTCAGTGGAAACCAGACAACAAAAAGCAGGTCTGCCAATGCCAAGTTAACCATATAAATCACAGCTGGATGTTTCTTCTTTGTTCGGAAAAAAAAGACCCAGAGGGCCACAGCATTGCTTGGCAAACCAACTATAAAGACAAAGATATAGATAATGGGAAGAAAAACCGTAGTCAGCTTTCCCCTGAGGACTTCCGCTGCAAATTCATCCACTTTGTACAACTCTTCAGAATTATTTGCATTTGTAACTTTCTGGCCAGCAAAACTTCTTCCTTTTGAATTGCTGGCTCCGCTATTCTCTAAAATTAAAAAAATAAGACATTGCTGTTACTGAAGTACACACTTTTTGTTTTCTTAAAAAATAAACCAGACATAGTGATTCGCTCAGAACATTTAAAGACAGCTTCATCAACAGAAAAATTAAGACCAATTTTCAAACACTTGACAACTTATCTTTCCTTTGTTTTATTATCCAAAAGACAACCTGTATCCTTATTCAAGTATTGTACAAAAATGCTTTTCCACGTCACCAATGATAATAAAAATGCCTTGTTAAAATGGGCTGTCAGGTGCTCCTACCACCTGAACAGTTACAGCAGTGCCAGGTTACCTGTGTTGGGATTCATAAAACTTTGCAGCAGGCTATATAATTGCAACAGAAGCTTCCCTAGTTCAGATGGCCTGAAAATCAGGTATGCAGTAAAACGAGAGTGTTACCTTCAGACAAGCTAGAACTGAAATTCAGAATGAAATACCCAAAGCTATGCACAAGTGATGTGTAGGGAAAAATGCATATTTTGGTGTATCTGAATTGAAATGTGAACATACTAACTCTGTGCATGAAGATGCAATAGGTGCAGTCATCTGGGATCTCCTTCCAATTCTCTGAAACTTCTACTCAAAGTGCCAGGTGGTAGAGCTGACAGCTATGGTTGCTTCATACATAAGACAGCTGTACTACAAGTTTTGCTCTCCCTCTTTGAATGCCATGGGAACTTAAAACCATATGGGCAAGCCAGGTGTTCCTGACTGCTGTGCTGTGTAGGACAGCCTTCTGACAGCCCAGTTCAAAACCCCTCCAGACACAACACAGCCGTCTCCTGCTGACAGGTTAAACTGCACAAGCAGACAATGTCCTTGAACTTGCACCATTCCAAAAAGTCAGCCATCCACCGAACTAAACTGTATGGACATGGAAGTTGACTGTCTTTGAGAGAATTTTTTTTAACCTTAACTCAGTTTCTCTCAACATTTGTGGATTTGTTTTGCCACAATTCCCACTCCCTACTACCCCAACTGGAGTTATAAAGGAGAGTCTTCTTGAGCAAAGTAGGTTTGTGTACCTGAACAATGAACAGCCACTGGAAGGATAACCCTTTTGCTATTCAATAGAATTTTGATACAGTTACACACTGAAAAAATGCTTATTACACCTTAAATTTGAGAGAATTTTTACTTAAGAAATATGTAAATACCCAAGTATGTGTGTTTCCTAGCATAGATTCTCAAAAGCAGCCCAACTTTGGAAAACTGTTTCTCTGCATGTTAAAGACTGGAAACTTTAAGTGTATAATGCAGCAATATTTCAGGTTCCTAACCTGAGCTGTGAATAGGAGAAGCCATAAAATCAGCTTGAAGGACATAGCTTACAATCAGATACTGAAATGATAATTAGCTAAGGAATGCTAATGTTTTTCTCAGCCTTATAGTTCAGCTAAGAAAGATCCTGAAGATGCTTGGAAACAGACCCTTTATTCCAAGCTGGTAGCAGTTCTCAGGATACCATACTAAAATGCAGTGTACAGTGCTATGGTAAGCACGTGTCCATCAGAAAGCGGTCAATATTATCAAGTTGCAGTCATCCTATTTGTATTCCATTCCAAAGACTCAAATTATTGTAGAAAACTAAAGAGCAAATACTACCACTTTGTTCTTAATAATGTTATGTGATCAGATATAAAACAATGCTTTCCAATTGATGTTCAAAGGTTAGGTTTATAAAATTTAAAAAAAAGCTCACCAAAATCCCTAAAGTGTTAGTGTTATACATTATAGTTACATCTGTACTAACGGGGGTGGATGGACAGACACATGAACCACATACAGGGCTTAGTTTTGCAAGAGTAGTAGAAGACAGACAAAGGTTTGTTTTATTCTATTTTCTAAGACATAGTCAAGCTAAATGGGTGATTTTGGAGATCAAGTCTTGATTTTATGCTGACTTTAGTTCGAGCCTCAGAAGTTCTGACAACAAATAGTGGTCAGCTTTTGTCAGCCCAACTAGCAATAGAGAGGCAGTGTCCTGTTTCTTTGCTGTTAACACTCCCTCACCGAACAGCCAATGCTTTGTTAGGTATGTGCATTTTCTGCATCTCTTCCTTACTCTTTCAGCACTTGTCGTTTTCCATAACAATCGAGCTCTTTTCCAAGCCGAGTTTCACCATGAGTGACTCACACACAGAGAATGCAGCTGATTTGCTAATCTGCCCACGGGAAAAGCGTACTCTCCTCCCACAAAAGACTGTTTCAACACCTTTGCCATTTCTCCAGAAGATACAACCCACTACATTCCAAACGCAGGATTATGCCTACCCTGCAGACACAAAACCGACAGCAGCACTGAGTATCCAAAAATTAACTAGCTTAGGTCCTGGTAGTAATACTCAGAGGACTGAGTTTAAGATCACCCCGGTTTTTGGATGAGCAACCCAGATTCGCCACAACGCCATAATGCATCAGCCCGTTTAAAAACTGCTGCAGTAAGCCCCTGGTTTAGTGCACCTCCCTTGGTTGGGGTGGGATCACACTTCACCTCCTTTCACCTCCCTACTCCAGGAAATCAAGTACCCAGTTAGAACTTCTAAGCATACTACTTTTCCCTCTCCCCTCTCCTCCGAAAATTCCAAACTCATCCCACCCACGTCAGAGAACTAGACTACTACAAGGCAGTTTAGTTTCAGGAACCCCGGTCTGAAAAACATAAACCTAGCATCTATACCTTTGAGAAAACAGGACCTATCATATGCTTGGCTTCAATATCTACATAACTTTTACGTGTATGCTTTTATTATGTAAACAAGCCCAGAATGAAGAATAATAGAAAGGCACAGTGCAAAGGGCATGCGTAGATATGGCAGTGGGGTTTCTTATAAAATGTAGTGAAAAATTAACTTTATGGCAGTGAAATATTAATATGGTGTTTGTTTTTTTTTCCCCCAAACAGCACTTATGTTCAACATAGACTAATAAAGAAAGAACAAAAAATATCCTAGCTTTTTAGACCGGGCAAAAAAGCAAGAGCATGGTCTTTATCGTTTTCTTAGGTTTATCTAAAGGGGGGGCTATAACAGGACCAGGTGGAATGGCTTTAAACTGAAACAGCGTAGGTTTAGATTGGATAGTAGCACGAAATTCTTCACTGTGAAGATGGTGAGGCACTGGAACAGGTTGCTCAGAGAAGCTGTGGATGTCCTATCCCTGGAAGAGTTCAAGGCCAGGATGGATGGGGCTCTAAACAGCCTGGTCTAATGGAAGGTGTCCCTGCCCGTGGCAGGTGGTTTGGAACTAGATGGTCTTTACGGTCCCTTCCAACCCTGGCCATCCTGCGGTTCTCTTTAGGGCGGGTGAAGCCAAGCCACAAGCCCTGCGGAGGGAGCCGCGCCCGGCTGCTCGCCCGTGGAGAGCTTTCCCCACCGCCGGGGAGCTCATCCCGCGGCTCCCGGCAGCCCCACAGCCACCCGCCCGAGTTTTCCGAACCCGCTCGACTCTGCGGGAACGTCTCCCAGTCCATTCCGGGGTCCCCGTGGGGCCAGGACCGCCCAGCCGGGGTCCAGACACAAGCTCCGCCGTGCCCCCGCCCGCAGCCCACCCGCAAGTGAGGGGCGGCCAGCACGGCAGCCTCCATGCGTTCGGCCACCCCCGCTGCTCCCAACCAGGCGGACGGCTCCGGTTCCCGTCAGCAGCTGCCCATCTCACCTGCAGCGGTGGCGGCCCCCAGCAGCGCAGAGAGCAGCAGCAGCAGGCACAACCCGCGACGGACAGCCATCCTCTCGCCCCGCTCCGGCCACCACCACTTCGCCCGCACTGCCGACCAGTTTCACCTGATACCTGAGAAGGGAGAGGCGGATAGCGCGCCCGGGGCTGGGACCAGCCAGGAGGCGGGCGGGGCAGAGTCGGGTTAAGCCCGTCCCCTCGACGAAAAGCGGCGAGGTTGTTGAAATGGCGGGAGGGTCAGTCCGGGGGGCCGCTCGCCACCCCGCAAAATGGCGGTGCCCCGCAGCCCCCGCGGGCGGGCAGTTGGTCCCGCGAGTCGCCTCACGCCCGCCTGGCCGGTGCCGGGGGACCCGGCGCTTCACCCCCTCAAGCTGCCCCTCCTCCTACGGCCCCGAGCCTGCCGGTGGAGGCCCTGCCTGCGGCAGGTGCGCTTTGCCAGCTTGCTACAGCCTCCAGAGCGCTACAGCGCTACAGAGGAGCGCTGGTTGAGTGGCCACCACTGAGGGTGGAGCAGAGCAGGACTGTTCTGGGTCGCGCTAGCACCGGCGAAGAGAGTTTTGCGTGAGTGCATTACTCTAGCTGACTCATACTGTGTTGAGCATTCCAGGTTTCTTACTCTTCCGTGTTATAATGTCACAGAATCACGGAATTTCAGAATGGGTAATCTTGCAACGGACCACAGAAAGTCATCTGGTCCAACCTCCCTGCTTAAGCAGGGTCCCCTGGAGCCCACTGCATGGCATTGTGTCCTGTCCAGTCAGCTTCTGAATGACTTTTTAGAAGGCATCCGCACCTTCTCTGGGAAATCTGTTCTAGTGCTCACCCTCACAGAAAAGAAGTTCTCCATGTTTGAGTGGAACTTGTGTGTTCTAGTTTCTGCCTATTGCCTCTTGTCCTATTGCTTGGCACCACTGAGAAGAGCCTGGTTCCGTTCCATTGGCATCATCCCTTCAGATATTGATAGACTGATGAGTTCCCCTCTCAGTCATCTCTTCTTGAGGCTGAACAGGCCCAGCTCCCTCAGCCTTTCCTCATTAGAGAGGTGCTGCAGTCCTCTAGTCACCTTTGTCTCTCTCTGCTGGACCCACTCCAGGAGCTCTGTGTCTTATCCTGAGGAGCCTAAAACTGGACACAGCACTCCAGATGAGGCTTCAACAGGAGCAAGATCACTTCCCTCAACCTCCTGGCAGTGATCTTAATGCACCCCAGGATGCCATTGGCCTTATTAGCTCCAAGTGAAAAAAATTTCATTTTTTTTTTCCTCTATTGAGTGATCATGTTATGACTATACTCTGTTCTATCTTCTTCTGAAGAGAAAAATTGTTCTTTTTGAGGGCTTTCAGTGACTGTCTTGAAATACAGCTGGGAGTTGACATCTGCATTGTTTCCATTTTACAGAGGAAAAATGGAGTACAAAGGTCAATGCACTGGGAAGTTTTGAGTGTCTGAGTCAACATCAAGGGCCTCTTGGTTTTGAATCTTTGTTACAAGTTACTGCACTGTTACAAGATAAAGCATAGTTCCTATTCGTCATCCACCCAGCTAAGACTGTTTACAGATTTCTCATCTAAGTTTCAGCCTCCTTGCTAAGCACTGGGAAAGTCATAGCCCATCCCTCCAGACTCCCTCCTTGTTTCTTTCTGTCTCACTTTCAGTGCAGTTTTGTTTACTTTACCATTATAAACTGGTCCATGGATATTTAATATCCTGCTTTTAATCACTTTGTCCAGTCAGTTGTAGTCTTCTCATGTGGCTTTTTATCTAATCTCCCTTTACTGGTCTCCAGAGTTTTTCCTCTCAGATCTCTAATACTAAGGAGTGATCAGTCATTCTCTCATCTGATTCTGTTGTAGTCAATGCTCTCCTGCCAGTGCCCAGTCACAGTTTTCACTCTTTGTTTTCCCTTGATTTATTCAGACCATCATTTTGCCCCCTTTAGATTCAAAGCTTGGATCTAGCAACAGTGTAAGGGTCTGAAAACAAGGGAAAAGAATTCATTACTGTTGCTAAACCAAATCTGCTCTGGGCTGTCCCATGATAGGCCAGAGCTGCAGCTGGAAAAGCCCTATGACTGTATGTAGAAGTCACTGCAAATGCATCTTCTGGAAATGCAGCTCTGGACTTTGCTTCTGTTGAGTATAAGGAAACCATGCTAACTGAGATTTGTAGTTTTCCTAGTTTCTCACAGGTTGTCAGGAACGTGAAACTGATGTGAAGAAAATCTCTATTCAAAATCTTACAAACAATTCATTAGATTCCCAAACAATTAAAAAATTAGGGGAATATAAGAGGGAATGTCAGGCAGCTTTAATGTAGAACTATCAATCTGCCTTATGAGAGAGACCTTACTGCTGCCGTTTAGTATTTAACACGGGCTTATGAGAAAGATAGGGAGAGACAAGAGCTAACGTTTTGAGATAAAGGGGGGTAGGTTTATACAAGATATAAGGAAGAGATTCATTACTGTGCAGGTGGTGAGACACAGGATCAGGTTGCCCAGAGACTTTGTGGATGGGACATCTTGGACTATGCAATCTGTAATGGTCTTTTCCAACTCAAATAACTCTATGATTCTATAAAAAATTAAGGGTATTTGGCACTTGGAAGCAGTTCCTAGTGCTTCATTTGGGCAGTGCTAACCAGGCTTTTGTACTGGCTTTGTTCTATTTAATTTATTGAGAAGCTAACACCTTCAGCAGATATAATATTTGTTAGGAAGATTCCCTGTTTGTAGTCTATAAATGAGTTCTTTCTTATGACTTAAAAAACATTTAATAGAAACTAAAAATGGGGCTTGCCCTTGTTTACATCATTAGGACCTCTGTACAGAGTAATAGCAAATCTTGCTGATTTTAGATGCCTATATTGAAGAAGATTTGTCAAACCTATTTGCAGTTATAGTGTGTCATTTATCAAACATTAGGAAAGAAAATGTAACAATTATAAATAAACACAAAACAATTGTGTTATTGTTTACACTTGTTTATCATTTAAGAATAACTGTAGTAACTACAACTGCCAGAAGAAATCTAAGGACATTACTGTAGATGCTTATTAAACCTTAATTCTCCATGACAAATAGGTAGTTTCTTGGGGTTTCTACTATACATTTTATTTTGTTACAAATATATATGCATGTGTGTCTGTACATATGTATATATACTCCTATGTTATACTATAATGAGTTGGGAAGAATCCTCTTGCACTTTAATATAGTAGCTTAAAGGGAGCTTTGAACTTGCACGTCATTGGTTATCAAAGCATATGTCAAATGGACGGAAAGCTATGTAAGAAACAGCTCATATTTCCCTGCTCATAATTCTGTTTGTTTGGAGCATGTTATCAGGAAAGTCTCATGCACCTTGGGGCAGAGAAAATCAGTGGAAATGTGACCTCCCTTGCACTTTAAGTGGCTGGTGAGTGTGGTAGTTTTAACACAGTTAGCACAGGGCCTCCAAAGGGGACCTTCTGGGGTTCATTCCTGAGGCTTTTGAGTCATTTTAACAGCACAGTGATGTGATGTAATCGTGAAGATGTGTAACTGTCAAAGATATTTGGAACCCTTTTATTAAATGAGACCTGAATGTTTTCATTGCAAGTCACTTGTCAGAACTCCTGAAGTTTTTGCTAGAATATATGCGTGGGAGAATTTTCATTATATATAGAGTTTGTTTGTTTAGTGTCTCCACCTGAATTTATGAATTCAAATGGCAAATGTGTTTTTATTGTGCAGTATATTGTAATCATACCACATATCTGTTGGGGGAGAAGGTAAGGGATGGCTGTTCTTGCCATATATCTGACACAACGATATGTATTTCTTTTAAGGAGCAAGAAGTCCTTGGTTCTGGAAGAGAGAGGAAATAAAAATACTTTTTAAAATTAGAAAATTTTAGTTTTTGAAGTTAGAAAATAACTTTTTGAAATTAGCTTTAAAATCAATGTGCCTTATAGGGCTGGCACAAACACTTAAAATATCCTTCAAAAAATGCAGCCAGTGTAAGGGTTTGAGAAGGAAGGTGAAGTTTGGGTCAAATGAAACAATGTGAGGAATTTAATTTTAAAAACTAATTTAATTTTTGATTCAGAAGAGCTGGTGCATTAACTTGCAGTGCTTTAGCCTGTCCTTAGGCTAGCCACCTGGCATCTTAGAAACTAGGAGAGCACCTGAGTACTAAGGTACAGCAAGGCTCTCCTTTAGTAGTGCAAGACCAGTGCTGTGGGTATTGTGTTTTGATAACTCATTTAAATTTGATGAAACCCTTGGCATTTTGAGGTCACTGTGTTGGCAGAAAGGATTGGTAGTATGGGTTGTTTGAGGTGATCTCTTAATGGTTATTGGTCATCTTCCTGACTTTCCTGACCTTCTGCCAGCAGTGTCCTGTGTTTATTCCTATGTTTGGCCTTAAATAATTTGAGAATTTTCACTTTTCTCAGAAGTCAGGAGATTCCAAAGCTAGGGCTGGAGACCTGACAAAGAAAAGGGGTTAAAGATCTAGAACAAAAGCTTAGTTATGCCCAGTGCCTAGGGGTAGAAATAGATGGCCCAAACCAGACTTTGCACTGGCAATAGAAGTACAGCTCTGACTGTTGTTCACCATGACCTGGTAGTGATAGGGGACTTGTGAATTTAACAAAACAGCTTGGTCTAATCAGAATGTAAAATAGGGCTACTGCACTCGGGTCGACAGTTGTTTCACTGTGAGATTAGCTTAGTTGGTTAGATCCTGGTGCTAAAAACACCAGAGTTGCAGGTTTGATTCCCATACGGACCATTCTCATAAGAGTTTGACTTGAAGATCCTTGTGGGTCCCTTCCAAATCAGAATATTTGGTGATAAGAATCTGTGATAAGTTTTAACCTGTGGTATGTCTGTTTTCATATATGCCTACGGCTACATGAAAAAAGCAAGGTACCAAAATCAATCAATTGAAAGTTAGGAGAGGCTATGATTTGGGCCTATGTTCAAAGTTAATTCAGCATGCTTATGCGTATGCATTTTGAAAAGGATTTTTTTATGACATTATATCCAGTCCTTCACTGGATGCACTGCATGGAGTGTGCTCATGATGGTACGGATGATCTTGTACTTGCACCTCTACTTATGCACATAGATATGTTCAAGATACCACTATGTAGTTAGTACTGACTTCTTATCCTGCCTATCCCTCTGGGGAAAAATGCCCAGAGATGACATGAACAATTGGAACAATCTGAAGAATGTTTGTAGCAATTTTGTTTGGCCTAAAGGAGATCACAGGGAGACCTGATGGTGTACTTACAGTATGTCCAAGGCTGCAACATGCTTTCCATGTTCACTGAGTAGGCTGAAATATTAGCAAAGCTAATATTAGGAAAACCATTTTGACAATTGGCACCAGTTTTATTGAGCACTCACTTTCTAGAGAATTTATAGGACCTCCATCACTGGCACTTTTAAAACAGTTTAGATGAACAGGAATGATGTAGTTCATCCTGGCAGGAGAAGCAAGTAATGCCTTGAGCACGGTGCAGCCATTAATTACTCTACAGCAATGTTTCTAGCCAATTAAAAACCCAGTCTTTTATTGCACTGACCTCAGGGGTCTTTCTCTTGTTTGGAATCTGAAATAGAATAAGTTTTGACATAGTGTTCTACCTTGTGAGTCACTCTCAGTGGTTTTGCAGTGATGTACCTCTGTTCAAAAAGAAAAAAAGCTAGTGAAATGCTATCTAGGCCCTGTCTAATATGAGTCTGGCTAGGAGACTGCAGATTCTTAGGTCATGTTCCTCATTGCTGAGCAATCATGTCAGGCAACAGCAAGGTATCCTGTTTAGATTCATCATGTTTTTACTTTTTGGGAGAGAAGCTTGTTCAAACCGCTCTGCATTCTTGCTTCTCCACCACACAGATGACAGCAGTTTTTCCAGTCAGAATAGGAGCCCAAAGGGAGAAGCATTAGGTGGGGCATGGAGGGAGAACACCACCAACTAGGTTTCAGAGTGTCAGTAGAACTCTAAGAAACCCCATGTTATTTTTACCGATTTTGAAGAGCTAGACAACAGGTGTGGGAAAATGCCAATTACAGTCCACAAAGTTTGGTGAACACTGGGGTAACTGTGCTTTTTGAGTCTGAGATAAAGAGCAGACTGACATTGAATCACCCAACTGGTCACCTTCAAAGAGCTGTATCAAAATGTGTTCTCAGAGATTTGGGAGCTGATTAAATCATAGCCAAATTTTGGAAAGTAGGGAATCACAAAACAACATCTGCGTAGAGGGCCATGAGTGGTCAGTGCTGCCAGACATCTCAATATCCTCTGACAAGAAATAACTTAATGAGAAATTAATCTTGTATACAAAACACATTTGGTCATAATCATGTGTGACTTACACTTTTCCCCAGAGTGTAATTATTGAATAATTTTTTTTCTCAGTCTTCATTTATATTATTCCTTCTGCATTTAAAACACAAGAATGTCAGAAAAAGAACATGGTTATTAGGGATACTATAACCTCTCAGTTCTCTTTCTGGACAGCAAGATTAAATGCATAGATAGATCTGAAGTTAAACATTGTAATTCCAAAATGATCTCAAAGGGTTTGTCCTTTTGCCTGTGCTGAGTTACTCCAGGTTGGGAGAAGACCTTACAAACAAAATGGTTTCTTATCTTTATCATGACTTTTCTGAACTGATTCCTTCTCCACCTTGTGGGCATATTATTAGCAGTGTGGAGTAAGAGTAACCCACTGTAGAAATAACCTACAGACATGCTAATGCATGCATTAGGCCGACTCGTTTTTTTTCTACTGCCTTTGTTCGCTTCTGTTATTTCTTCAGCTCCTACCATCCTGCAGAATGGGATTGCCTACCCATGCATCTGATTCCACCAACCTTTCTGTGTTTCTCAGTTTACTAGAAGCATCTGTATTTTTTGAGTGTTGCTCTGGTACCACACAGTTACTGCTTCTCACAGAATCACAGAATATGCTGAGTTGGAAGGGACCCACAAGGATCACTGAGTCCAACTCTTAGCCTTGCATGGGTCCATCCCCAAGAGTCACGCCATGTATCCAAGAGTATTGTCCAAACACTTCTTGAACTCTGGGAGGCTTACACTACAGTACCCAGAACTCAGAAGAAGATGTTTTTCCTCTGTCTTCTAGCTCACTTCTAGGGGATGCATATGAAAAATGAATCCACAAATCAAGGGGGAAAGCAATGATTTATGAGTGGTGACATGGAAACATTTTTTTTGCACCCTTCAAGATCCCTTCATCTTGAGACTTCAGCAGAACTACAGTATACTTTGCAATGTTTAAGTAAATCCATGGCAAACGTACAGAGAAAAGTGTAAGTGGAGATGTAAGGATAGGCCGAAGAAGAGTTGTGTGAAAGGAAGAATAGTCTTCCTTTGAACAGTCTCATGAAATGTACACCAAGTTAAACCTCTAGGCTTGCTTTAACTTAAATCATAGTCAGGTAGGTGCTGTTGCAGTGAACAGGCAGTAGAATGTGAGCTGTGATTTGGCCAGTGCATTCTGCGTGTGTCAGTTTCAGAAGGTATTGGTTTCGATTACCTTGGTTTTTTTGACATTGTGTAAATATTACAGTGTAGATATCGCTTTGAACAGCTGTAGGGATTGATGAACTCTGAGAATTGTTGATGGCTCCAGAGGAACTTAGGATTTGCCCAAGCAGTAATGTCATTCTCAGCTGTGAATGAATGCATCCATTTAATGGCAACAATGAGATCCTGTGTGCACCAATTAAGCACTTGCTAATGCTGGGATCTGTCTAATCAGAGTATGTTTTTAGATTACAAATGATATTTGCAAAGAGCAAAACAGAAATTAATTCTGAGACCCTCACAGAAGGTCTCTGTGCCAAGCATTTAGTTCAGTTGAACAGATGGATGGGGCATTTATTTGCAACAGTGCTGACTGATGTATATAGTTATATGAACAATTCCAATATTGTAAAGTGAAGGAAGACTTGAGAACAAAATTTCTAGGTCTGAAAATCCTCCTATTCTAAATAGTTTTTTGTGGTTGCTTAACTAATTTTTATTTTTAGGACCTGTCTCTTATTCGTCCTTGAAAATCGATACTTGTAATAAAAGAATCACAAAATCGACTAGGTTGGAAAAGACTTCTGAGATCATCGATTCCAACCTGTGATAATATGTTAAATAATTAAAAGTCATAATTGCTTTAATAAATAGGAAAATATGTTTTGTTAAATCACAATATCGTTTTCCAAAATGGAAGAGAAACTGAATCTATGGTTTGTAGAGTATCAGTTATTTCCCCTTTTTTATTCTGCAGCCTTTGGAAGTTTATGATATGCTCCTAGTCTGAATTGCTCTGCAAGTTGCAGGTAAGAAATATGGCATTTTGACCATATTTCCTAAATAATTGTGAAAATTTTAACAGAATCATGTGTTTATTAACTTCTGACTCCATTCTGAGCATTTGACCTGACTGTTAAGCTGATGTGTCACCAGATCCAAGTCGTATACATATGTTCATAATTTGTCAGTGATCTAAATAAGACATGAAAAATTGTAACTTTTCTAGTCATCATGATAGTGAAATATTGCAACTGCCATCTGGTAGCAGGATGAAGGAAAAGAAAATTACTTGAAAGACCGAAGTGGATTTTTTTCTCACAATGTGTGTGGACGTGCAGTATCCCATACCACCCAGCTGGCCCATAGGCTGGAACAGCTATGTAAGAATCTTGAGATACTCATCCAAAAAGATGCAGAATTTTAACAAGATCAGTTCTCTAGTCTGGCTGATGACATGCTTATGTTGATGTACAAGAGGAAGTGTTTCAGGTAGGTGCATAAAAACTCCAAGGGAAATGAGTGGGTCAGGCAATTCATGCTAGGCAGCAGTCCTTGCTTATGACATTTACATGGCCTTGGAGTTCAAGAGGCAGAACTGCAAGTAAAAGGAATTGTTTTGGCATTGTCTGATTTGGCAGGGATTAATAGCTTGGCTATTGTAGTTTTATGCCATAAATTAACATGAAGGAAGTTAAGCAACAGCTACATGAAAGATACATTGAACACAATTTAACTTAACCCCTACACCTGGCCATAGCATGCAATATGGTGATCCGGTCACATTAACAATTTAGGATAGAAGCCAACTATGTTTCTGGCACATGATAGAAAGTATCGAATAACTTTTGTAAAAGACCTGACTAGGTAGCTGAGAACACTTCAATGTGTTCACATCCTGTACTACACAGCTAGGGGCTGGGGTCGTCCACTCAGATACTTGCAACCAAGTTCAAATATAAAAAACATGGCACAAAAGACACCCAGCACATAGGAAACCTCTGAAGCTTCTTGACAAATGATGCTGGGCAGACAAGAAGAGGTTTCCGTAAGTTCCTGGGAAGGCTATGCAACATTCTGAAAGAGAGATCCATTGAGGATTACTAAAGAGACAAACTGTAACTGACTTGGGAATTTCCCTGAGCAGAATGTAGTATTTGAGTGAGAGAGTAGTTGGGAAAATTCCATTTATGTTTATCCTTTTCTTTTTCTTTCTGAGCACCTGCTACTGCATATGGTGATTGTTGTGGCTGATATCCAGCCAAGTGGGTTTTCCTCTGAGGAGTATGGTCATTTGCCCCAGTTCTCAGGCTCTTCTGAGATATAGGTTGAATTTTAATATGGCCATGTGGAATTACGGAAGTCATTTAGGTTCCATTCTGATGTCCTACAGTTTTCTTCTGCCTATTTGGCAAAGGCACACTTTGCTGATGGAGAGGACTCCTGGAGCCACTCCAGGGAAAACAACTGTGTTATGTCTTGACAGGATCTGTGGGTTCAGCTGGGTGAGCACCCACTACAGTGGACTGTAGTAAAGCTCACAATTTCAGAGAGGTGCTGGCACTGCTTAAACTGCCTTTGCAGAGCACCCTGCATAAGAATTTATCCATGGAAGGATAGGACAGGACCATCCATGCTACCTTGCGACATACCTTACATGAGAACAGATATTGTTAGTAGTGGCTTGGGGATGGGCACATTAGAAAGGCTGAAGGAGAAAAGAAATCTGTGTTAGAAACTGGGCATCTCCAGCTCTCTAGTGTAGAAGGGATGTGTCTGCCTGGGTTTGAGAATATATGGTCTTTTCATAGTTTCAGTGTAACCCCTCTCTCTAGCTCTAATAAATGCTGTTTCACCAGAATACCAGTGGTTTTCAGAACATGTTTTGGGGAATTCTTGCCATCATTGCCATTGATGGGGAAGGGGACTGATTTTGTCCTACTTAGGGGTTATTTATTAAAAAATGCAGAGATTGGAACAATTTCTTCACTTATTTTATCAGTAGGATTGGGGTCTGTTTAGAAGCAGAGCCCAGTGTCCGCAAAGAAATAAGCTTAATGGAAAAGCATCTCAGTTGGCCAGGACTCCAGAAAATTATTTGGAAACACCCCATACTAAGAAGGATGTGAGGAGATCCAGCCAGCTGTGCTGAGTCACAGGCTTTCCACACAGCCATCTTGTCTCTTCTCACAGTGTTTATTCATTGTGGCAGGATACACCCTCATCCCCTCCCAGTGTCTCACCCCACCTCTCAGTGTCTGCATGATCAGGGGAAAACCACAAACACTTTATCATATTCAATACTGTTAATTGGCCCAAAATTAAAGACTATTGCCATATAAAAATAATCTAGTGTTATGACCAAAAATAATTTTACTATTTCATCATTATATTTTGAGGAGAGAATTCAGGTTTTGTAAAATAACTATTTGTGATTGAATTATTTAATTTCCAATTGGATTGAATAATTTATTTTTAACTTTAATGAACAACATTGTCATAGTTATTATTCACATTTAGAAAAATACTTTTTCTTGTACTTAGCTGAAATTTGTCAAACATTTAAACTCCAGATAAGTAGCAGTGTCATGACCTAGATTATGAAAATGCTTAATCCGTGCATGTTTAGAAGCAAAGTAAGTAGAGCTGTTGGGATTTGCAAGTTATTTGGTGCATGTGCAGAGCAGCCACTTTCATCATTGAAGAGGTGAAAATGAAAGACTGTTAGAGGATGGCAAAGACAGAAAACAGTGCTTCTGTCTGCCTTGCAGCAGTGCCATGTAGGAACTTCACTGCAACCTCTAGATGCAACACCGTTCCTGTCCGGGCCCAGACTTCCTTTGGGGTGGCAGGGGGAAGTGATTCCACACAATACTGTACCCCAACAACCCTACCCTGATATCCTGAGCACAGTGCAGCAGTACCAGAGTCCACTGCAAATGTGGGGCTATTGCTGCAAGGCATGGAATCAGGAAACCTTTTCTCCTCTTTCTGCCTAAAACCCGAACCAGTGTCTTTCTGGCATATGCACATTGTGGAAGCAGAACTTGGATTGTTAATCAGCCCCTAATGCAAGGAGCAAGCAGTTAATTCCTTCTTAAGGGGTGAAATAGTCCTTCTGACAGTAGTGCTTACCCCAGTTGTGCTGAACTGCACCAGTCCCAGGCAATTTTCACTCCTTTGGTGGCTAGGTGACTGTTCCATGAAGTGAGATACTTCACCCAAAGATGCAGTCTTAACAACATTCAGGGAGAACCTGTCCTTCACCAACCACTTTTTTGATGGCCAGTTGTTTCCAATTCCCAGGTAGTGGCGTACTTGACACAAGCCAAGGTCTCTTACGGAGGCTTCACACCCCTGCTCATGTCCTAGTTCAGTATCCACTGCAAGCCTGGGCTTCTGCAGACATGGTTCCTCCTGGGACCTTCTTTTTCATGGAATCACAGAATGGATCAGGTTGGGAGAGGACCACAGTGGGTCATCTGGTACAACCTCCCTGTTGAAGCAGGGTCATCCCAGAGCACATAGCACAGGATTGTGTCCAGGTGGTTCTAGAATATCTCCAGTGAGGGAGACTCCACAACCTCTCTGGGCAGTCTGTTCCAGTTCACTGGTCACCTGCACAGTAAAGAAGTTCTTCCTCAGATTTAGGTGGAACTTCCTGTGCACCAGGTTTCTGCTCATTGCTTCTTGTCCTATTGCTTGGCATTATTTCTGCTGCGCTTAAGGCATCTGAGCTCACGATTCTGGCACTTGCTGAGTGAGGAGCTGTTTCCCTTTTTTTCTTCCTCCCTCATAGCTGAATATTTCTGCAGCAGGGTGAGGTTGGCCATCTCCTGCCAGTTTCCCTCACAGCTGGGGGAAATTTCCTCAGGCTTGGTCATGAACTCAATACCCACCAGCTTCCTTGCTAAATCCAAGTAAAGCCTATGATCTTACCTCTGTATAGTCTTCTAATGGTCAAGAAATGTCTTTTGCAAAACAGTATAAAAGGCTGAAGTGCCAGAGCAGCAGTACTTTCATTTGAAATCTGTAAAAATTCTGTGTGGTTGTTACGGTTACTTGGTGTATTAGCTATCATTGCTAATACAAATGGCAAATTAACAAGGACCATGGGCATGAGAATTAAGGAAGTCTAAATGTTTCACAACTGTTTCCTCAGAGAAAAGTATATTCCTAGGGCTGCAAAGGTTAATTCCCCATATTTAATTCAGCATATCACTTGACAGTGACAGCTTCAACAAAAGCCTTATTACTGTGCATTTTCTGCAAAACGAAGCACAGTGCTTTTCTACCTATCTGCCAATCTGTGGTTCCAGGGATTTGAAACAAAGAAAATGTTGGATTTTGTTCTCCCCACTGTGCTTGGGCTTGTCTAGGCTTTAGCAGAAAAGCTGGTAGATCTGGTTTTTCTAGGCTGAAGTCATTACTGTATTATCTTTCCTGACCTGGTGAGAGATCACTTGTTTTTTTTACAGCATGCATATTGTGGTCTACACATGAAAATAACTGGAATATGATTAAATTACATCTACTTATAGAGATAAATTACATTTAAAATATGTAATTAAATACCCAGTACTGGTCACAGGAGTATACGGTGAAGTATTGTATGAAGATCTGAAGGATTTATAAAAAGTAATTAGGTGATTCAGGTAAAGACTTATTCCAAAGAGCTAAAATTCTTGGTGTCTGGCTTCTGACTTCCTGCTAAGAGAGCAGTCTTGTTCCTGCCAGCCTCCAGCACTGGGCAGAGCAGCAGGAGGCTGCCCTAGCAGGCTTGGAGCTGTGGATGAACTGCAGGTGCAGGCTGTCCCTGCTGGAGCAAACCAGCTTCCTATGGCCTTACAGGGAGTTATAAGTATCCTCTTGCAGAAGAGATGTCAAGATGATTCATACCAGTGGAGCCGGGGGAGAACATGTCCTGCCATCTCTGCTCTGTAAGAGCCTGACAAATTACTGCCCTATGACTGCAAAGATGAAAAATAAAACCCAAAACAGCAGGAGTATGCTTTGTAGTATGATTCCTGCAGACACTGAGCTGGGACCCTTGGTGCCTCAGGGCTCAGGCAGAAACTGTGAGGGTGAAGGTGCAGCCTGCTCCATTCCTAAGAGACATCAGGTACCTAATCCAGGTACCTACCCTGTTACTGCTTTGCCATTGGATGTGGCAAAACATAGTTCTTACTTGCTCTCAACCCTCTTGTCCTCAAAAGAAGATCTACAGAGAAAGAGAAGGAAGAGGAACTATTTTACCCCTTTTTTACCCATTACTTTGAGGACTGTGAAGATCTAGGATCAATGTGTAAAGGGGATTTCAGCTCAGGAATCTCTTCATCCTAAGACAGAGCTCCTATCAACAATTTAAAAGGTACTGTGATGTTTGAACATTTTGCATCCTGTTTATTAACCGTGGCCTAGCAGGATGTGACCTAACACCACAAAATCTTAAAAAATGTGAAATAAAAACATGAAGGGTCAGACTGGACTAGTCTTTCTAAGAGTGCTTGGTTGTGGAGCTGTAAAATAATGCTTGCCATTCATTTCAACTAGTATGTATTTACCCTTTTCTTAAGCCTCTCTCTTTAGTTCCCAAAACACTACCACATACCACGCGATTGGAAAAAACACACATTTGTTGAAAACTAGACAGTAGCAACAGCATGTCTGTAGTTGAGTTAAGAAGAAGGTGTTGACAGCTGCCACCCAGGTTCATACCATCTTGCAAGTAATTAGCATCAGTTTTTTATTTATTGTTTCTACCTTGAGCCATTAGAATATATACAAGTTGCATTTTTAAAGGATTTTTACTTCTTCTGGGAAATCCAGGACTTTTTTTATTTTAAACAAAAGCTGGATTCTGATGTAACTAAGTTCAGCATTAAAAATTTAAGAAAAGAACATTAAACATAAATTAACATTAACATAACATTAAAATAAACATTAAAGAATAGATAGACCATTATACTCCTCATAATAAAGCATCTTGGATGGTAATTATAAGCTCTTCAGGGCAAGGATTGCATGGTAGCTTACTCAGTAGGTGCAGTGTTTTGGCTGGAGTTTTCTAGGTGCTATCAAAATATACATTCGTCTCACTTACTTTTAAGGAAAAGCCCAGACAGAAGTGAAGAAATGAGGAGGTAGCCTGGAGGAATGCCATCGTGTGCTCATGTCAACACTGAGCTGTTGTCACAAGAGTTCACTGCATGGAAGGCACCAGGGATACACATTGCTGCCTGTGGCTTTCTCTTTTGTGTTTTCTGTTTCCCCACCCATGTGTACGTATTCCTGTTACAGTCAAATGAGTCAGATAGTACTATGCCATATCTGCCCTTCCACAGGATACAGGATCCCCTTCCCACTGAACAATGCTAAAAGAAGGGAACTGAATGTCTCTCAGTTTACCTAGTAAGCCTGTGCCCACGGGCACCATCTGCATCTTCTGGTGATTTTCAGCAATCAAATACAAAACAATATGAGCTGAAAGGTGGACTGGTGGGAAAGAAGGCCATCCTAACTGAACTCAGGAAAAAAATAAGAGTTTATAACCTTTGGAAGAGGTTATAAACTTTGAAAAGGCAGGCAACTCAAGAGGACCATAAAGGTTCCATGAGAATATGCAGACAGAAAATTAAAAGGACCAAAGTCCAACTGGAACTTAATTTGTCTACTGCCATGAAAGACAATAGAAAGTGTTTTTATAAATACATTCACACAAAAAAGTGATCTAAGGAGAATCTCCATCCTGTAGTGGATGTGAGGCCAGACATAGTGACAAGGGATGAGAAAAAAACTGAGGTACTTAATGCCTTCTGTGCTTCAGAATAAAGCCCCCATAAGCCAAGGGGAAATGGTCAGTAACCTGCTACACCACCTAGAAACACACAGGTCTATGGGGCCAGATGGGGTTTACCCGAGGTTGACCCTGGCCAGAATCCAGGGACCAACTAAAAGTCACTCTGTCACTCTCCCTCTGTGACTGGACTGAGGAGAGAGGGAAAAAAAAAAAACAACAGGTAAAGGATTCATGAATAGAGATAGGAGCTGGGAGAAGTCACTTACTGATTACCTTCACAGGCAAAAGATACTCAAAGTGGGAATAGTACTTAAATTTATTACTAACAGGATAAGAGCCAAAGAGTGAGAGACAAAACAGTCTTAAAAACACCTTCTCTCCTCTACCCACCCCCAGTGCTGCAGGGGGATGAGGAATGGGGGTTGTGGTCAGTTGTTGTTTCTGCTGCTGCTCAGGGAGAGGAGTCCTTCCCCTGCTCCTGTGGGGTCCCTCCCATGGGAGACAGGGCTTGATGGACCTCTCTGGTGTGAGTCCATTCCTCAAGCAGCAGTTCTTCCCAAACTGCTGTCCCGTGGGTCACTCATCCATGGGGTGCAGTCCTTCACGAATGAGCTGTACCAACACAGATCCCCCACAGGGGCTACAAGTCCTACCTGAGAAAAACCTGCTCCAGCGTAGGCTTCCCTCTCTGTGGGCCACAGGTCTCCTGCAGAACCCTGCTCCATCCTGAGCCTCCCATGGGGTTGCAGCCTCCTTCGTGCATCCACCTGCTCCAGCATGGGCTTCTCCATGGGCTGCAGGTGGGTCCCTGCAGCACCCCGATGGTCCTCCATGGGCTGCAAGAGCTCTGAGTCCTTCCCCTGCTCCCATGGAGTACCTCCTCCCCCTCCTTCTGCACTGACCTTGTTGTCTACATTGTTATCCCATGTTTTCACTCCGCTCTTCCCTGGCTGGAATTTCTTCTGCGCAACGCTCCTCTATCCTCAAATATGTTGTCACAGAGGCATTACTATCACTCCTAAGTGGCTCAGCCTTGGCCAGTGACAGGAGGTCTGTCCAGGAGCCGGCTGGTATTGGTTCCATAGGACAGGGGAAGCTTCTAGCAGCTTCTGACTGAAGCCATCCCTGAATCCCCCCGCCTCCCCCAGCTACCAAAACCCAGCCACAGAAACCCATGACACAAGGGTACTGAGGGAGCTGGTAGAAGAGCTCACCAAGCCACTTTGCACAATTTACCACTAGTCCTGGCTAACTGGGGAGGTCCCTATGACCAGTGCATGGTGGCAGTCAAAGAGAGGCTCCTTTTGTGGACAGGACACCTAAGGGCTGTCCTCTGCAGTTCAGGCATTTTGATTGCTTCCAGAAACATTAGTGGGAATGTACTAAATAATTAAACCTCCCCTATCAGCAGAGGTATGCTTGCTGTTTTTCCTTTCACCCTGACTAGGAAGGGACTTTGAGATATGTGCAGAGCACTAAGCTGAGCTCTGATTTGGGGACAGGCAACTAAGGGTCTGTGCATTTAGATAGGAGGAGAGTCTATCTGTGCTGCCAATTGAGTAACCTACAAAAGCTGCACTTTGGCATGTGTTTAAAAGCAGGGCAGACCTTCAGCAGGTGAAAGACTGCAGTCCTGCTCAAGACTGAGGAAAAGAAGGGAAAACCCCTTGAATGCAATAGTGAAAGCTATTGAAAAGGTGAAAATCTTATGATTATAATGATTGCTATATCCTCAATTTAGATAAAAAGATAATTTTTTTATGAACTGCTCAAGGGTGTTTCTATACTATCAACTTTTTCCAACCCTGTTTATTAGCGGAATCATAACACAGTGACAAGAGGCACAGCAAGAATAATGTGGAAGGAAGTAATCCGCAAAATATGTTAGTGTTTGGGTGGTTATGAAGTCATGCTTCCTATCTGGCACTTAATTTTACAGTAGCTATTAGAGAGTGAGTGTTGTTGACACACCTGGCAGTTCATTCTGCTGAATCTCACAGAAATTGTACAGTGTAACAATTTGCCTTTAATTATGGAAACACACTTGATAGAACTGGCTACTACACCCTACACAACAAGCCCATGATACCAAAAACAAGATATGTGTGAAATGTGCTGGTGGTGACTCCAACAGAAACCTCAGCAACAAAGCCCAGAAAACTTTTCTGGATAGAACTCTGACTACACAACAGAAGGAGCCCTGCTGTTCTTTATCTAATACCTTCAATCTTTGTGCAATAAACATTTTTAGTGCAATGAACAGAATTGCCACAGGAAACACCCAACTTCATCATTTGTACCTGTCACTGAGTTGTTGAGAGAAGACTCTCAGCTAGGCATGAGACATAGAGTATAGTGATTATGTGGATGATTATGACTAGAATTACTGCTAATGCACTAATATTGCCTATGAAGTATCTAAATAACAACTCTATACTATAATCTATTGCAATAAATGGCAATCAGGTCATTGTCACTTCTGTTAAGTCAAAAGCTTCAGTGAGACTTCTTTGCTTTCTAGACTTCTCACAGAAGTCTAGGAGGTTCAGCTAGGGTGACATACTCTCAGACTGGTCAGTAGTTGATGTCTAAAGGGCTATAATACATGGAGGTTGGCCCAGAAATGTACAGGTTTAGTATCTTTGGCCTTGCAGAATTCTCAATTACAAAGGAAAAAAGCACCTATGCAGCTAGTTAAGGATGTTTTATCTGTATGGTTGTGCTTTTTACTTGGCCTCCAAAAGTGAGTGTTCCCTACAGGCATGCCTGCCAGGGGAGGGGTTCACCCAAAAGCTGCCTGCAACACTGGGAGACCAGTTTGCCCAGCTGACCCAGTCTCCATCTGCACTTTACATCCCTATGCAGGCTGATGTGCAAGTCAATTGAAAACATCTCCTCTCCCCTGTCTCTGGAATTCAATAATTATGCGAGCATCCAGTTCTTTCTGCAATACCCACCTGGTGTTCTTAGGATAAACAACATTGGACATCAGAGGAAAAGTGGTGGTGGGGGGGAGGACACCTGAATATCTTTCTTCACCATCATTGTACCTTTCTAGATGAACTGCTTGCAACACTTCTTAGGGTTTTAGAGTAAGCAGGAAAGGTACTATGTGTGAAAACAAGGGCTGCCCTGGTCATAGCACAAATAAAGCTTCTTACTTTGCTTCAGTCAAAACATGTTACAATTGTAGTATATAGGTGCTTGTCCAATATAACAAGTGAGAGTAAAAAACTCTCCAGCCTCTTACAGAAAGGACAGAAATGATATTTGTCTCTACTTTTGTCCCAAAACATTTGTTCAATGACTTTCAGAATCTACCACCACTTGCAAGGACCCTCACACATGGTATTGCAATTGAAGAGAGTTCACAGATCATGTTAGAGCTAGTTCCTAATAACACTGAGGTTGTGGGTTCAATTCCTGTATGGGCCATTAGCTTGAGAGTTGTACTCAGTGATCCTTGTAGGTCCCTTCTGACTTAGATTGCTCTATCAATTTTGATTATAAAATGAGCTTCAGGTGTTTTTCTATGTGAAATTTGTTACCATTGTATTATATTGAAAGATCATCCTTGAAAATTTCTTGCTTTTGTTGCATGCAGTCTCATTGCTGCAGGCTGTAACTTGTGATTTGCTAGACAAGCCCTGGTTTTAGCCTGTGGGACTGGCAGTTGTTAGCAGTGTCATTATGAAAAGTGATCAACTCAGGTTTCATGGCTCAGAAAACATCTGCTTTCTTTACATGAGAAAGAAAAACAGGAAATGCCTACTTGATCGTGCTGCTGTCACAGTGATAGCAATGGATTAAAATAAATATCTGATAAGTGACTAACATATAAATGTATACATGCAGTGCAGGGGGTCATCAGGGTGGGTTCCCATCTTGCATACACTTTAGAGTGACTGTACCTTGTGCATTAGCAGCATTTTGTATGATTGCTCTGGAATGTCACATGCCTGCAAGTCCCAGGCTAGTGGAAGGCTGTTCCAGTTCACTAACTCAAGGGTAATGCCAACCCCAGCTCTGTGGTCCCACTCTCCTCATATAGAGCCTTCCTCCCTCCTACTCCTCCCCTGTTAGAAGCAGAATAAATCTGGGCTGTTTGTACATTGCTAATGCAGGAGAGGGAAGTGATGAAGGAAAGCTGGAAGCAGCTGAGGCAGCTAATTGCTTTTCTTTGGCACCATGACCAAGAGAGGTTATTCTTCAGCCAATGGAAGCTCCTAAATTAGCATACCCAAGGTCACTCACATAGGTAAACCTACAAAATTTTAGGCAGGAGAAGCCCATTAGATGACTCATTAAGCTAAATCCTGTTCTCTCATCACAGGTGGCTAAATCTCAAGAGCTGTGCCTAGTTTGAGGCACAGGCAAGGCTGGCACCTTCCTATTAACAAGGGCAGCAAAAGTCCTTGTGATGCACATGCTAGAGGAAGCCCAGGCTCTGCCTGGCCCAAGCAGTTTCAGGCATGGCTGACCCTGGAGTCTGAGACTGAGCAGGCTCCTGAGCCCCAGAAAAATATGAGGCACAGCCTTGCTTGCTGCACACCCCAGAGCTTGTACGCAGCTGCATGTGAGCCCAGGCTGTAGCTGAGAGCTTCAGCCTTGGTGATGGAGGAAGGTGGAGGCTGCCTTCATTCTGCCTGGCTCTCCTGCTCCTCCTCAGTTTGGGTGTGCAACTGTGCTCATGAGACTTGGCAGGTAGGTGATTGAAGGGCCATGAGGGCCAGGACAGCCAAGCCACAGAGGCACCGCCTACTGCTGCAGCTGTCCCCAGGGTCCTGGGGGCTGCTTGTCCCCAGCCTGAGCTTGGGCAGGTACTGGGCTGGGTACATGAAACACTCAGTGTAGCTGCAATTTGTCTGCTTGCTCTGCTGAGTAACATCTCACAGTTTTGCAAGAATGGTTTTCTTTTATGGTTTTGAAAATCATGACAATTAGAGAAAACCTAAAATTGTATTTAGATTCCAGTATCCGTATCCAGCTGCTACAGGCACCTCACTCCCTCAAGCACCTGGCTAAGCATGCAAAAGTTTAAAAGAAGATAGTGTTAATATACTCGCAGAGTTTCCCATATCTTCAAAAGAGAACTGTAACCCTCATCCTCTGGGCAATGCTTTTACAGACCTTAGTTTACCCGCAATGCAAAAAAAGAGCACTGAATGGAGAAGTGGCTTCTTCTTGAAGCTGTTCTTTCCTCAGTTTAGTTTTTATGTGCTAGACTGGAAAGGGGGGTAAGGAAGTTAAAAACTAAAATATCTTGTATCATTAGAGTGTAAACAGGAGTTACTGTGATCAAGCAAAGATAAAATATTTTGCTCAAAATAGCAGTAACTCTTGATGACTGATTTTCAAGTTAGGAAGTATTTTCACTGCTTTCATTGAACATCAGTGCATTAGTGACTTCTGTATAGAAAATAAAATAAGAACATACAAACCTGGAAAGCTATCCAGAATGGTCTGAAGTACACAAAATGCTGTCTTTTTTTTCCACACCACAGTGTATCAGTTGGCCAAACAAAAGATAATATACTTTTAGGCAAGCATGCCTCTTAAGCAGTTTTAACATTTGAAATGTAATTTTGAAAGAATTTTCAGTAATAAAACTCAGTATCTCTGATGCAGAGACATGAAAGAGTTAGAAATACTTAAATTTAATGAAAAATGTCCATATAGCTCAGCAAATTTACATATATGTTCCATCTAGTGAGGGAAATGCATTAAGTCCCTCCTTACAAAATTTTTTACCAAGGATAATATTCAAATAATAGGAAAAAATGTTAAAGCAAAGTAAGAGATATAAGCTGAGTTTTAGAGCTGCTGTAAATATAATTTTCAATGATGGGAATAGTATTCTATAGTATATTCTATTTTCATACCTCTTAGCTTGTGTTTGAATGACAAAATCAGAAATCTTCAGCATATTTTTCATTTCCTTGGTGATTAAAGCCATGATAAGTAACTAGATATATTATATTCCTTGCTGAGTAGGATTGCTTATGCCTCTTAGAGTCAGGAAAAGTGGAGAAAAAAAAAGTGAAAATAAATCGAAAGAAATCCTATAAGTGGCACTGATATACAGGCTTATCCCTTTTGTGACCTATGGGAAAAGCATGCAAGAAAAATATTCTTGGAAGTATTCTAAAAGAGAGAGACTTATAAGCACTTGAACAGATAAAACAATGTAGAAGTTTGGGTAGCAGAGTCTTCTCTCTCCTTCTCTCTGTTCTTCCCTATCTGGGACTGAGTTCTCAGTACATACTGCTTTAGGCATATGCTATCTAATTATTCCAGTTATGCTAGTTGACCTAATTTTTGAACTTAATGAATTAATTGCATCCTGTGGTTCCTACAAAACATGTCAGATGAGAGTGGTATCACTTTACATATCCACAGGTTTGCTGCAGGCAAGAAAACATCTTCTTCTATTTGGCTTTGCAACAATATTGATGAGCACTGAAGGACTGGAATAAGCAGTAAAAATTGCTTATTTTAAAAGAGAAAAAACAAGAGGGAAATCACAGAAGTGACCATATCAGAAAAGAAACATTTAAATCTCTGACTTAAGTTGTAATGAGTAAGGACTAAATTAGGTGGCAGCAAGCCCCTTGTGATTTGAAAATAGGTCTCCAAGGCATCTTGTATGTAAATGATGATGGGAAATGTGAGGGATGTTATCTTGGACAAGAAACACTCAGTGTGGAAGGAGGTTTCAGTAAACAGGATATTATAGTAAGAGGTGGCAGTGACAAAACACACCCTTCCAGAGCTGGATGCCTGTTTCCAATTAAGTGCTGTTCTGTGGGAAAGGAAGTGTTCAGCAGCATCATTTCCCGTCAGTGATTCCACTGACATCTGTACCACCATATCCCCTTCTAGCAGATACACAGGGTTCAAAGGCTCCACACCCTCTGGAGTATAAACTGAGTACATGGACTTTGGTGCCTGGCTGAAAAAGGGATTTGAAAGGTTTGGTCTTAGGAACCTCATCCAACCTTGGCTTGAACATTTCCAGGGATGAGGCATCCACAACTTCTCCAGGCAACTTGTTCCAGTTCCTCACCAACCACACAGTCAGTTTCTTTCTAAATCTAATCTAAATCTACTGTCTTTCAGTTTAAAGCCATTACCCCATGTCCTATCACTGCAGCTCCTGCTAAGAAGTCTCTGTTTTTCCTATCAACCCCTGTTAGGTACCGGAAGGCTCCAATGTCACCTCAGAGCCTTTTCCAGGCTGAATAACCTCAACTCTTTTAGCCTGTCCTCACAGGAGAGATGCTCCAGCTCTCTGATCATCTTCATGGCCTTCCTCTGAACCTGGACTAAAAAGCAGCCCCTCTGCCTGTAACTACAGGAAGCACGGAGGTAATTTTTTTCTGCTAGCACAAAGTGGATGTTCATAGTTTCAAGATGCATTTGGATTTTGCTGAAAAGCAAGTCCACCCCTAATATGATAGTGTAATATGAGACTAAATGAGAGTGTAACTAAGTATGCCTCATTTGTGGGGCTTTAGGCTTACAAACTGCATATACATATATTTCTAGCACTCATGTACTTAAAAAGTGGCAAAAGTTTGAGAACAAAAATCTAAAGAACCTCTGGTAATGCAATACTTAATTATGCCTAAATCCATTAAGGAATAGACACAACCAACAAGAGATCATGGTTAGAAAGAAGTGTCTCACTGTCACACTGAATGCAGAAAGATTAGGTTTATTAATAGTGCTGGCCTGAAGACAGCTTTTATCCACTGCTGTACTTCTTGGCAGATTTCTATGGCACATCCTATATTAAGCAAATTCCTACTTAATTTGATTTTCATTTTCATTTACAGTCCTAATACCTACATGCTTGTTTCTAAGAGTGAATTCCTGTTACTTGGCTTTAGTGTTCCTTGTAGTAAAAGACTGCTACACAGAATGAAGTTAACTATTGGTTAGCTAAACAGCAATTTCAGTAGACATGGACACAGTGTAAATTATGAAAAACATCCAGGCTGGCAAGGATAAAGGATATTTCCAAGTCCTAAACATGTGTATGACAATTAACCGTGTGCACAAAAGCATGTTTTCAAGATGATGAACAAAGCTTTTTCACTGTATTTTCTGGAGAGTCTTTGATTTATTGAGAAATAAAATGTCATAATTTTTTTGTGAAATTAATTGTCAAAAATACTACATTCCTAGCCAAGATGCCTAGCATACACTAATGGTAGGAACACCAAAAGACAAGCTAGTTCCAGCTGCTGAGAATTATCTCCCTTGACACACATTGCACAACCAGCAATAGCTGGTTTTTGGTTTTGCTCACATTCCAAAAACCATACAGAGTGTTTTGAAGTGGAATATATAAAAATGTAAAATAAACAGTTTGATGTCTGAGATTCAAAATAATGCAAAGAAAATAAGTTTACAGATAATCTCAGAAGTAATCCCAAATAGAGGGGAAAAAAAAGTCTGGAGAGATATTTTCACTTCTTTTTCAGGAACTACTGGGTAGATGGAGTGATTCCATACGTGATTCCAACCTGACAGGTAACAGCTCAGAATACTAAAATGGGATTTCATAAAACCTCTACAATAAACTGAACTAAAATGCAAAGGATTTGTCTAAAAAGAAGTTTATTTGAAAAACATTTGAGAACTATTATCCCCTTTACATGAACCTATTTACATATACTATGTGTATACATACACAGAGTTTTAATTTGAATTGTGCATTAGTATAATGAATACAGCACTATGTATCATACAACACCTTCGTCTATGGTTTTGCATTTCTTGGATATAACAAGTGGTTTTCTTTGTCTGAAACTGTGTAAAAACTAAACATGTATAAGACACATTATCTCAATGCATTGCTAGTAATTTCCTGTAAACACTGTTATTCACATTAGTAGACAATGTAGCCCTTCTACTAGTGGTAGACATCAACTGGCCACTGCTGTTACTACTGTTAGGATCAAAAGTCTTTTTACAATTGAAGAGACTGAAAAATTGTCTCTGATACTGAGAAGAAGCATAGTAGTAAATAAAGGGGTCAATGCAACAGCTAACACTACTGATACAAACACTGAGTAGATAGGCAAAGTAGAGATACTCTAAGCTGCTGTCATAAGAAAAATGGATATAATGAATTAATAGGAGGACATTTGTTGGTCCAAAGCAAATAACAAAAACAGAAAAAACAGCAACACACAAGAGCAATGCGCGTGTCTTCTTAGTTTGCTTTGCAACAATGGTAGAAGAACTAAGACATCGAATGATACACACGTAACAGACAGTAGAAATTATAAATGGCACTATGAAAAACACAGAAGAGAAGATGGAGAAGAAGTGGAGGTAATAGCCACGAAGTTCAGATACTCTTAGCACATCGTGGCAAGTAGTTATATTTAACCTGGGTATTTCCACAGTTTGCTCTCTGAAGAGGAAAGGTATAACCCCGCTTATTGCTACAAGCCATATGATGAAACAAATCAGAGAGGCACGTGTTAATGTGCGCCACCCGAGAGATTGCATGGGATACACCACTGCTAAGAAGCGATCGAAGCTTATGCTTGTCATAAGCATTATTGAGCAGTACATGTTACAATAGAAGGCAGCAGTGACGAAACGGCACATCTGAGGTCCAAAAACCCAGTCATTTCCAGAAAAGTGATAAGCAATCTTGAAAGGAAGCACGCTCACAAACAGGACATCTGCCAGGGCCAAATTCAGCATGTAAATTACAGCTGGCTTTTCAATTTTCATTTTTTTCAGAAACACGAGTATTGCTGTGATGTTCAGAGGGAGACTCAGCACAAGCACGAAGGTGTAAACTGAAGGAACAAAACCTGTCAGCCATGGACTAGTGAGGTATCTATAAGTTTGAACAGACACCATTCGTTGTTCACGTGGGAATAATCCAGTCTGATTGGTGGCTCCTGATCCAACTTCTGAGTCATTGTCTGTATCACCTTCAATAGGTATAAGGTCATCGGACTGACCGGCAGAAGAAAAGAGTGCAAAACTTCTGACACGTGCTATGCTGCTGTTATTTGGAAAGGCTGAAAAAATAAGACAATATTAAGATTAATAAGCAAATATTTAGATGGTATGGGGAAGTGAAAACATCTTTCAAAAAGGAAAGCTAAGATTACATTTGCAACAAAAAATAATAAGGTTAATTTCTGATTCAAAGTGCAGGCTGACCACTGAGCAGCCTTTCTGTTTTAGCTCCTGCTACAAATTTGGGTAAGATGCCCTCCTTTGTCTCCCATCTCTTAGCTTGGAAGCTGCTATGAGTGTGATCCTAGCTTGTGCTTAAGTACCCAATCTAATCTTTGCTTTCGTTGGGCTACTTCAAGACAGATACAACAGTAAATTTGCCATCCTTTAACTGGTTTTGCCAGACCCTTCACACATTTTTTAAGAAATGAGATGCTGAGATAAATACTAGTATTCATACACAAAATTCCTGTCAGAAGTACTCATTACCAAAATAACAAAAAATAAAAGTGCTAGTGAAGCATCGTGTTATTGAAATACTTCTGTGGTCTGGAGACATTTTATTCAACCCAAAGACCCCCCTCAAGACAGATGGAGAAGTCTACATGCAGTTTTCAAGGTAGGCATGGATCAACCTTTTCCTTGTAACAGACAGGCAGCCATAGATTGCATTGAAACACTTTCCCAGTTCTATTTATTCTGTTTCACAGCATGCAGAACAGCATGTGTCTGGTGTACCCTTGGGGCACTTCTGAAACTGAGTGTTCCCTCTACAGCAGGTTCTTCTGCAGCACGGTTTGGTGGCTGTGACCAAGTCAGGACATGGTATCTCTGTTTTTTAAATCTAAAGAGTCAAGAATTTGGCATGATAGTGTTGAATGTGTAGTATGAGTTGATTTATGTACCAAAAAAAACCCCAAACCAATCCAGACAATCCAAAAAGCTATTTAGGCATTATTTCAGCAAAGTTGTTTTCATGGAGAATTACTTTGTCAGACTGTCATTTTCAGCTTTGACTTAATCTAGTTAGGCATAGGATAATTCAAACATATCGTGGGCAGAGAGGAGTAGAAAGTTACTACTACTTTAATGATTCCTCTAACTAGCTGTGCAGCTGATCATTTTTTATCCTAGAGAATTAAAATAAAAATGAGAGTGTGTTAGCTCAGATCTGTGAACTGAAAGTACATGGGCATGATTCACCTGTGTAAGATGCTGCTAGTTAGACACAATTATTTGTTCTACAGTAATTCAAATCATTTTTTTAATGCAGGTGAGAACAAAAGCATGTGAAGGATGCAGATGGCAAAGAGAGGAGTGTCTGCAGCTTTAAGCAGGCAATTACCTCCCTTTGTATAAAGGCTATGCAAGAAGGGCCCTGCCCAGCACGAATTTTAGTGAAATTCAGACGCGAATGTGAGGAGAGATCAGAGGAGTGGTAGGGAAATTTGGTGACCTTTTTTGAAGTTGTTGTGCTTTATGTATCATGCTGTGTGTCACAGCAGCATTCTAGGGGCAGAGGCGATAAAAGAAGGGAAGTCTTTGAGATAATGGTTTTCGTACGCAAAGTGACTAGAATGCCACCTCTGACAGTCAGAAAAAAGGATGCTGGATGAGAATTTCAGCCTGGGAGCTTGTAGGCTGCAGTAGGAACAATTTAGTTTGAAACAGAAACATACAGAAGTATGTGAGATTCAGTGTTTGCACAGAAGGGCACTAAACACATTCAAAGGGTTGATTCTGCTGTTTTAAAGAGAACACTAACAATAGGCAAAACTATAGATCCTTAATCTTTAAGTTTACTTTCAAGTTTAGTCTAAGCAGGTCGATGGCTCAGAGTCAGCTCCTAGCTCAGCAGTTCAGGTGTGGCACAAGTTCTATTTGACACTTCTAACTTCAGCCTGTGGCTGACATCAAGGAGTGAGGAGATTTTATGAACTTAATGATTATAGGAATAGAAATATGTCACAACTGACACCATTAGTCTTCATCTCTTTTGGGAGGATTATAACTATACTTGAATGAAAAAAACCCCTAGCTTCTTATGCCCAGAAGCTTGTTTCCACTGTAAAGGTGTCAGTAAATGTGATGAAAAATCTTGAACAGTACCTATTGTATCTCCAGTATATTTAAGTTTTATGAATTCAAGACTTTGAATACTGTGAATATGTATTTCCAAACCAGAAAATTTCTGAAAGACAATGATGAGCCTAGTCCCCCAAAGGTCTACATGTCCTTCTTGATTTCTCTACCACTGAAAAACAGCATGGAAAACCAAATGAAGAGGTGACATGGTTTCATCTAAGGAAGGCATGTTTTTGGGAACACAAATACAAACAACCTTATGAGAAGGAGGGTAAATGTGTGTGGGAGATAGGAACTGTATTGTCCAGACCTATTGTCCAACTGTATTGTCCACCTCTCCATGACGTGATAACTAGGGCACAAGTACGCCTCTCATTTTTGCTGCCCAGGCTTTCCCAGGCTTGGCTCCTCCTCAGATCCCATTAAGGTGAGTGAGGGGTGGGTCAGGCTCGTTAGCAAGTGCTAGGGGAGGCTATATAAGAGCCTCCAGGCAACCTTCGCTCACGCACCCCACAGGATCAGACTAACAGGGCTCTGGTACAGCAATTTCAAGGCATTTCAAGCAGGCAGGGCACAACCAGCTCCCACTTCTCGTAGGTGAGTGTGCTTTTTAAGGCTAGCGATGGTTTCCAGAAAAACAAAAGCCGTTACTGCTGTTATTACTAGGAGTGTGTGTGCTCAGACACTCCCCTCGAAGAAGGATGCAGCCGCCCAGGTCTCTGGGTGTGCTGAGTGTCTGAGCCTGATGTTGGTACCGGAAGATGGTGTAGGAGGTATCTGTGTACGATGCGAGCGAGTGACTTGCTGTGCCTGGTAGTGGAACTTAAGGTAGAGGTAGAGAGATTAAGGTGCATTAGGGAGAGTGAAAAGGAAATTGACTGGTGGAGTCAAACCCTTTTGAACCCTAAGGAAGTACAACAAGAGATGGCGAAGCCCTGCCCCTCCTGCCCTAAGGCAGATGGAGCAGACCAAATTGATGGGGGGGAATGGAAACAGGTCCCTAATGGGAGAGGTAAAAGAACTCTCTCTCGACCCCCATCACCCCCCAGGGTGCCCTTGAAGAATAGATATGAGACCCTGGACCCAGACGGCCAGGTAGAGGACAGCCATGAAGATCTCTCTGGAGAGCATCCTGGTTCGGCCCTGTCTAAAAGACAACCACAGGTATAAAAAAAAAAGAAGGGTAGTTGTAGTCGGTGACTCCCTTCTGAGGGGAACTGAGGGCCCTATATGTCACACAGACCCATCCCAGAGAGAAGTATGCTGCCTTCCTGGGGCCAGGGTGAGGGATATTAGTAAGAGACTTCCTGAGTTAATTCAGCCCTCAGACTATTATCCACTGGTGGTAGTCCAGGCTGGCAGTGAGGACATTAATCAAAGAAGTGCCAGGACAATTAAAAAAGACTTTAAAGCACTGGGTCAGTCAGTTCAAGGGACAGGAGCACAGGTGATATTTGCCTCAGTTCCTGTACTATCTGGGATGGATGAGGAGTTAAATAAAGAGAGGAGTAAAAAAGCCCAACTCCTCAACAGATGGCTAAAGGATTGGTGCCACCGTCAAAATTTTGGGTTCTTTGACCATGGGGCAAACTCCATGGTACCTAGTCTCTT
>NW_020955201.1:2538544-2539729 GCF_003031625.1 Empidonax traillii
CATGATGTAGTCGCCATCACAGAAACGTGGTGGGATGACTCGCATGACTGGAGTGCTGCTATGGAAGGCTACAAGTTCTTCAGAAAGAACAGGCAGGGTAGGAGAGGTGGAGGGGTGGCTTTATATGTTAGAGAGTCTCTTGACTCTGTTGAACTTCAGGTCAGCAACGATAAGGTTGAGTGCCTGTGGACCAGAATCAGGGGGAAGACCAACAAGGCTGACATCATCATAGGTGTCTGTTACAGACCGCCCTACCAGGATGATGAAGGGGATGAATTATTCTACAAGCAGCTGGCGGATGTCTCGAAATCGTCAGCCCTTGTCCTTGTGGGTGACTTTAACCTGCCAGATATCTGGTGGGAGCTCAATACTGCAGAGAAGAGGCAGTCTAAGAGGTTCCTGGAGTGTATAGAGGACAATTTCCTTCATCTCAACTGGTAAATGAACCTACTAGGGGTAAGGCCCCACTAGACCTGCTGTTTACAAACAGAGAGGGGCTGGTGGGAGGTGTAGTAGTTGAAGGCCGCCTGGGAAATAGTGACCACGAAATAATAGAATTTGCAATACTCAGAGATTCAAGGCGACTTCCGGAGGGCAGATTTTGAACTATTCAGAAGTCTAGTCCAGAGCATACCCTGGGAAACAACCCTTGAAAACAATGGGGTTCAGGAGGGATGGATGTGCTTCAAACAGGAAGTTTTGAGAGCACAGGAACAGGCCGTACTGGTGTGCCGAAAGGCAAGCCGGCGGGGAAGACAACCAGCTTGGTTAAACAGGGAGATTCTGAAGGAAATCAGGGATAAAAAGAGAGTTTACCAACTGTGGAAGAAAGGGCTGACTACTTATGAAGAATTCAGGAAGACAGCTAGATCATGCAGAAAGAAAATCAGGGATGCAAAAGCACAATTCGAAGTTAAATTGGCCACTTCTGTTAGGAATAACAAAAAGTCCTTCTATAAATACATTAATAACAGAAGGAAGGGCAAAGAAAATCTCCATTCTTTGATGGACTTGGAGGGAAACATAGTTAATAGAGATGAGGAGAAGGCTGAGGTACTTAACAACTACTTTGCCTCAGTTTTTACCAGTAAGACAGGTGGCCCTCAAGGCAACTGGCCTCTGGAGCTGGTAGACAGAGATAGGAAACCAAATAGCCCCCTTGTATTCCGGGAGGAAATAGTTGGT
>NW_020955201.1:2541559-2599901 GCF_003031625.1 Empidonax traillii
ACCTGAAGGGAGGTTATAGCCAGGTGGGGGTTGGTCTCTTCTCCCAGGCAACCAACAATAGGACAAGAGGACATGGGCTCAAGCTCTGCCAGGGGAGGTTTAGGTTAGATGTTAGGAAGAAATTCTTTACAGAGAGGGTAATCAGGCATTGGAACGGCCTACCCAGAGAGGTGGTGGATTCACCATCCCCGGAGGTTTTTAAAAAGAGATTGGGTGTGGCCCTTAGTGCCATGATATAGTAATTGGAGTTGGATCAGGGGTTGGACTTGATGATCTTGGAGGTCTTTTCCAACCCAATCTATTCTATGATTCTATCTCAGTATCTCTGAACTTTGAAGGACCTGAGCCAGCAGTGCTGCAGTGTCATAGATTTGAGGATGAGCAAGCAAGTCAGTCAGAGCCACTCATCCTTATTGAGGGAAATTAAATCACTTAATGCAGTGATTGGTAGTAACCTGACCCATTTCTCATCAGTATCTCCAAACTTAGAACAATATGAAAATATGCTACAGGAAAAAAAGTTATGATTGGACCAGGTATCTTTTATTGACTTAGCTATTGCTTATAGTTAATCGAACATTGCTAATAAATTTAATTATATCCTGAATTCTTGGAGCCCTCTTGTTTACAGCTTTTTTAGATGAGAGGATTTAGAGTATGCATTACTCCATTATACAAAAAATTTCTAATATAGAATCCTATTACAATAAATAAGAACAAAAAATTTTACAAATAATTTTAGTTAAAAGTCTAACTTGGTGAAAACTACCTGTTCTTTATAGAAGCAAAGACTTTCTAAGTTCAGAGTTGAACTCAACCTTCATGCTGTCAACAATGCCTCCATGCTGTCCCCTGTACTCAGTCCATGTCCCTGACTTGAGCTTGGATGACAAGAGGTAATATTTGAAAGCCAAATCTATGGCAAAATGTAGTGAGACTTCAAACTTGCTATTTTTGTGCCACTCTTTGATATAGAGAGTGGCGATTTAAACCTTCGTGATGAAATTTAAAAGCTTGATAGCCACATATCAGTTCTTTCTTTAGAAAGCTGCTTGTATATTTGTATGACACAGTATCTGTGTAATTCTAGAAAAAATACTGCACTCCATACTTTCTGAACAGAAGACAGCTGCTGCCCTGAGGTTTTGTATTCCTTTTGTGTCAGTGTTTATTTGAAAAACCCAGTGATAAGAGATTTATACACAGAATGGAAGAGGATGAAATGATATCATATTAGTTCAAAGGATCTCCATTAACCTTCATAATAAACAAAAATGTCAGTAATGGGAAACAGGCATTACCTTTAAGCTGGGTCTATGCAAGACAGACAATACAGCAGCTCTAAAGCAAAGATTGTGTAACTGCTCTTAGATAGCTACAGGTACACCACAAACTGTGAAATGGTCCTTTATAGCCATTTAAAAGTCACACATATAATTTGTCTAAAACATATTTCACTACAGTTTAAGTAGTTTTTAATAATCCAAATAATGTCTTCGGAAAAGAGAGGCAAAGCTTGTGTAATAATCATAACTGTTCAAAGGGTCATCTTCGTTTTGCTAGGCTGTCATCCAGTCCTTTTGGAAGAAATTAAACTGGTGGATTTCTGTTTTTATGACTAATAGTATTCTCATTGCTGATATGACAGTTAACAGCTCTGTCAAAATACCTGCAAAATTTAAGAAGACATGAAAGAAGAGGACTAATAAACTATGGACAAAGAAATAGCAGATTCAAGCATGAAGGTTTTATCCTAGTGCTGTGTAGTAAGGACACTGAATGATACGCATATAGTCTTTTTCTTTGCTTCCAATACGGATTTCAAAAGCCAAAAATTACAAAGAATGAGTACAACACTCAAATTGCCTGAAGTTTTCCTTTACTGACTGGTTTTCACACCACTTCTCTAATGAGGACATAGAGAAATGATGTAGAAATTTCAGTCTTCTGTTCAGTAGTCGAAGTACACCACACTCTGAGATTTCCCCTTACTTGCTCATCTAATCAGCCCCTTTCTGTACATAAGGCCTGAACAGAGCTGTCACAGCAGGCATCTCATGGGACTAAGCTACTGTACAGCAGTACTATCCTCACTAGCTGATTGAAAGAAATGTTAAACTGAATGTCACAGAAAAAAACAACCCTCTGCTAATCTCTAAATATGTAATCTTCGGTACTGTTGTACCTCTACCATAATCTGGAAGGGTACATGCCTGCATATCTTCTCCTACCTTCCTTCCCTCAGCATCTGCATTGTCTAACAAGCTCTGAGCAGGACGGATCCATGGTCTCCTCAGTTAGGGCACTAACGTTGCTATTATTGCTATTTCTAATTGAATAAGCAAGAAAGTCATCTGCTTGGGGTGGATATTCTGAAATGTTTTGTGCTGGCAGGTCTTCCAATGTTTGCGCTCCCTACAAATTCAGCTGGTATTCCGTCTTTTGTACTTGCTAGTGAAAGGCAATAACAGTTCTTTAAGGCAGTCCACCCACACGTCTGGCCAGCCAAGTCACTTCTTTCCATCACCACTTGCTATAGCCTGGCCACCTCCTTCGCTTTGGCGAAAGTCGAAACCACCCTTCACCACCACCAGCAGCAGCTCACCCCGCCGCTACCAGTGCATAAACCTACAGCCGCGCTTCACAACCACCGGGACTACTCGGCTCTAACTCGCATGAAAACCCCAAAGCGGGAGCACCGTGACCCGGCTACGTGCGGGCACACGATGCTGAGGCACTTTTTTTATTCCCTCCCCCCCCCACCCCCCCGAACACGCCTAACTCCCGCGATCCACGCTCGGCCCCCGCTGCCCAGCGGACTCACCTGGCAGAGGGGCGGCGCCCCTCCCCGGCCCGCCCCTCCCGAGCCCCGGCCGCGACTCACTGGCCGCACCGGCGGGCGGCAAGAGCGGGCAGCACAGCAGCGCCATGGCACAGAGCAGCGCCCGAGACCTCATGGCCGGAGCTCCCTCCGTCCTTCCGTCCCTCCGTCCGTCCATGCGAGCAGCGCGGGGCAGGCGAGCGCCGGGTCTGGAAGGCTGGAGCTGCCGAAGGGCCGCCCCGGTGCGGGGAGTGGGGGGCGCGCCGGGGGCGGGGGGAGAGATGGGGCTCGGCGGCATCGGGAGGGGAGGGGAGGGGAGGGAAAGGAAGTGCAGCTCACCCCCGCAGAACACACAGCCCAGCCAGCAACCCCCGCGCCCAGCTGGGAAACGGGAAGCGGTCGCAGGCTCGAGCCGAGTGAGGGGTCAGGAGGTGAGGAACAAAGGGTTGTGCTCAAGGAGTTATCCTAAGCTCAGCCTGCCAAATTTGTGCAGGCCAAGTGCCTCATAGGAGCAGTTCCGAGGCCAGCTGAAATACGTTACTTCCAAAAAGCCTCTTAATACTGATCCTTTTTGTATAAAGGAGATGATGGTGAAACTTGTTTGTATTGCATGAGTTCAGTAAACTGGCTACTCTACAAACACCGGACAACCCAAAAGCGATACATTACCCTGCTCTGCAGACTCCTGTGTGTTACTCAAAGATCCCTGAGAAAGTGCTTCCACTCCCCAATCCAGTGGCATGTGCCATGGACAAGCCTTAGAAAATTTGTGCTGTTGTTGAGAAATGCTCATGAACTGAAGTGGTTGAACTGAAACTTAAATGAAAGCTGTATAGGAAGATACTTTGATAATTTTGCAGCTCTTATTTAGCCTTTTTTCTTTCAAAATACTGCATTGGTGGTTTGAGTGCTTTCTATATATTAGGCCTGTAATACTTAAGAGCTTTACAAGTGTACACCCTGGTTTGCTAGGATGTGCTGTCTCATCCTCGACTGTACATCCTTCTGTGTACAGCAATGAAGATTAAAAAAGGAGAGAAGGAAAGACTCTGTTTAGAACTCGTTCATGTGTATGAAGTGCCTTTATTACTACAGAAGCACTGACCTTTGCTTTTAATTGAGAATAAAAACCATGGAAAACAAATACCCCCAGTTGCAAGTACTGGTTCCCAGTAAGTTCTATGCCTGTGTCACTGCAGGTGGAGTTTGGAGGTCGTGCAGAACTGTTGTTCAGTGGTGTCAAAAACCACTGGGTAACTTTGGCCTGTCAACCAGAACCTTGGGATGTCAGAAACCTGCTCAAGATGATCAAACAATCTGTTGAAAGAACCATCAGAATTATTTATGCAAAGGGAATCTGTGAGGCCAGGAATTTATGGTGTTCCTCTCACAGTCCTACCACTTGCTAAGTTATAGCAGTGTTGAAGTTGACTTGACTTTGTGTAGAACAAGTAATAAATACGTTTTACAGATGGCCAGCCTTTCTACAGCTCTATCATCCCAAACACACTAGGGAACCTGCACAAAATGCCTTTTACTTAATTGTGAACTATTCATCTGTTTAGAAAATACCTTAATCAGAGGTAATTATTTATTGGGGAAGAGAAAGTAAAGCTATTCTTGTTCATTTCTGTAGTCTCACAGCTTTATAAACATACCCAAAAGGAACTCTTAGAACTTTCTAAACCCAGAATAGAAGTGAACTAAATATGAATGTTCCTTAAAATAAATAGGTATTTGTAAATATCCTACCAGACCTCAAAATAGCATATGTTGCCAGTATTTGTTTTTCTTACATTTCAAGAAGCCTTAATTAGTGTGTTGGTGCTGAGGGGATAAATCAGTTTACAAAGTTTGTGAAACATAGTGCATGTCAGAGGTGAATAGTTGCCACTGAAAGAGAATCAGGTTAGAAATGTATCTCGGGGTAAATCAGTCACCTGGGAAAAGGGTTGTCTATCTAGTTATGAGCTTGAAATCATGTGTGACAGTCAGAGTTTGGATTTTCTGTTAGAGGGAAGGTGGTTGTTTTGCTCCTGTATTCTGTAAAGAAAAAAAACGTTGAAAGAAAGTTAGCAGATAAGTGCAAAGTGAAACAGAACAAAGCTTGTGATGGTTTTTCTGTCTGCTTGGCCAAGAAGAAGGATGTTGTTCTGCAATTCTGTTATTAGTTTTGGAACCTCAGAGCCCCATGAGAACAGATAAATTCCAAAATGAATTAAGGTAGCTCCCAAGGACTCTTAATCAACTCCAAAGACACATGATAGAAGAATGCAAACCTCAGAGCTAACAGAATAAGACTATTGTTTATTATAATTTCAGAGATAGACAAGTTGCCCAAGGAATGGTGCCTTTTGTCCTGTGTTGACAACTGATGCATAGGCCCTATTCAGGTGTACTGGCTTTTTTCTCCAGTTTTGAATCAGCAATGCAAGTCTTTCCACACTACCATTTCCTGAATGAAACTGGTTTCAGCGAGTCTTATCTAATGCTGAAGTCCCTATGTTGCAGCTTATAGCAGCCTCCTTTCTTTTTTGTTGTATTTAGTAGCTGTCAGCAGCACTGGTGAACGCGGAATCACTTTGCCCATTTGGATGGTGCTTGGTGCTACCATCAATCTTATATTTAGGTAGGAATCATTGTAGCCAGTCCTGTTTAGCAGGGTTCATTATTTGTTCAGTGACAAGGCCCTATATTGAACCAGTTAATTAAGGAAAAAAAAACTTACAAAGGAGTTTAAAGAAATTAGATGGTAATTACTCTTTGATGTGCACTAGGAAGAACAGAAAGCCCAATGGTTGGAAAAGGTGAGTGCTAGTACATAGGTTATACCATTAATACATGTCACTAGCTGGGGACCATGTAGGTTTTTCTGAGCTTATCTGCACCGGGAAGTCATGTTGTTTGCATTAGAAACAGGCAGGCATTAGATGTGTCAAGTGTTTTACACAAAATTGCTTGTTGAGGAGAGAATTACTCCCACAAAGGCTGTGGGGCTCTAGCATCTCTCACCAGCAGAATTCCAGGCTTTGGACACAGAGTCTGGTCTTAGGATCAACATCATACCTGTGCAGACTTACATGCTCAGCTATAGTTTGTCAAAAATATATTGATTAGTAAAGTCTGCTGCAAATAAAAAGGGAAAAAAGATTATGAGTTTAATTCATATTCAAATACAATTAATTTATCTCCTTTGAAAGTAAAAGTGTTACTTTCACCTTCCTATGTAGGTATTTTAAGTGAACCATGGTATCAATACTGCAGCATTTATATTGTATTAGAATAGTTTGTACATAACTAGCTAGAAGAAAAGTGGAAGCATGGGGGAGCTTTTTATCTTTTAATTAGGGATATTAGCTGTTTCAAAGTAGTCAAGTGTTCAGATTTAATGCCATGCGTGAATTAATATCTCCAGTAAGTGTAATAATTTTTTCAACTTGTATAATACCACAGGCCAGTTAGTTTATCAACTGAACTTGTAATCTATATATCTGCCAGTGATTTTGCGTTGTTTTATTCCCTCACCAGTGTTAATACTTATTTCATATTTGCTTTTACAATTCATTCTGGAATGTCTCACTGTCTGTCTTTTGAAATCTTTGTCACAAGAAAAGTGAAAGTAGGAAATATTTTCTGTTGGTTTATGTATTTGTAACATTACCTGCAGTACATACTTTTGCTCTGTAGGTTTTAAGTGCTAGTTCATCAGCAAAATCACTGTCACATTCAATGGCATAAAGACTGAGCAGCCTTCCCAAAACATACTGAGGGCAGTCAGGATTAATTAGATGCAATTTTATAAAAGCACTGAAAGAAGTTCTTTCAACTACCATCTGGATTGCTGCTTTAATGATTCCTTTAAATGAAATTTAGGAACTAAGGCAGTTTAATTAGGTAATGTTTATTTTACATCAGACAATCTCCAGAGAATATTTAAAAACCACCAATCTAAATACTGATTTTATTGCATTTATTTTCTTACAAAAAAAAAAAAGGCACAATTTACGTATTCAAATACTTCAAACTGAACAACTGTTCGCTATTCAGATTTCCCCAATACCACTCCAAAGGCTGTGAAAGTAGAAAATGTCATTTTGCATGAGGCAGTAGTGCATTTAGTAGGAATGAATCACAAAATACATTTTCGTAAAGTAAGTCGTTATTGTCACTTTATAATTACCTATAAAAATTTTTGAATTGCACAATAAGTTTGCTTTGCAATTGACAACTGCCACAAAATAGGCTTAGTATGTAACTAAACATTTGCTCAAACTATCCCTTAGAAACAAATTAGGTTTTCTTTTGGTAAATACTTAAAGTCTAGTATGAACTATATTATATATCTGAGGTAATTTTAAAATGTTTCAATAGGAAGAGGTTTATATATTCAACTAAATTCCATATCTGCCTACCTTAAAATTCATACAACGAAAGCTGTGTGTCCTAAACAATATTCTGATTTGAAAGTACCAACACCAATGAAATCTCGAACTGTTTAAATGAATCAATGTCCTGGTTTTCTGTTCATTATCAATGCTGAAAAGGCACCGTGTACATTCCTCTGAACATTTGGTGTTTTAGGGGAGGGTTCAAAGTTAAAAAGCATCCAACGACAAACTTCAAATAAAAGTTTATAAGCAAAAAAATACTGAATAGACTTCCCACTGATTGATGAAGTCCATAATATCTGAAAACACTCATTTTCCATAGAACTTCTTATTCAACAAGAATATGAGCAGATTCACATTCACTTTCGCTTTATCAAACATTTTCATTACAGCCACACCTTCATACTGCATCTGAAGCAAATCCTGAAATGAGAAATAAAATCTTTAGTGTCTGTCTGAATCCATACTTTACAGCAACAAGATGGGGAAATTCTCTTTATGTGATAACATCTCCCACTCCAGGTCCTTCATAATGTAAACTACTGCAAGCAGCATTATTGGATATGCACAGAAAAGATCTCAAATGTCCTCTAGATCCCAAATTGTAAACTGTCAGTAACAGCAATCCAGAAGAAATACTGGGTCTTGTGTACTTCTATTTTCTTTTGGTATTTCCTGCTTGCCACTGAACTAATGTGGCATTTGGTTTCATGCAGCTGCCTCAATATAAACATTAACTCAACTCCATGTCCAGCATCCTACAGAAGCTGCTGCCACATAATCTGCTGCTCTATGCTGACTGGTTAGTACATATTTAAAAGATTCTGAAATGGTCTGTATTTACAAGAAATGCAACAGCAACTATATAGCAATGTAGCAAAATCCAAACTCTACCTGGAAATGGAGCTGCACTTTTTCCATCTCAACTCCTAAAAATTTTGCTTTGATTTCAAAGTCACCCACTTCTTCTCCAGGTGTGATATCAAACATCACGTTCTTAAACCTAGAAACAGGAAGGATAATTTAATACATATGCTGTGCAGTTTTATATAGTTTTAGGGGGAAAATCCTGCAGAACACAGAAGAACTTTGGCTGCAAGTAGTGTTGTTCGTGTCAATAAAAAATTACTCCATCCCTACTGCAGTGTCTTCTTGAAGACTGTCTGGTGTACAGGAGTATGAAACACAGAACTCTCAAGTCCTTTGCATTGGAAAAACAAAACAAGAATCAAAAGGAGAAAAAAGAGCTGTGGAAAGTTCAGTGAGCGATTCGGACCAAGCATCCAGTGGATAGGAACAGGGCAGCCGGACTTTTATTCTGCCATATCCGAGGTACATATTTACCCCATGTGGATTGCTCTACCTGATGAATCCACTCGGAAAAAAAAAAAACACAAACCAAACACAAAAACCCCCACAACAAACCCACACCACAAAAAAAACCCCCACAAATCAATGGAAACCTGTTTTTCCAGTGGAAGATAGATGGAGTGGTGCAAAGGATGAGAGACTTTCACTACTGTAGCCTCAAAATGGATAGATACAAAAGGGATGTTAAACCACCACATCTATTTACCTCTCCATAGTGAGGAAGTGGAGAAAATTAGGTGTTTACTCAGTTAAATGAAAGTGATTAGTCAGTACATTAAAAAAATAATTGCTAGAATTGCTTACAAAACTGATAATTAGCAATGAGTCTGCTGCTGGACTTCCTTGGGTTCCATGTAAGCTGGTGCTAAAGCTGGCTTATTATTTTCCCAAGGTATATAGCAAGGTACAAAGGAAAAAATTATGACAATTAGACATTCTCATCCTTCCAAATGCAAAAGTCTGAAGTAATTTGAACTGTGGCCCAGGAAATTGTGAAGATTTCTTTTATCAAAAGTCAGGTGCTCAAGAGATTGTTGATTAGAAAACACTCAGAATTGTTTTACCACACTTACTGATTGGTTTGAAGATCTTCAATTTCTAGGATGACACCTTTTTCATGCAGCCTTGCAGCTGTGTACTTTATTGAGGTCTGCTTCAGTTTTTTGCTTCCCTTCACCTCCTCTTTTCCATCTAGTTTAATTGACCTCCGTGAATTTCTGGAAAGAGAACAAGAAAACTGGCTTTTGATTTGTCTGTCAGGTCCTTTATACTTCACCTACTTTTCTAGCTATATTTAACCTTCCCTCACTCTTTCTCGAACTTCCTTAAAATAATAGAACTAGCATTCAAAAAGTCTAGGAATTAGAGGAATTCTGAGCACAGAGTGAAACATCAAAATATCTTGCCAATGATTTTGAATTAATGTCTTTTAGCACATATTTAAATTATTCCATGAAATGCAACCCTTCTTCTAAAGAGTCCACAGTCATCACTTTAAAACAACAATTTGTACACACACAGTGACATAAATGTTAAATACTCAGTGATTAGAGTTCATTTTTTGATCCATGAGGAATGCACTGGAAAAACTCCAGTCCACATCAGTAAAATATTTTCACTTTGACACATCAGTGGCCTTGGTGGGGAGATTTCTTTCAAGTAATTGTGTCATACCTGACAAGTAAAATTCTTTAGGCGTTTATTTCCTTCTTTTCCATTCTAAAGACAAACCCCAAACCTTTTAATGAAAGGAAGACGACCAAAAGCTACTTCCCAAATGTTCATGACCTCAAAGCATGCTAGTGGATCTGCAAAGTAGCACCAGTTAAATATATTGAAAATATCTATACATCTCAGACCTCTTTCTTTAAGGAAGTATTACATAAATGCAAGACTTTACTTTCCAGATTTTGACTCAGTTTACAGTGACATGAACTTTTTAATCAGTAAATTGTCAATCTGTTGGAATTTCAACTTTTAACTACGATTAACACCTGCTCTCCCTCCTGATAAAACACACTAGAAGACACATTAAAAGACAGGAAGACTCACTTTCTTGTTAAGTTGTCTAAACAAGTTTTTATATAGGTGTTGTAATAATTAATTTGTTCTTCATAAAATGCTGTCTTGGAGTTAAGTGCATTCAAAGTCTGCTGGAGTTTCACCAATTCAGCTTTTCGATGATGTCTGTATCTTCTTTGATTCCGGATATCCTGAAGAAATTTATTAATGTAATTGTTTTATTAATTTGATATTTTAAAAAGTACCAGTTTGTTACCATTCACATTTGTAATTACAGAATTTGACTTAATTACTGAAAGAAAGCATGAACTATCATGTTAGTTCTCACAAGCACAGTACCTGTAGTGAGTACTACAGTTTACATGGCAATCACTTTGCTACTCATGTATACAAGTGGTGCTATCTTGAACTCTGCTGTGGTCTACAGGGCCCAGCAGACACAGAAGTCATGGCCGCTTTGTGATAAAAATGGAAGCTTCCTTGCACCTGTTTTCTAGTGAGACGCCTAAGGAATAAGAACTTGGGCTTCTACTAGAAATGAACTAGCTATTACTAAACTAGCGCTTAGGTTGAACACAATGGCTGAATTGAGGTAGTTGGGAGTAAAATAAAAGGAACTTCCAGTTTTACGGCTCATCACAATCTTCAGATTCTTAATGGCCCCAACCAAAATGACTGGCTCATTGTCATACATAAGAAATAAGAAAGAATAGGGCACTGAATACATATGTAGAATGGTTTTTCCTGATGTAGAAGCAGACGCAGACACATGAACCAGGCAGAGCTTTAAAATGGCACCTCAGAGTGCAACATGCATTCTTAATTTACACATCTGTATATTCATATACATTTGTAACTTTAAAAATACATATTTATAATATGTAAATCACTAATGGGAGCTATGAGTAATTTACTCATGAGTAGTTAAAGATAATCCAATATACTAAGATTCTTACAGCCAGTATGGATTGTGGATGTAGATTTGGTATTTTGTTGACAACAGGCCCTGTGTATTATCAGCACCAGGATGGGCACTGCATTAGCCCACTAATCTTGTGTCCTACCCAGCCACAGCAGAGCAGTGTTAATACCAATCAGATAATATTTTGGGGTTTTTAAATTCTTTTTAAACTTTACCAAGAGATTAATTGTTGACTGAAACACCGAGTAATTCCAATTACTTTAAAAATATAAAAACTTATATTGAAACACATTGTAGTGGAGAGGTTTGAACACCATTATATCAATTCTGGATAACAAAGGTTGCAGTTGTATGTTATTCAGTTCAGGCAGTTATGCAGGAGTGTTCTGTCTTTCACTTATTTTGTCAGCAAATGTGATTTGTTTCATATGTGGATGCTTCAGTGATTTAGTGTAGTATTCCCTGAAAAATGTATATTGAATATCTCTAACTGTGGTGGATTTAGGTTAGATGCCTAAAAAGCATCATTACACAGGAAAACATGTTCCATTTACCTTAGCAATCTCATTTATAATTTCTTGGTACTTAGTTGCTGAAGACACAAGTCCTGCTTGTTCCAACGTCCGGAGATTTCTCTGAATTTTTCTTTTCTTTTGTTCTATTGGTAGCTGCCCATCTTCAAAAATAGACTGACTGTGCTTCATTTTCTCCGGAGTTTTGGAATCTAAGATGGCACGTTTTTCTACAAGTTTCAAGTTCTCAGATTCCTGGGTAAAAAAATAATTCAGAACAGTTATTTTCCAGCTTATGAGAACTGTTAAGTATTCAAGTACGTTGAATTCTCAAAAGAAGATTTCAATAATCAGAGTTGAGACTTTATTTATGTCCTCTTACCACATGGTCTGAAAGTTCTCCATTTACTATGCCTTTGGAGATACCTTAAATAACTGATCACAACATCTAGACATGTATTCCAATTAATCAGAATATTTAAAATCAGCCAGATGGCTCATTTACTTCACTGAATTGTGGAAAGACTGTCCAGACCACCTGGCACGGGTGTCCTCTACATGTACACACACTGAACTAAGCCAAAGTGCGCATTGTTGAAGTGGAGCTATTTGTCAATGTTGACAGGAAAAACTTCCAACTGAGAGCTCTTCCCACTCAATTCCCATACCAAAGATAACAGTAGTTCCACGGGAAGAGGTTTGCTTGTATTGATTAAAAAAATAAACTATACATCAGGGAACTTAAGATATTGAAGTTCATGAGGAAAAAAAAAAGATATAGCAGAAGGATTCACCTCAGGCTATTTGATTGTATAACAACAGAGGAGAGAAAAGAACCTGCTTACAAAAAATGTAAACCCAAAAATATTCTAGTCACGCTCACTCACAGGAAGACTTAATTTTTCATTTCCTGTTTCCAACTCCAAGGCTAGTAAACAAAAAAAAAAAAATTGCAAGTCTCACATTTTAGGTCTGAATAGTCTATAAGCAGCAACAAATAATTGTTATAAGGTGGTGGAGAAAGCTGTCAGATATCTGTTAAAACTTTCAAAAAGCTATAATAAAATACATACTCCCTATTCAGGCACAGTGTGGCACTTACCTGTTGTGCAGTGGCTGGTGTTTCCAGTATTTCTAAGAGCGTATCCCCTGGTTGTGTTCGTATCACATCCACAATAAGTCTTTTGGTCCTTTTGAAAAGGATATATGAATATTACGAAACGGTTGCCACTGGATCATTTTTGCATATATTGTCTTCAACTATGAAAAAAGTGAGCTCCCCCTTTTTATAGATTTTTTGTAAAGTTTATGTTTTCTAGCTTTACGTATTTCAGAGCTTCCATTTAATAGTGTTGAGCATTGGTTTCCACACACATCTGAATAAAGAAATATGTGCAAACTTCCTGCTTTTGTTTTAGAAAACTAGCACAGTAAAACAGTTACTGTTAACAAAAATATAAGCAATAATTCACATGTGAATTTTAACTGTGATCATGAGAAAACAGCAGATAAGAATATAATCTTTGAAAAGCTCAAGCTACTCGTGATTCCATTAAGGGTCATATTTACTGAATAGAGTGGAATTGCATACAAAACTACTGAACTCTGAAGGAACTTTACATTTGAAGCAGTGCATTTACGCAAACCACTTAAGGGCAGATATTTCTGTAGTAGCAACAGACGAGCATTTGCTTACTAAAAAGGGGAAGCTGCTACACTCTGATACGTAAACCAGTTCTTTTTTTGGCAAAAAGTTATCTTGTTCCTGCTGCCTATTCATCCATAGTACTTCCAAGAACATCTTCCTTCAGAATTCTATTAATTTAGAGGACAATGTTATAGATACACTTCATTATTCTTAAAAATGAAGAGAAAATTGAAGACACAGCTGAAGTTTTTAAGGAAAATGTCTAAATATGATCAAGATTTCTGTGGTAAAAACTTATGACTTGGTTTAAAGTGGTAGTTTACTTATGTACAGTTGGGGTTTTGTTGGTGTTTTCAGTACAAGAAATTCTCAAGAATGCAATGAAACGGGACATTTATTTACTAATATACAGGCGATATTATCCAAAACCACCAAGCATTTGGGTATGATCCAAGCTTCCACGGAGAGGGCAAAGTAGCACAGGCAGACTTGATCACTGCTCCTTCCATGTCAGAAAGTAAGCTGCTAAACCTCCTGAAAATTAGTTAGCTCATTCAGAGTACTGTTAACTGCACTGAGCAGTTTTAGCCCATTCAACAGCTTATGAAGGACTGGTGCTAAAGGTATTTTATCTTCAGAAGTTCTCTTCGAATCCCTCCACTTTGCCATGAAGAAACAAAATAAAAGAAACTAACAAACAAAAAACAAACCAGGAAGGTTTCCTAAGAGTTGGTTCATTTGGGCTACATCAGTGCATTGCTGGCTTCCTCTGCCAGGCACAGCTTTTGTCAGTCTTTGGTGGTCACTACCACAGTCTACATTAGCATATGTGGGATCCTGTTACTGTTTTATGCACTGCCTTAGAAACAGGTGCTGATATGGTTGATAAGACACAAGGCTTATTTCCACTTCCTTGCCCCCTGAACTTCCTCTCCCTGCTTACCAAAACTGCTCGCTCTGTTGTTTTCTAGAAACACCCATCTTGGGCCTTCTCTGGCCACTTGCTGTGCGGCATCTGCACACTCAAACCATGCAGACCAGGCACCTTACATTGAGTCCCTTAGACAGGGGTACCAGCAAATTTTAGGCCTCTTCACAGGAGCCTTAATATTTAGAAAGCAAATATATCCATATTTCTATCTAAGCAGGAAACACTAAGAGAAACAGCTGTGACCTAAATTTTAGACAGGTGCCAACATTTCACAGTTGCAGTAAAAGTCTTCTCTGCAGCTTGGGTAGGAAAGCTAAACATCTGTATTTTTACCTCTCTTGTGTAAAAGCTAGCAGTAGTTTTGACTTTTGATATTGCTGTAATTTAACACAAGCTGCTAATTATTCTTCTGTCAGATTTCTCAAAAGATGGGAAATATTACTTGAAAGCACATATGTAATAGAGAAATAAAATTGTTTTCTTAATTCCCATACTATTGTTTCAACATATTTCCACACAATGTAGAGCATTAAAGAAATTTGTTTTGGCCTTGATTTTGCATATTTTTACAGATTTGACTACGGGATTGCATTTTACTCCTACACACAGAAAGAAACGACAGGAAATACAGATTTCTTTTTCTTTCCTTTTTTTTTCTTAAGGGACAGGACAGCAGCAGGCATATCCTTTTTATACAACCAGCTTGGAAACAGCTCTAAAGTCTTGGTCTCTGGAATAACAACTGACTAGAACAGTTTTGATTTGATAGTTATTGAAATCCCTTTGCTTTAGATCCCATATTATATTTGGTCATAGAATCAACGGGGTTGGAAAAGACCTCCAAAATCAACCCTTGATCCAACACTGACATGCTTACTAGACCATGGCACTAAGTGCCACATCCAGTCTCATCTTAAAAACCTCCAGAGATGGTGAATCCACCAGGTAACAGGTTACAAAAATATCTCAGTGTTTTCTACTATAAGATTCAGATCAGAAGTTCTACCATAAGATGCAGATCAAAAATGCACAATTACAGTGGAAAACTCCTCCTTCTTTTAGAATGATAGTAAGAGTTTTCTTGCACTTGAAAAACAGACTTTTTTCCACTCAGACTTTAGGCACGCATTTATGGCTTTAATGGAAAAATTGCACTATTACATTAGCTAAAAACTTTCTTCAGAAGTAACACTTCATGCCATCTAATAAATTCAGTTTACTGATTTCTGATTTAAAAACACTCAGCTTAATAGATTAGAATTGATTTGCAGCCCATATCTACACTCCTAGTTATTGTAAGGGTGTAAAATCTTCATGTTTAATTTCCCTTTGATGTGAAGTTCTAGCCTTCATACATGTGAGGTATGTATAAGCATAGTAATAGAGGTGAGCAGCATCCTGTTCTCCTCCCTTTTTCAGGTTGTACCAGGAACTTGAAAAGGCTAATTCTTATTCTGAGTATCTTGAAATAACTTCATAAGATGGGTGCCAGTGATTTTATTTTAAGTGCTTTCATATAAATACTTTTTACTATAAAGGAGTTTATATCTCAGAGTATCCCAGTAGCCATTTCTTAATTTGTTCACCAAATAGAATAAACACAGTTTTCTTTCCCTGGACGGAAATATGCACTGTCCTTGCTGAAGCCACAGTTGCATCCTTTTCAAATGCCTGATGTCAGTATGTCAGGGAAGTGTTTCCTTTTGAGGAGAAGGAGAGCACAGTGTGATACTGACCCTTAAAAGTCTAGACAGCTTTTCATCTCTGTTTTCCCAAGCCTGTGGTATTTTAGAGCAGAGCGCTTTTTCAATTCCATGAAAAAACACTAGGTTAGATAATGATGCAGCCGTGCTCCAGAACACAAGTGGCAGTATATTTATTTTCTGGAAAAACTGACAATTCCACTAACTTTTGCAAAAGTTTGAGTAGTACTGAATACAAAATAGCTTTTGAAAACAGTACACTCAGCATCTCAGGAGTGCACTTAGACAAGGCAGCAGTGTCAAAGCAACTTTAAAAAAAAAAAAAAAGAAAAGCATTGTCAGAATACAGGGGTTTGAGTAAAACTTACCTTATCATCAGGCTTTTGAGATCCTGATCTTCACCTTCTCGTAACTCATATTTGCTTGTTAGAGACAGTGATATCTCTGTTTTTGCAAGTTGATTCAGTGTGCTTTCCTTATTGGGGTCATTGGGATCAACAGCTCCTTCTCCTGAAAGGAAGCATATTTTATTTCAGGCTTTCCTACTTTCCCATGATTGAATTCATGAAGCAAACAAGTACCTAGATAAATCACTGGAAATAATCAGAAATACTAAGTTTATTAAATAGCCCACATATTCCTCCCAGCAGTCTTTTCTTGGACATTGAAAAACCAAAACCATAAGCTAGCTATTTATAAACCTAGTTACAATATTTTGAAAGTGACACCAATCCTTTCTTTTCAGGCTGTTGATGTTCAAAAGACTTACATCTCTTCTTCTCAAAGAATACTCCAAACAATTCAACATCCTTTATCCTAACATGCAGTGATAATGAAAAAGTGAAAGAATAGCAGCAGTGTTAACAGCTTGGAAGTTGGTCTTCTCCATGACTCCTAGCTCCTTTCTAAACATTTCACATTTTTCTGTGATTAATTCAAGTTAAATATCAGTCACATGCATTCCTTTCTAATAAATTCATGTAATTTTAAAAACATGATTTGAATAATTACATATCAAAAGAAAAAGTAGCTGGTTTTAGAATTCTCCATGCACTTTTTGTAAGTTTCTAACCAACATGCAAGTCTTAAGATCAGATTGTTAAAAAAAAAAAACAACAGTTGCTTCCTGTCTGCAGTTTAAGCACAACTGGATCATTCTGCTCAAAACATTATTTTTTTGATTTTGAATTGCATCATTAATCTGTAGAGTGATTAGTGCAGTCAGAAGAAAGTCCAAACATGTTTACTTAATAATAAGTTACTTATTGTAACTCAATATTACAATAAGTGTTCAGTAAAGAATTCCCTAGTAAATAAAGGATCAGAAGCTATTGCTCTGAGACACAAGAGTATTTAAGTCAAGCCTCTGTTTAATTCTGCCCCTAGAATGAAGTTACCCATAAAGACAGACAAAAACAGCATACCAAGGAAAGACTCTATATCAGGAACAGGTCCCAGACCTTCCAGCAGTTCATTTAGCAGGTCATTAGTCTCAGTGGCAATGGCATCCTGGTGTTCCAATAGTAGCTATAAAATAATATAAATGAAATCATTATCTAGATAAAGCTTTCCTGGTATCCTTATACTTGAAAATAAACCTGGAAACTAAATGCTGAAAAACGCAGACCTAGCACAATAAGAATTATGGAGGACCTTCCCAAGGCAGGGAATCATGCTTGATCCTGGACTACAAGTTTAGAGTTCCCCTTTCTGTAAGACAGCTTGCTGTGCTCCTCCAGCAATCATCTCTGAACTGATGCTGAACATCACAGCTGAGCAGAAGTATAAGATTTGCAATTAGGACTAACAAAGCCCTAATTATCATAGACTAGTCACAGAGTAAGGTGTGAAAATGCCAAAGGAGCATTTTGGTGTTATATCCTTAACTGAACACACAAAGGAAGACAGTGTTGGTGATCCACCCATAGATACATACTTTCTGTGTATCCATTCCAGTAGTTTACAAGTGTCAGTGAATAAGTATATTATATAAGTGATAAGCTGTCTATGCAGCACATGGCTGCATGTAATAGACATGTTATGCTAGACATAAGACTCACTAAAAGGAATATTTGATCAAGATTAGTGTTTACATATAACCACTGATCATAAACATGCAATCACAGGTCTATCCCTTAAAAAATTGAAACAAGCACAAAAGACAGGTCAGAAAACCTGTTTTTAGCAGTCTTGGTTATAAGTTTTCACTTGAATAAAGCTAACTGATAATGTGATCTACTGTGAGTTGAGTATTCTACCTTTTCCATATTGTATCTGATAATATTTGTGAGAAGTTCTTAGTGGGATTTGTGGGCTTTTTCAGGGGTGTGTGTTGTTTTGGTTGGGTTGGGGTTTTTTTCCAGCTTCCAGGGGACACACAGAGGGGACATACTGAAGCCAGAAAACAGATAGTAATAACCCAGCTTTAGGAGAAACATGTGGTAAACATTTAACTTACACCCTAATGAGTCATACTATAGACTGCAATTCATCTGTTCTTTACCCATGGTAAGAACTGGCATGATGCCACAACTTCGGTCTTTCTAAATCAGATGCTTTTATCTGCTTCCCACAAATCATATGACAGAATGCCAGAGTCACGAAATACAATTTCTATTCCCCGAGTCAAAGGAGCTTTTTCAAATTGGTGTCATTTTCTTACCCAAGACAGGAAGTATTTTAAAATATGTTAGAAATGTCACACAAGATTAGAACATAAATGTTCTTCCCCCATCAGAAAATGTTATATACTAGTTATTACTCAAGTTGGGGCTTTTGCATGGAAGCAGTTGTTTGTTTTTGTTTTTGTTTTTTTCAGGAAAAATGCAATCTAATGCTCAATTTCAGAACATTTCAGAGATGAAGAAATTATCTCAAAAGGAAGAAGGAAAACTAAGCTTTCTTCAGAGACTGTTGCAAATATTTGCTAATCTGTATGCTTTAGTGTGATGACTAGTCTATTTTCAGTGACTTACTGAATGGGTATTGATAATTTCTTCAATGGAGATATATATGACAGGTTTGCTAAGGGTCACCATGTCTGAGTATTCATCAATATTGAATTTCTCCTCTGGTTCAGGAACATCACATGCTGCTTGAAAAAAATTCCTACAAGAAAATGAGAAACACTTTATTGATTGTCCCTTATAAATTCACTTTATTTAGCCACTACAAAATTAGCTACAAGCAAGTCTTTGACATGCACTTACATTTCTCTTATAAATGGCAATCTACCTTCATTGGTTCAAGGAACCTTTTGAAGGCAACACGCCAGTGCAAATGATGAAGGGTTCTCTTTCCTGGATAGGTGGGGGAAGATTGTTTTAAAGGTATTTTTTTCCCTCTCCTTTTTCAATGAGGAATGAAAACTTGGTAAATACTAAGAACTTAGAGAACTCTGTATTTAATGCTCTAGAAGATATAAAAGGACTTCCACAGAAAGACCCTCTGATTTTATGAAGGCACTTTGTAGTATGAGGTATGCTGAGAAGAAATTACTGAATTAGCTGCTCAGAATTACCATTTGGCCTACAAATGTTTACACTGCTGTTACATAGAAAGTGAGCTGCTCAAAGTGACAGAAAATGCAGTATTGGTTAAAAATGTAAGAATCTTGAGAGGAAAAAATGCAGAGTATGGAGAACTGAGACCTGCTTTTAAAATGACAGTGGTGTCTCTCCAAGTTACTAACTTCTTCAGGGATTTACACAGACAACCAAGGACCAGCAGGGTTCTCCCGTCAGAGAACCACTTTGTTTTCCAAACAGAGGACCTGAATAGGAATAGCTGGGAGAAACAGGGTTTTGGGTGATGCCTACAGGGCTGCTCCAGGAGCCATACTGCCTTCACTGTGCCAGCCCTGTGGTGTTGAAGAAGATGTGTATCTCAGGTTCAGAGGACCTTTACAGTATTAGAAAAAAAGGAAAAAAAAAAAAAAAAAAAAAAAGGAAAGGACTTTAGTATGGAGAGGAAAAGAGAAGTACAAATCAAATTGAACAAAATCACAGTGATGTTGCATGAGATGTGTGAAGAATTCATTAATCAAATTCAAAAAATAATGGCCAGAGGGTTATTCAATGAAAGTACAGAAAAATTTTAATTTTAACCAACAGGTAGCAAACTGCTAAAGATGACTAGAGGAAGAAGTTGCAGATGCAGATCATCTCAAAGACTGAGGAAGGTTTGGACAAATTCCTGCACAAGTTCAAAATGCCATTAAAGGTCTAGGCAGGCCTGGTAGCTTTTAACATAGCTAATATTGCACTTGCAGGTGCTGGGAGAGTAGAAGGGGAACAGGCAGGTGAGGGCAGTCACCATTGGTGTTTAAGAAGGGTTTAGTTAAAGTACAGAGCGTAGGTTACAGATACTCAATTTTGTAGAAAGGTAGCTTAATTAGGAGAGGGATTCTTCCTTTTGTAGTGATCAAAGGGCCAAGTGCAATAGGCTTTCTCTTTCATTAGCATGTATCTTTGTATTCATGGCTGATCTCTCAAAAAAAGGCATTATATGAACAGTGCATTTGCTTTCATGGAGGGCAGACACTAAAAACAGAAATTCTGAGTGCAAGTTTGTCACAAAACTCAACAATACTTCAAAGTAATAATAGCAATCACCCCAAAAGATGGGCAATAATCCCAAAGAACTTGTGTCCTGGAGTGTAGCAAAACAAACAGTTTTCTATGACTGTGCAAGATAAAAGAATGAAATCTATATATAATCTCTCAGCAAAATGAAAATAAAAACAAAACCTGCAACTTTTTCCTGACAAGTAAGGTTTTTTTCCTCAGACAAAAGATTCAGCTGTACTCCCAACTCAAAGCAGACATTATTTCTGTTCTCACAGTCAGTGTTTGCAGTAAGGAAGCCTTCCTGCAAACAAGGCAGCAGATATGATCTCAAATTAATGCCCAGGCAAAAATACAACCTGTTACTCCTGCTCCAGCTTCCTCATTACCAAGTATTTCACCTTGTCAGATCACTCAACATTTTTAACTCTGAGCAGGAAATTCTATCAACTGGGAGTCCCCTTGCCTAGAGGACATGTACCCGTGCTAGAGGAGAGCTCTTACCATGTAGGTGTTTGTGAGGGCTTTACATACCTGAATTTCTGGTAGGTCTGTGAGAGGTAAGTGTTCATAGATGATAGATGTTCACTTTCTCCTTCAAAGAGTTTGTTAGAAGCAGCGTGCTGGAGGACTTTTGCCACACAGCCTAGGTTCCTCCTCTGGTCGGGGTGTATCTGGCCCCCAGCTGTCATATCAATTATATCAAAACCATCAGGAGCAACAATGGCAGGGTTCATGTAGCGATAGTACAGAAGGTTGCCAACAATCTAAAAGAATAAAATTAAGAGATCTTCCCTTTACATAAAGTAATGACATCTTATAAAACATGATCAATCATTTCTACTTCTAATTTAGACTATATGAATTGGTGCTAGAAGAATGCTTAAGACATGTTACCTACATGGCAAGCTGAAAGACCTTTTATGTGACGTGCCTCCTACAACAACCCTGTGAACATCATTTGTGGCCTTTTACAACCACATTTCAGTTTGATGCTGGCAAGGCAAGGAGTTAAACAACTCCTCTATATTTTGCAACATTCAGCTTCAGAGGCGCATTCTCTAAAGTGCTGCACATACTGACAGCACTGAATGCAGTCACTGACCTATTATTTCTCATGAGGAATACAAAGCAGCTCTAAAAAGCTAGAGAACACGTTTTCCAACCTGCAATTTCTATAACAATTCTACAGTAACTTGTGCAGATGGTGACTTCAAATAACTCCCAATATCAGAAACAGGCAGGACTTTTCATTCTGCAATTTGCTTTAGCTTGTATGTAGTCAGCTGCAGAACTTCCAGCTTATACATTTAAAGGGTCTTTACTAAAGTGCAAATAAATAGCACTAATTTGGGGGAGTTGTCAGTCTCTCAGCTGGCTGAAAGGCTTATGGAGCAATTACCCTAAGCCCTTTTGAAAAGGCACCCTGGCTGTGCTAGGGTAGCAATGGCCAGTGGGCAAGTACCATCATTATCACTCATACCTTACTTTTCAGTCTGTACCAAATATCATTCGTACAGCTTTTACAGGCATCTAAAGTACAATGTAATGACCTACTTGAAATTTAGGGACCTTCTTCATTGTATTTAAATTACAATTTTTTAGTATGGTAACAACTTCAGGTGAGGGGAAAGGAAAAAAGAAGAGACTACAGTGTTCTCAATGAAAGGATTGCTCATGGCAAGGATCTCAGTACAACCTAGGTCCCAAGATATAATATCATATAAAGTCAAGCCTTTTAAATACAGTTACTTTCCAAAACAAGTTGGGCACTATCTTTCATAAGAACTGCTGAGTACCCAGATTAACTTACCTAGCTTGTGACAACAGTTCCCTTTTCCCCTTCCACAACCCATTTGCAACTCAATAAGGAGTGCCAAATTCCTTCAATTCCTGGTGTTCTAAGTCCCTTAGAATGCATAGTGTCAATAAATATCCACTTTGGCATTAAAAGAATAAGCTGCTGGCAGTTTTCCCTTAGAAGTCTACCTTTAATAATTCGTCTTCTGTTGCATCCGGGAATTTTTCATGGAGTGAGCTCTTCAGAACTTTGGCTATGTATCTCATTCCATAACTACTTGTAGAACAGATGAAAAGGAAAAATATTGAGAAAGGCTTAGATGAAACACAAAACAATAATTATAGTCAGGTTAAGTTAGTGGGTTTTTTGCCCAGTCCCAGAATGAGTTGATAACGGAAAAGAGGTTTCAAGTACAGGGAGAGGTTCACCAGGCTGCAAAAGCAAAGTAGAGATTGAGAAACCACTCCCTCTGCTGGGGAAGTCATTTGAGAGGCACATATCACAAGCCTTAGAAAGCACAGAAAATATTTAAAGGATCTCCATCACAGAGTTTCAAGTGAAGGTTCACTGTGCCCATGAACTGCAGCTTGGAGAGTCCTAACTCAGCACTTACGGCATCATATTGAGAGAAGAGAATATGGATGCGAGAACTTTGTCAGTTACTGCTCGCAAACTCTGAATCGATGATTCCAGTTTGTTGACCACTTCTGTGTGTGTCAGTGCTTGTTCTGTGGTTACATCATACGGCAATTTGCTGCAAAGCAAACAAAGAGATATAAAATGAGACTAAATGCATGTGAGAGTAAAACACTAATTTTCTTCATAAGGGCCATCAGTGAACAAAACAGAAGTCAGACAAATACAGCTGAAGCTGGTTAAGTAACAGTCTCAGATGCATTAGCTTCCTTTTTTTGGAGGTGAGAAATTTGTTTAGGTGGCGATACACATCATCATGTACCTTCCTTTAATTACAGAAGGGAAATATGAATATAAGGCATGCCTCTCCATATCCCAATTCCAGCGTAGCTCATCAAAAATCTCTCACTATTCTGCAAGAAGATGAGGAAGGGATGCATGGGCACAAGCACAATTTGTCAGAGAAAGAATGGGAAAGCAGAACTGGGGGATTCATGTATATTGTACAATATGTCAGCTTCCTCACTCACCTGGCCTCACCAGTCTGCATTTCTAGCTGGTTTACCCACGACTTGTAAACATCCACTGGACTAGTGTTGATTACAAGGGACTTGTCATCCATGATCTCCTTCACCACTGGGGCCAGGAGCTGGCGCAGAGTGTTCTGTCCACGAGCACCTCGATTGAAGCTGACGACCATCTTAATGACAGTGGGGTTTCCAGTAACGATATCCTGAATCTGGTCTACCTTAGAGCTGTATCAGGAACAGAATAGTTCTCAGCTCTGAATTAGGTATGCAGTTGTCCTTATTTTCAAGCTCCACACTTTTAAAATTATCATATTTCTTATGATGAAAACTGTTTATACAGTCTACTTCTTAAGACTTTTATATAAACTGGGTTATAGAAACTACCACTTGAATTCTGTGTGTATTATAGCAGTGTTCTGGGAATGTAGCTTAGTAATGGCAGCTATATATCTCTGATTCAGAGCCAAATACCTATCCAGCAAATATCTGTTAAAGTCATAAAATAAGATTTTATTATTTCAGGATAAGCCACCAATCTTTACTTATAGAACATAAATTTACATAAGGATTGAAAATACTTTCTCTGCCTTTAAATACCCAAGAAACCTTAGCATCTTTTTTCAAGCCATTTTTTCATACAAGAATATGGTCCACCATAGAAAGGTTTTGTTTCTTAATTGGCAATCCCTTGAATTTAAGAATAACTTATCCAGAAAACACACTTCTCTAATAACAAAAAATATGTATGCAATGTTATGGTAATTTAAAGATTAACCACTGATTTCTTTTAGGCATGAAACATTCATTGAACTGCCTACCACACAAAGTAACTAAAGCTTTCCTGTGAGTGCACATACGTTATTTCCTCTTCTAGAGCAGTTTTGAAGAGTTTGAGAAGCAAATATTCTTCTCGTTGATTGGAGGCATAGTTGTATAGAGTGAAGATGACTGTATCCATAAACTTTGTTGATTTGTTTTGTGGCATCTGGAAAATCAGCTTCGCTAGATACGTGGGATTAGTCTACAAAGCAAACAAATGACTTGCATATTGTTGTCAGGACAAACTCCCCCCACCTGAAGGGCAGCTCTCAGTGTTTCTGTTCATACCAAAAGCAGTCGTTTTGACTCTCATATATGTCACTTTTCCATGAAGGTTTTACTTTTCTCCAAATCCTAATGCATAAGAAACACTGCATACTGCACAATCAGTGCAGTGAGAAGCATCATTAAGGATTTCATTAGTCTCTGGATAGTATCGCTGTGCATCAAGTCTATTTATCCAATGACAATGATATTTTACCAAATGGCAATGGTTATCAACTAAGAAAACATGGCATACTACATGTCTGCTTTAGACTTAGAGGGCACCTGCCCTGAGAGGATCTAAAATTCTTCTAGGAAAATGTCAGTGAGGTGAGACAAAAAGAGCACAAGAACAAATACATTATATGCTGTCAGCTACATTGCAGACAACTTCCTTTCCACCACGTATAATGCACGGTAATAGTGACAGTAATTTACGTGGACTAAAAGATATATGGAGGAAAAATTCCTCTTTAACTTCAGCACAGACTAAAGTTATACTCAATCAAAACCCAGCCATATTTATTGCATGTTTTAAAGACAGCAAGGATTTTCTTGATTACAGGAAATATTAGAAATTGATCATGGTGTTTGCTGAAGTCTGCAAATTATTTGAAGTATTTTCGTAAGCACTACTATAATCATTAAAACAAAACAAGCAGTATATTTCTAGTTTTTCTTTAAATATTTGCTGTCATATTAATTTTTGCATTAAAATTTACCTGTAGAAGGTAGAACAAATGTTGATAAGCCTCCAGTTTTTTTCTTCTCTCTTTACTCAAACCTTTGATACCCTGTTTGTCTACCATAATCATCTCCTCCAGCTGACTTTTGCTCTTCTTGTTAAGTTTCTTACTGTGTAGTACCACATCCTGCAGAGAGATGATAAAAAAAATCTAGATTATATATTCACAAAACAGGTAAATTGGAAAAATGAGTGTTTCCCCAACCGTGTTAAATATGGAATTACTCCAAGGGCCCTAATTAGCAACTGTATATTTTGCTGCTCTATTCATAACCAGTTTCCTGAACATCTTTATCTTATCACCAATATGGCTTGCCAACAATGCCTGTATGGGGACCTGATCTCCTGTACAGACTCATTCATGATTTATTAACATTGAACAAGCTTTTCAATATGATCAGAAGTCTTCTCCATTCTACCACAGAAAATATAAAAGATTTAAAATCTACCAACTAATTACCATTGTCCACAACTAGCAAAACACAGTGACATGCAACTCAAGACAACAGAACAACATCTTGCACAAGACAGAAACAAGTGAAGAAAGTGCTTAATTTACTGGGAGTGTTTTAAGTAATTGAGCTCCTGAGCACTGGCACAGGTTGCTCAGAGAGGTTGTGGAGTCTCCAGTGTTGGAGATACTCAAAAGCCATCTGGACATGGTCCTGGGCAACCTGTTCTAAGTGATCCTGCTTGAGCAGGGGGGTTGGACCAGATGAACTCCAGAGGTCCCTTCCAGCCTCAGCTGTGCTGTGCTTGTGTGACCCTGAGCTCTCTGAACACATAGAAGCGCTCAGTGCATTCTACACAGGGAGCCTAAACAGAGCCTGCTGACCTGAAGAGTGATTCTGTTTTTCACAAGCAATCCAATCTTTATATCCATTAAGTTCAAATCCTTCTCCAACTGTTGATTGGATCGAATTTTTGTAACCACTTCTTCCCTTAACCTTGTTACTTCTAGTTCTTCTTGAAAGTCTAAGTCACTTTGGTCCAAGAGGTAGGCAAATTTGCGCAGAACAGTCAAGGGTGGATTTTCGGCACCAACTATAGTTGAAGAAAATAGACTTGTTAGTTTACATAATACTGAACACCCCTAAAACCCTCAGGAAACTGATCACTATGCAGAAAAATTCTGAACTGCAGAGAGATATTTATGCCAGTGAGCAATATTTTTGTCATACTTTATGATAAGTACAGCTATGCAGAATAGTTTCAGCTGTAGAACAACTGGTTTATAAACAATTCCACCTGATTTTGAAGTTGAATAGGAGACTGAGAAATCCTATGTGACAGTCAAAAAAAAAGACTGAACACAGTAACATACTTGTCCCCAAACACAAAACATTGAACTGTTACCACTTACTTAGTGTTCTATAGTCCTCCCTGGCTTTGTTTGCTCTGAGAAACGCTTGTATCTTCACAATTTGGTCATTCTGGAAGGGAATGAGATTAGGTAAAAGGATCTAGTTATGACACAATTCTGCTCAGAAACATACTGCAAAACCTGCATGCTGTTTCCTGACTTGCCAAAAACTGCATGTGCAGTTGTATTTCCTTATTTCATTGCTTCATGTTCAGAATGGAGAAAAAGGACTTACATGATCTTTGAAGTATTGCAGACGTTTCCTGTAAGCTCTCCTTGCTAGCCACATTTTGACCCATGACTGAATCTGAAAATTAAATAAAAACTTAAAGGACATTGCACAAACCTGTGTGTGTGTTTTAAATTTGCTTCTGAATGTCTACTCCTGTAGGCATGCTGTTCTTGCATGCTTGTGCCCATAGATGATTGTACCATGAGGGTCCTGTGGGACCAGTGTCCACATTAAGGGGTTCCCAGTGAAATAGCAAGTTGAGTTGAAGGCTCTACCACCTGTGTGCAGCACTAGCTTTGGAAGTAATTTCTACCTTTAAATCTCAGCTCTCAGTTCTAAACCAGTCTCTCTCAGAGAGATCTTCTCATGATATTCTGTTCATGATCTACAATCTAATCATGACAGTGTCCCACTTACATCTCAGAAAACTGTACACTTTCCAGAGAGATAGATTTGACAGTTTTCAGGGAAATAACACACTATTGTCTCAAATGTTTTCTAATTTAGTATGGAGAAATGTGGGGAAATCTCTAGTAAGTGCCGCTCAAGTTCAGCAAAGCCTGATGGAAGTCCAACACAGCTTTCAAGAAGGAGTTTGCTTAAGATGTCAGACAACTTTCAGCATCATGCAGATTTCTGGAAACTCTCCAGCTTGTGCTCCTAGTCTGATTCCCAGGTAGTGGTGTAGGACTAAGCCAAGGGATAGAATGTATTGGGGCCCCAAAACACACTGGGATCTTACCTTGACAATAGCAGCAACATTGCCTTGAAGCACCTTTAATCTGTCAACATAGCTTTTCCTTTGTTTGAATCCTTTCCAGAAAGCCTATTTTATAGAAGGCAGAAGACCATTATCACTAGCAAGATACTAATATTCATTAAAATCTACATATATACAATAAAATAATTAACAGTGTTTACTTTGTAGAGAAGAAGAGCCATTGTGATAAAAACATGACTGAGATGTAACCAAGCTTGCCTCTGCTTTTTAAGGTGATGTGATACATTTCATGTTAATTTTGACTAATCTCGGCACACTTTGTTGTCCAATGCCATTTTCTTTACTCCCCTGAAGCTGCCCTTACCCTTTTTACCAGTACACTCATATCCTTAACATCCCAGTCTCTGGCTTCATCCCAATAGAGAAGACTGCCAGCTCTTGCCCATTACTCAGCCTCACCTTCCATCCCTGGAATAGTGTTGGATGCCTCAATCTGGAGGCCATATGGATAAGAACGTGATCAGGAAAAGTCAGCATGGATTCACTAAAGATAAATCATGCTTGACCAACCTGATTGTCTTCTACGATGAAATCACTATCTGGATGGATGAGAGGAGAGCAGTGGGTATTGTCTACCTCAACTTCAGCATGGTTTTTAACACTGTCTCTCTCAACATCCTTACAGGCAAACTCAGGAAATGTCAGTTGGATGAGTGGACAGTGAGGTGGATTGAGAACTGACTAAGCAGCAGATCCCAGGGGGTCATAATCAGTGGCAGAGGGTCTAGTTGGAGGCCTGTCACTAGTGGTGCCCCCCAGGGTTCAATACTAGACCCAGTATTGTTTAACTTGTTTACCCATGACTTGGATGAAGGGACAGATGCCTCCTCAGCAAGTTCACTGATGACGCAAAGCTGGAAGGAGTGACTGACACCAGAGGGCTGTGTTGCCCTTCAGAAGGACCTCGACAGGTTGGAGAGATGGGCAGAGAGGAACTTTCTGAAATTCAACATGGGCAGCAAGATGTCCTGGTGGACAACAAGGTGTCCGTGAGCCAGCAGTGAGGCCCTGTGGCCCAGAATGCACTTGGTATCTCTGAGGAGCATTAGGAAGAACATTGCCAGCAGATCAAGAGGGATGATCCTGCCCCCTACTTGGCCTTAGTGAGGCCACATTTGAAGTCTTGTGTCCAGTTCTAGGCTCTTCAGGACAAGAAACACATGGAGCTCCTGGAGCAGGTCCAGTGGAGGGCTACAAAGATGATGAGGGGATGGAAGCATCATTCTTACAAGGAAGGGCTAAGGGAGCTGGGCCTGCTCAGCCTCAAGAAGAGACAACTGAGGGTAGACCTCACCAGTGTATACAAGTATTTGAAGGGAGGTTGCCAAGAAGATGAAGCCAGGCTCTTTTTGGTGGTGCTGAGTTGTAGGACAAGAGGCATCAGGCAGAAACTGATGTCAGAAAATGAAAAGTCAATCCCAATAACAACAACTAGTGGTAAAGGCATTTCTCATAAGGAATAATTAAATTTACTGTAGATTAAAAAAATCAGATGTACATTTCCCCCTCCTTTTTCTTTTTTTTTTTTTTTTATCGGGGAGTGGGTGCTGGTGGTGATGGTGTGTTTGATTTTTTTTTTTCCCAAGACTGGAATGAATTGCTCCTAATAGGAGCTGACTATTTCACCCTTTAAAACCAGTGCACATCCATCTGTCAATGTTTACACCTTGTAGAAAGCTTCCTTTATACTCCTTTTGGAGTTCAGCGAAGTCGAAACATCCAAGAATACTGTCAGATAACACTGGGGCAGCTGCCACTCCCTACCCAGCTATGACTTCATGGAGTAGAGACAAACCACTTTCAACTGGGGATAGTCCAGAAAGGAATGTATTTCTTAAGTCATGCTTTGCCAAGGAATTTTTGCTTCGATGCTTAACAAATATCTTCTGGTCTCATACTGTGCAATAGTTAGGTGTACCACAAAAAAATCTGAGCACGCCAGAACAAAGCCAGGGTTGTGTATTTCTGAGCTTCTCCTAAGTAACTCACACTGGAGGTGGATATGATCCATTCTTTTAAATCTGTATCTTTGTTATATGAAAGCACATATGTTTACAGATGTAGAAGTTAAACTGCTGCTAATGAAAACAGGAAGACAAATCTATTTGAGAATTTTGTCAGTGGTAATCAGCCACATTACCTCTTACATGCAGAATATCTTCTTATTCTAGAACAATACCTGTATTTTGATGGCAGAGGGTTCCTGGTTTTGAAGATATGCTTTTCTTTCCTGATAGTTTCTTCTGACTAAGAATCCTCTTGCTTGGGCTTGCAGCCGAACAATCAGATTTTCATTAGCAAGCCACAGCTGCTCTCGATTGTAATCTGCTGTAACTTGCCCAACAATGTTCTGTTAAGAGATCACGGAAAAAGATCATTTAAAAGCAAAAAGAAACCCCCAAAGGCAAAACCATCCTGGAATTTGATCTCTGTTCTTTCCATCTCTACAGCTTATGTTCACTCTATGATTTACCCCTAGATTTTAATCAGTAAGAAGAAAGAGCTATTTTGCTACCACTGAACTGTATATGAAGGGTAACTGAACTTCTTTTGAGCTTCAGTTATTCAAATGAATATGCTATTTTAAAAGACTATTTGTCGTATTTTAAGGAAGTTCTGCTTTCCCAATACTCAGAAGTGTTTTGTATAAGCCATACATCTGGAAATACTAACTCAATCTGTGAGTTCTCTGTTGAGAAGCGCATTCAAGTACTGCTGCATTCAGAATTTCAGAAGGACATACACTGTGACTCGACTTGTTTATATAGGGGAGTACGCCTGTAACTTACGTGAGCTGCATCAGAATAAAAGAACTAATTGCTCAGAAGCTTGTGTAGTCTACTTTGTTGTTAGTTATATTTCACACTAACACAAAATCTTTACAGTAAGGGAGTTTAAGTAGCATGCTCATCCTACTGAATTTGGAGATACAAAAATGCCGTCAGAGGATTAGATTTAAATAGAACATGATGGTTCCACCTGCAACCAAATAAATCATAAAATTCCTTGTCACAGGCCAATGCAAAGGCCAGTGCCAAGTCCAAACGACATAAAAGGATATGGAAGAAATTAGACTTCCCTCCATTACTGTCTGCTGGTGGCCATTAAAAGGAATGAATGCTGTAACTTCCAGTTAGGAAGTCCCTAAATCATTGCCAGATAGTGGACAGGAGGCTGTGCTATCACTGTTTAGACTTAAGTTGCTGCACTTGCCAGAAGCAGATACTGATAAAGTGATCTTCAGTTTCACCCACCACAGCCTCCCAATATTGCCATGTCTCACGCTCTTTCCCTCAAATGTTTATGTTGCATTTGCAATAAAAGCAAATGTTTTGGCCACCTACCTGGATTTCTTCACCAGTTAACCATGAAGTTTTTGGTACAACTCCTTCAGGGGCATCACAGGTACCTTCCTCAGTTTCCACATTGTAGTAGTAATCATACATTCTCTTCATTACAAGTTTAATCCATGGACTTTCATTAGAACCTAAAAGCAGTACACACCATTAGTACACATTTGTGCCATGTTTCACTGATAAATTACAGCTTTCCCTACCCATTTCCCCTCCCTGCATTTGCTATGAAGCCATTTTACATGCAGAATCACTATATATCTTGGCCCAGATTGTAGTAAAAATTTTCGAAATACTCTGTTACATGAATTAGGGTGATTCCTCTAGAATGAAACAACTATAAATTTAGTGAAATGGTTATAAGGTTAGTACAGATCCACTGCCAGCCTCTTCAAACACCCATGTGCCAGGTTAACACTCCTTAAACTGTGTATGCTATGTCTTCCATTATCACTCATGTAAGTGGAACTCAAACTCATTACAAAAAAAGGTTGCTCTTGTCTTCTTTCCAAATGCTGGACTTATTGACACTTACCTCACACAGGACATTTCCTATATCCACATAATTTTCTTTTTTAGTGCTTTGGTAAACAAAGCTTTATCCTGACAGGCAGCAGGCAGGAAAAGCCTCATTTCCACATCGACAAAAGGCCCCAAGATAAAGCTGGTAAGGTCAGTTGTGCAAAATGCCCTCAGAAAACTCATGTTGTGAAATGAAACGTGCCCATCTACTGTAAGAAAATGTATTGTATTGACAGTATTTATTTTAACTGTTAGCTAACCTTGGCTGCTGTTAGCTATGACCAGCTTTTGCAGCTCTAATGTGACAAAACATTCCATCATCTTCCTAAGCACAGATTCTAGCCCCAGCTTTTACTGATGACTGCTGCTCTAGCAATGCACAGAGACTATAAATGGGCTGTGGACAATGTTAGAGCCTGGCTTGATCTTTGCCAGTAACCTATAAGGCTGAATTGTACATCTCTGTATCTGCTAATAGGAAAAATAAAATGCTATTAGAGAGTAATATGGTTTTCTGAGAAGATGGACTAGTCTATTGACAGTTGCAAAGAAGCTGCCCTAAATTCAAAGGCTGTGTTGAGATTCTAGAAAGTCTTAACTAGACTCTGGAAATCACTAGAGTTGTTTCTCAGCATGTACTATGATTTGAAGGATGTGTGCAACATTTCAACATCATGTAAAAAGTGCTTGGAAAAGTATAGCATTTGTTAAAACTCAGCATCTATCTTCCTCAATTTATAGTGCTTTTAGGTAAGTTTTCTGTTCTAGCTTCTAGTTGTCTCAGATGATATGGAGATGTGGAACTGTCCTATTCAGGAAGGTTTTTACCTTGTGTATTTTTCAGGTTCTTGGCTTCAGAGAGGTTCCTGAAGTAGACATCAGCACACTCAGGAGTGATTCGTAATCCAAACTTGGACTGAAGTATCATCAAGATTGGCTGTGAATCACCCTTCTCCAAGCTCTTGTTAATCATTGATATTCCGGCAGCCACTAGCGTAATATAATGACGTAGAAAATTAAGTGTCTTATACTTTATGTACCCATCACTCTAGCCTCCAGCAACTTTGAAAATGGACTTCTAAGGCTGGCACACACGGACAGCATGATATACACAGCAATTCAGTGCTTTACCCATTTGCAGCCTCCTTTGTGCTTGTAAGGACAAGTATTTCAGAGACCATCAAGCATGTTCGGTAGAAAGTGTGAGCTCCATCCAGACTGGGAAGCAGCCATAGCGCAACTGAGAGCAATGTAGAGGGCAGAGCTGCTCCCCGAAAAGTGACACACCAGATTACAAGTAGGGGAGGGGTTGAGGATGGCAAGTATACCCCCATGTTCAGCCTGTCCTAACAAACAGGCCATCATCTGCTGATCACTTGAGAGCCTTCTAGAGGTACACAAAGCAATTTGGTTATAAGCTGTAAACCTTAACATTCACTTTTACTGTAAAAAAAATGGGAATTAAAACTGATTGCCTTGAACAAATTCTTGCAGCAACCTAGTCAGCATCCTGAAGTAACCCTTTCTTGAACTCACTTTCGGGAGCTTGTTTGAAGGAAATTCATGCCCTTGCATTTGCCAGAAATGCAGCTTTTGCTTCCAGGGCACATAAAAGCACCCTGAGAGGTGAAGTGTATGTAAAATTTGAGGTTAAAAAACATTGCCCATATTCTAATTCAAGACTTCCTAAGCATCTCTTGCTTAGTGCAGGTCCCACCATCACTGAAGAAACTAATTTCAGTAAACCTGACAGCATGTGGGAGCACATGTGACTTCAAAGTGCCTTACATACTAGATGTTTAGGCTGCTTTAGCCTTTAAAGGTGTTCATTCACAGCTAAATTCAAGATCCATGCTGAGGGGAACAAGCGAATAGACATATGTCTAGAGCATACACATTAGATATTGGCTTAAGTGAATCTGGTTACCTTTGCACTCCACAGCTGCACTTCATGCTGCAGCCCCAAACACTTTTCCTTATCTTGTGTCTATCCAGAGCACTACACAGAGCTGACCCAGAAGGTGCTTAGTGTCAAAAGCCTACATGTGGTAGTCACCCCACAACACTGACCAAGCGGAATGGTATTTCAGTAAGAGAAACAATTTGTCTTTATTGGTAGTCAGACTAAGGTGGAATGGATAGCTTTGGCTAGACATTAACTCATTAATCTAAAAATACACTGTCAGCCAGCTGAGAAACGAAGCGGAGGCACAACACCACACCACCATCATCTGGATTTCTATCAGATAGCATCCTGCTATTTTTCTGTGCTTTGAAACGGATGCTGCCAAGCATGCATATGCTCCCTGTAAGACTGGAGGTGTCCTTCTGCCACCACCGCAGCATTGTGATGCCCAGGCATCTGGGCAGCAGCGAGAAAGCAGGGAAAACTAAGAAGATAGGGAAAAAACTCATTTCAGCAGAAAACTAAGTGGTAGCAATTAATACTGTGGCTCTTGCTCTAGAGCAGGGCCATGTAGACCCTGAAAATTTATAAGACAAATAGGGATTAGCCAACCTCAGCTGCAGAAGAACTGTCAGCTTCAGACTGCTTCTATAGCAGTTAAGATACCAGTACCAGGCCAACTCTGTGAAGGGCTCTTTTCTACACCCATTCTCCCTTCAAACAGCTGTGATATACAAAGCTACAGTTGTCTGGTGTGATAAGCCTGAACTCTCAACAAGGCCAAAGATCAGTTTTTTCCTATAACTTGGACTCTCACATGACAGACAGACTCTTCCTGTGCAGGATTGAAGTTGGTATTCAAGTCTATTTCTGATACTGGGTCAATTCCGTTTTGTCCTCCACTTAGATAAGGAGTACAATGGTTGAACTGATTGAAGAAGTGAAGGAAGGTGGTGCAAATCATACAGCAAGCACTGCAAAGAATTAGGAAATGCAGCAGCATTTACTGAATGCTTCTTCCTAAATAAAGATAAAAGATATAGTCCTTTACTGGCAGGAAAAACTGTAAAAGTATTTTTAAAAATTAATACTGTAGTATTTTTATAAGGCATAAAAATTAGTTTGGAAGTGATCAAAATTGTTTCAGCACAGCTGCCAGTACTTTCTCTTATTTTACTGCTTATTTTATTGCCACTACTGCAGCAATCTCAAGAACAGTTTTTTGACTGAAAAATAATTTTTTGACTGCCTTGCAAAAGGTTTGAAGCTGTTTACCTTTCAACAATAGTATCTCTGTAATAGATCAAGTAAAAGTTCATTTCCAAATTGTAATCAAGCTGAACTTTCAGTTTAGATTATGTCAACACAATATGCAAACTTCCTGATACAGGACGTGTTTGTGTTACAGGAAGTATCAGGTTCTGTGCCATGGGGAAATTTTAAATCTCGGTTTTTAGCTGCTAAACCTTAGAGCTTTTCTGAAGAATGTGCTGTGCTGACAGTGCTTTCTTTCAACCCACAGGATGGAGTACAGGAGATTAGTAGGTTTTTTTCCTACATGTGACATGTTAAAACAGTTCCATTTGAGCATCCTTGATTGTGAAAAATTGTGCGAGTACTACCAACACAGATTATATTGAAAGATTTTATTACAACAACTAAGTAGAGGATGGACCAGTGAATTATCATTAGCAACATTGTCTGGTATTGGTATAGGAATTATGCTGTGCTAATTTCTGCAGGCTGTTTATGTTATATGTTCTTAATACTTTTACAGCAGTGAACACAAATGAGGATGTTTTCAAGTCACTCTTTAGGTTTAACTCACATCTGTTTATAAGCTATGCATTTCCTTCCCTTCCATGTGTTCAGGTGTTTCCTCATGGCTCTTAGGGGGCACTGATAAAAGCTGGGTTTGTCCACAAAAGAAGGTATCAGTACTCCTCAGTACAAGAGCTTGGTTGAGACAACATGTGTGTGTGCGTCTGAGAATGTGTGTGTTTTCTGTCTCAGGAAACTAAAGTCAGGTGCTTTCAACTATGGATGTGTGACCTACAAAAATACTTCAACTATTTTCAGTGTAACTGACTTATAACATGAAGACTGTATTAATTGTTTAAATCAGTTCTAAAGTAATAGTAATGCAAAATGCAATGCTCTATTTAGTATCAATTTAAATAGCAGCATTAGCTATTTATAATAGCTAAGCTGTGTTTCTTTTTTTCCACCCACAGCTTCCCAAGCACTAACTACTGACATGCCTATGAGTACACAGGCTGCCACTCTGCACTAAGGATGGCTGAGCAAAGTGCTGCAGGAATGCACTGACTTCAGCAGTTGTATTCACAAGCTCCTAAGGTGCAAAACAAGGCGACACTGACTCACCCAAAGCCAAGTCAAGCAGAAGGCTAACCAATACCCAGTGCCTCGCTGGTCTGGGCTGGCCCTAGGCAGGAACAGGCAGGCAGCCCACCGTGCTCTCCAGTATGCCCCATATACCCAGCTTTGCATCTGCATTACTTGCCAAAGTTTATTATATCGTATAAATATTTTTAAAAAATTAATATATTCCACATAAACTTTGACAGAAGGTGCTGAGTGGATTCAGTACACAATACTCTGACAGGGTAAGCCTCAGCATTTTTCCTCTTCCTTACAGATTAGAAGAGCATATACTTCATCCCAAACAAATAAGTGCTCTTTTTACACAAAAGTTAATATGTTCCTAATTTTTGTTAGCACTTCATATAAGTGAATATGAATAAGCAAAGTTGTAAACAAATATTTGCTTTTAAAATACACATCAAGAATTTAGTCATAAGAAAAATAAGCTCCTGAACAGCATATGCATTCTCATTCAGATGTTTCAGGAGCTATGTGAAGATACACTGACACTAGAAATCTTGGTCATGATGTTAGCCTATATAACCAATCCACTGCATTGTTATCCAAGCCTTAAAGTTTACTACTTTAGATAAAACTAACACCACCCCTGTAGTTCTAAATCATCCCAATTTCAGTGAAACAAAGAATATGCATTCATCTCTTTTCATGTATTTAAAGGCCTTTCAGCCTTCCCTGAAGTGGAAAAAGTAAATTACCAATGTCAGTCTCTCAAGACTAAGAAAAACAAGAGCAGTGTAGATGCAGGTGAATGCTTACTGATTGCTGCTTCTTTTATATTGTTATTGCCATCACTGATTCCTCTTTGTATTTCATCCAGCCACAGAAGTGCTGATTCATCTTGGGATTCCTGGAAAAAAGGATAGAAAAAGGCCTTGAAAAAACTGAACTATAAGAAGACTTGTCTGAACATATTGATACAGCTCCAGCGTACAATCTCCACTTGCAAAGCCCTGAACACGAAAAAGAAATTGACAGCTTAAAATCACCAATGAAACACATTGCTATTCTATTTACTGACTTGAATAAGCTTCCGTTCAAATACAAAGCTCTGAAGTTTTGATATACAGAAGAATAGAAGAATTTATTTAAATCTCAGTTTTTGTCTGCAAAACCTTAAAGCTCCTCTGAAGAATGTTCTGTAGTGACTCTGCTGACATAGAATTTATCCTGTTAAAAATGAATAAAAATTCTGACCAAAGCTAGAAACATTTTAATTTCCATGATAAGTAGGCAAAGTAGTCTGAATATCACATAAACCCATACATTCTCAGGCAGCAATGTGATAGCAGCATGGAGAGAACAAAGCAGAAGACTGCAGGAAGTTGGCTTTCTTTCAAAATCCCTTATTTGGAAAGGATCCTTGTGTATACCTGAGTACACATTACATTAGAAAATAACAGTGAAAGCTGACATAGAAAGACAACTTAGGTTTCGCAATGAAGACTTAGCTCAAACAGCACACATTTCCAAAGCAGTAGAGCAGGTATTACTCTTCTTACAGGCTAACAGTGCATGATATTAAAACCAAGTTATAACAGAAAGCACAGGAAACTGGGCTCTACATCCCCACTAACAAACCCTCCTGTCCAGGTTCACAGTTGAACCAACACTTCAGCAGAAAAAATAGGGTTTCAGAGCTAAAGTAAATAGAGGAAAAAGAAGTGCTAGGTCTATAATAGACTAACGATGAGAGAAATTAATGTGTCAGTTCAAAAAGATCTAGGATATACCCACAAATATTTCAGGAAAAAATCCCAGCCAAACTAAAACACTGTGGAAAAAGAACCAGCTTTGCAATGAATACCTCTAGTTTTACCTCTAGTTTTTTATCTCCAGGCCAAAGATCCAATAAATCTGATATCCACAGAAATTACAAAGGAAAAACAGGGTAAAAACCCCTAGAGATGTGCTCTTCATTTTGTATCTTATATATAAACACGGTAGCAGAATACATAAATGAGATCAAATAGTACCAAGACAATCACAGGACAGTGGACTCCACATTTTTCTACTGAGAGTTAGAGTTATCAAGAGAGTATATAATAAATTCCCAAACTACAGCTGACAATTTTGAGAAAAGGATTGAGAAACTGAAAAGAATTCCTTATCTACTAACAAGCACTTACACATTAAATACAAGAACAGATGCAAATACTGTTCTGCAGCCAAGTACAGTTTATGCTGAGCCTCACAACTAGGTTGGAAGCCAGACCAAGACTTGGGCTAATTTTGCCTGCTGAAACAAGCCATTGTGTTGTTTGCCATTCGAAGGAGGGAGGAAAAAAAAACCAACAAAAAACCAACAAAAACTACAAAACACTAAAACCGAAAACTGAGCAAACCAAAAACAGGCAGAGGAAAAGGAAAGGATGAGCAAAACAGCAGACGAAAATAGGGGAAAGGTTTTAGAGGCTGGAGGCTGTGGAGGGGTGGGAACTGTCGGAGTGGAGCCAGTAGCTGGATCGAAGGAAGGAAATAGACAACAGTGGGTAGGGAGGCAACAGGCAAAGCAGAACAGTTTTTTTAAGGTACGTTCACATGTGTGGCTTCTTTCCACCTTTGCCTTTCCTAAACTGAGATCATCACACATCTCTGAGTCTGTCTTCTCCCCGAGGAAGGGTACAGAGTCCAGCCATGTGGCATTTTGTTCTCTAGATGAGACCCTTAAGAATTTACTAAACACACCTTTGATTTTTCCAGAAAACACCTTTCTACCCCAAATATCTGTATGTACAAGTTTCAGTAGAACCCTGCACAGAAGCTTCAGGGTCGTGGTAAATTAGGAGTTAAATTGCTGCTGTAAAGCAATTTTATCTCTGTGTTGGGCAGAGGCTGAAACTGAGTCATGTGTGCATATTTGGATACGTCACACCCTCTTGCTGTAGTAGACAAAGAACAAATTAGCTCCTTACCATAAACCTCATGCTTACAGGACGCTTCTGCAGGACAGATCAATCATTCTTTAGTCAATTACAGAGTGGAAAAAAATTCCCCACAAAACGCCTCTCAAGATGAACTAGAGCAGTGCCATTGTTTGACTTGCTGGATTTCACACACTACAATGAAGATTCTGTTTTTCACTGGATTGCTCTCTCTTACTTACAGTCTTTACACAACAGGTGAGTCCTCCTTTCTGTATATATCCCATATTGTAGTCAATAACATGGGGTTTTTGATAATGTTATCTCTTAGGAAGCTGCAAACCCGAAGTGGGTTGCACATGTAACATTATAGAAAACTATCAGAAGTCTCACTTAAAACAGACTTTTATTCTTTCATTTCAGAGACATTTTACCTCCCTTCAGTCATTTTCTAGAAATAATTTTATCTAAGGGAATAAATAAAATCACTGCACTTACTAAAAGCACATCTTTTATTTAATATTTCCGTAGTGATACAATAATTCTAAATCTGTAGTGTTTTGTTTTACAGCTTCACAGATGGTATAGATAACAAATGCTTAGATAACTATTGTGAAAAAATAACTAAAGGAAATTATTAAATCATGTCTCCTTTTTCTCTCTAGAATTAAAGTTGTTTTCAAATCATATATGTATACATATACTGTATTTATACATGCCCATGTATGCACATATATGACATAAAGAGCTGTTAAAAACTAATTTTCTGGATTAACTGTCAAAAGTAATATTAAAAGGAATGGAGTCTACTAATTATGATTTCAAAATATTCTACCATAAATCTGCCAGTAAGCATTGATAAAACAGTTTTCCATATTTTATTGAAATTATTATTTACATATTTTATTCAAATATGGAAAGGTAAAAAAAAAAGTACACAAGTTTTCATCCAAATTTCAATTTGCTTCTGAATTCCAGTTTTATGACGCACGCTTCAAGCTTTACAAAGTCTTTTTGCACTAAACACAGCTGAAAACAATTTTACTTACACAGCTGTTTACTCTGCTAAATTATTTTAAAACACATGGGTTTAAGAAAGCATTTTGGGCACATTTGTGCTTCATGTGGAAATGACAATATCTCTACAAAGTCCTCTACTAACGACTGAAGAACAGGCATTAATAAAAGTGGTATTACTGGTTTTTTCCACATGCTAACAATATTTACTCACTGAAAATTTTCCTACTTCTTGAAAAGTTTTATTCACTTACCAGTAAATTACACCTAGTACCAGCCCAAGCATACGCTGTCAGTTCTCAAAACTAGCTACCCTCGCTCAGGCACAAGAAGCTGAAAATATTTGGTTTGCTTTAGTCAGAAGCTGAAGAATAACATTAATTTGATATGTGAGACCAAAAAAATTGAGGATATTTCAGTTTTTTAATTTGAAAGTTTCAGCCTGTGTTAGACAAGACAGTGCATTTTGCATCTTTTGCAGTCATGCATTTCATATACGAAGTGACAAGGATGATAATACTGTTTGCTTTGGAAATTCTGATCAAACCTAAACCAAGGCTGCTGCTTATATGATGAATTACCAACATTACTGCTGTGGATGAAAAGCCCTTCATAGGTCATAAACATTACAGAAGATTTTTTTCATCAAAGATTACTGAAAACATGCAAAAAAGCAGGAAGATCAGCTTAGCACTAAATTAACAATATATTTTCAAGATTGGGTGTGAAATGATAAGTGAAGACTGTTCTCAGTACATTTGATATGAACACCCAAAGCAAAGGAGAATGTCACAAAATTTTTTAAAAAACCCTGCTTTTCACATGGAGATGTTGACCTTTCTCTCTCTGTACCTGAAGGTAAGTTATATTGCTGATGTAGTAGTTTGTAGTTTTTAACACCTTTTTGGTGTTTTTAAGGTTCTGAATTTTCACAGAATGGCTCTGCAATTAAAACTGTGTCTCTTATCAAGACTTTTCGTGGAATTTCAGCAAGAGACTATGATTACATCCCTCCTTATGCTATAGAAGGGGAGACAACAACCATTCATATCAGAGAAAAAAAATGCACTTCAAAAAAGTCCAACGACTCCACTTTAACAGAAGTGAACAACACCACACTGGAATACTTGAACAGTTCTCTGAGCACCAAGCTAATACCTGCCATCTACCTCAGTGCTGTTTTATTGGGTGTGCCATCTAATGCCATCACTTTGTGGATGCTACTGTTCAGGATGCGCTCCGTGTGCACCGCCATCCTCTACACAAACTTGGCTGTTTCAGATTTGCTCTTTTGCATCATGCTGCCCTTCAAAATAGCGTACCACACCAACGGGAACAACTGGGTATTTGGGGAAATGATGTGCCGAACTACCACGGCGGTGTTTTATGGCAACATGTACTGCTCCATCCTGCTGCTCACATGCATCAGCGTCAGCCGCTACATGGCCATCGTTCACCCCTTCACCTACAAGAGCCTCCCCAAGCGCGCCTACGCCATTGCAGCTTGCGCTGCCGTGTGGACCATCATCTTCTTGTACATGCTCCCACTTTGCATCATGCAGCAAAGCTATTATGTGGAGCAACTAGGCATTTATACCTGCCATGACGTGCACAATGCCTGTGAAATGATATCTTCCTTCCAGTTCTACTACTATGTTTCTTTAGCTGTATTTGGGTTTTTATTACCTCTTGCAACTATCGTTTTCTGCTATGTCTCAATTATACGAACACTCAAGACTCATGAATGGTTCTGGTATGTTAAAGTCAGTCTTTTGATCCTTACCATCTTTGCTATTTGCTTTGTGCCAAGCAATATTATCCTTATTGTCCATCACATCAACTATTACTATTACAACACAGATGGGTTGTATTCATTTTACCTAATTGCTTTATGTCTTAGCAGCTTAAACAGTTGTCTTGATCCTTTCCTTTATTTTCTGATGTCAAAAATTAGAAGTCAATCCAATACTTATCTAACAATGGTAAAAATATACAGGGAAAAATGAATTTAGTCCCATATTTCTATTATTGGAATTATGACTCCGTATAGCATTAACACAGACAGCAACAAACCTCAGGTGTGACAATTAAACTGTAAAAAGTGTTAAAAAACCACAATTTACTTCCTTCCATGCAAGCAATATCTCCAAAAATACACTTCTCCAGCTCTATAATTTTATCACATGTATTGCAACAACTGTGTACCTAGATTCAAGGAAGAAGTTCTACACTTCCTTCCATTTCTTTCTGAAGCCGTGGAGAAGCTGCCAAGTAATCAGTCACCACAGTCTCTGAACTCCAGAGGAGGAGTCAACATTCAAATAGTACTTTTAGGCCAGTTCATTATTTCAAAGTACTTCAAATCAGCTCTCAGCCAACCATCACTGCAGGAATAGTGATGCAAAATCAAGTTTCTGGCCTATTGAAAATGGGAGCAACTAAAAGCACTTTTTACATGCCTGGGAGCTGTCAAACTTCTTAAAAGCTCTCTCACACACAGTCAAGAACAAATATTGCCCTGGATGTTGGAAATAAAGAGCCAGAGTCCACCTAGTTTTAAGAAGCAGTTAATCTACAGTGGTAGATACAGAGCCTGACTCTTCCAGGGAAACATTCTATGAGGCTGCATAACCAGTTTTGCACTGGAGACTTGTTCTTCCACTTTGCCAATGCCTACAATCCCCTAGCCCACAAGGAGTGCTGGGAGTTAAGCCTTATCAGTATGAATCCAGGCATGTGTTATTTTTGCTTGGTAAGCAGAATAGGGAAGCTATTTTGTAGTATTCTCTGTTTCCATATCCTGACAGGAAATAGCTACAGTGTTACAAATACTGCAACTGGTTATGATTGATTGTCCTCATTAGGAAAACAAAGGGTCAGCTTTTACCTTTAAACAGATTCCAAAGCTACATATGTACTAAGTTCCTACAAAATTATTGCAGTGATTGTTGTTTCCACTTCTAACTGCAGCATGTAAGACAGTGAGGAGAAAAATGTTTTATGTTCATTTGATAATAGTATTGTAAACTTTACTTAAATAAAATAACTTGCACTGGAAAGTGCCTCAAGGGAATTTGCAGTGTGATAAGACTCCCCCTTCTTTAATTTCTTCTGGCTCCTAATTTAAGTTAGTTTTAATCTTGGCATTCCTTCAAAAAGCACAAGAAGAGATTTTAAAGATAACTTTAAAATAAATCAAATGTTATATAGCTATTGAAAATAAAGCTAACTAAATCTGTGTTCCTATCACTCAAAAAACCCCACAACCAAATACAGGGACCTTTTCACAGTTTGTTACATCTGTTTAACTTTTTAGTTATCCATAATACACTCCCTAAACAAAGGGTTTCTCTTCACTGGGAATACACTTGATTTGAAAAGCCTTCAGAACTGCTAAAAACTGTGGTTTAAGATTACAGGAATAAATAAGTTCCAGGCTTGCATTTTCAATATCAAGCAAGGAGCAAATAGGACAGATGTGAGATTAAAACCTGTAGCAGGTTCTGGTAGATTTGGGTACAGACTCTACTTCCCCAAAGCTGCCGCAGCTACAGAGAAGTGACAGCAAACTGCTTAGAGTAAGTGAAAAGGTTTGACTCATATGTTTTTCTAGATGTTGGGGAATACAGGAAGTTTACAGGAAGACCTATCTGACCTTGTATATCAAACACTCCCTTTTACCACAGCTCACTCTTAGAATCTGCTAAATGCAACTAAAGACCGATCTGCTTTATAAACAAAGATGAGAAAAAGTAGCAATCATAGAATCATAGAATACATTGGGTTGGAAAAGACCTCCAAGATCATCAAGTCCAACCCCTGATCCAACTCCAGTCACTATATCATGGCACTAAGGGCCACATCCAATCTCTGCTTAAAAACCTCCAGGGATGGTGAATCCACCACCTCTCTGGGTAGGCCATTCCAGTGCCTGATTACCCTCTCTGTAAAGAATTTCTTCCTAACATCTAACCTAAACCTCCCCTGGCAGAGCTTGAGCCCATGTCCCCTTGTCCTATTGTTGGTTGCCTGGGAGAAGAGCCCAACCCCCACCTGGCTATAACCTCCCTTCAGGTAGTTGAAGAGAGTGATGAGGTCACCTCTAAGCCTTCTCTTCTCCAGACTGAACAACCTCAGCTCCCTCAGCCTCTCCTCATAGGACTTGTGCTCAAGTCCCTTCACCAGCCTCGTTGCTCTTCTCTGGACCTGCTCCAGCACTTCAATATCCTCCCTGAACTGAGGGGCCCAGAGCTGAACACAATACTCAAGGTGTGGCCTCACCAACGCAGAGTACAGGGGAAGGATCACTTCCCTGCTCCTGCTGGCCACACTGTTCTTGATGCAGGCCAGGATGCCATTGGCCTTCTTGGCCACCTGGGCACACTGCTGGCTCACGTTCAGCCTCCTGTCGATCAGCACCCCCAGGTCCCTTTCTGCCTGGCTGCTCTCCAGCCACTCTGTGCCCAGCCTGTAGCGCTGCAGGGGGTTGTTGTGGCCAAAGTGCAGGACCCGGCACTTGGTCTTGTTGAACTTCATCCCATTGGAGTCAGCCCATCTCTCCAGTCTGTCCAGATCCCTCTGCAGAGCCCTTCTGCCTTCTGGCAGGTCGACACTCCCTCCTAACTTGGTGTCATCTGCAAATTTGCTGATGATGGACTCAATCCCCTCATCTAAATGATCCATAAAGATGTTAAACAGGACTGGTCCCAGTACTGATCCCTGGGGGACACCACTGATGACCGGCTGCCAGCTGGATGCAGCCCCGTTCATCAGGAAATAGACAGACTTCAGAGACTGCACTCTCTTTTCAATTGTGTTTGGATTTTTTTTTTTTTAAGGAAGGTTCCATCTAAATCATCTTTTACCTAAAGATGTCTGTGGGATTAACCACCATAAAGAGTTAGTCTGTATCTTAGTATTTCTTTTAAGAGCAGAGTGTCTTGCTCTCTTCTGAAACAGGAGCAATACTGCTGTTTATGGGGGGATGTTAAGTAGTTGCCAAAAGACTGCAAAACCAACATAGCTCAGAAGAGAAAGGCTAACAGGAGTCTCTTGGAATATCACAAACTTTGAAGTGAGAAGATTTCAAAGAGATTGCACAATTTTAGTTCCAAGAGTTGGAAATGCTCATTTGTTTCCTATCAGCACATTCACACAGTGACAGAAGAAGGTTTGCATTTGGGAGAAAAAGCCAGGGCAGGGTTGCTGTGTGCAGGCATGTGGGTAGCTGTGAGCTCTAGGTCCTCTGCCTCAAGGGCATCCTGGCTTATTCTGCATGCACATGGTATGTCCTGGGCCAGCACTGTACAGCCACCACCCGCATGGGCACTCTCTGCACATAAACACCAACCCTGGCCCAGCCAGCACAAGTCAAGTCAGTGCACATGAAACCCTCCCCAGCATACATGGCAAGGGAGAAAGCTTTTCAGCATTAAAGGCTTAGTGAAACCAGCCCTTCATGGGAACCCAGGCAAGAAACTGATTTCTGCTAACACCTTTTCAAAACTCTGACAGTAGAGTACAGAAACACATAGTTTCACAGCAAGTACCCCAGGTGAGGTAACAAGATAGGCGGAAGATATTTCTACTAGTCAAAGTTTGCAGACTTTCTCCAGTTGACCATATTAGTTTTAGGGTCACACTATGTGAATATTAAGCATGTTTTCCAAACACTGGAAATTTTAGGTGCTGTGCTAGCAGCTTTAGCAAATCCTGTGTTCAGTCACATACTGCAAGCCGTTAGGCTGATCTTTGTTTATGCCTCCCTGAGCTGTAATGTTAGCCAGGCCACTGCTTTTGGGGAAGCAGATAGCAATATCCTGCTGGTAGGTTTAAACTGAAGGCACGTGCAAGACTGTCAGCTTGTTCTTACATGATAAAGCTGTAACAGAAATATGTACAAAAGTCCACTATAATAAAAGAGCTCAAGTCACAGAGACCCCTCAAAGTACTTCCCAAAGGTTTGTTAAGGAACACCATGACTGTGTCTCCTTTCTGGCAAAAACCTCAATTTCCATCCATACTGTAAGCTACCCGCCTGACATAGTCCTGTAGCTATATCCTTGCACAAATTCACAAATATGTCAGGACTGCTGCTGACTATATTTTGTAATAGTTGCAGCAACCTAGTAGAACTGAAAATAAATGAGGTTACATCAAGCCAGTAGCAAGACATATGCAGAATATGTCTTAGTATTAATACATTGAGAATTAATCCCTTTCGCCAGTCAGAATAAGTTGTAGTGCAAAATTAATTAGTGCCAGTTTGTTGTCATAGGCTTATTTACAACCCCATTGGCACAGCTAATCCAAACATCAGGGGAATAAGGAACACAGATGCATGAAAAGAATTGTGATTTCAGTTCCTACAAAGAGTAACAGTGAAAACTCTAACCTTGCATTTCTGTGCTTTGGCATGGTGCAGAATATCCTGATAATGCCTTGCATTTGCTGGTCTCACATCTTGAAGCTTGGCTGTGGGCAACAGCAAGGCTTCTAGAGTTTTCTCAGGATTTCCTTGGTCAACTGCTTCATTAATGTGGCCAATTGCAATGATTCCTATGAAACGGAAAAGTTAGTAAGGACATACTGCAAAGAAAGATACAACTTACCCAATCTCAGGTACAAACAAAGCAGCAAAACAAAGAACAGAAAAATCACATAAGAAGCAGAGGTAGCAACAGCAGCTGATCTAAAATTACTTTTGCTCTAAGATTCACTTGAAGCTATTATGTTGTACAGTTTTCCTTCCTGCCACAGTTATTGATTTACCTGAATCGAACTTTTCATAAAAATCAAAATTATCCTTGCAAAAAAGAAAAATGGACTTCCCTACTTTCTGGGCAGAAGTATCTACATGAAACTTAAGTAAAGGTCAGGTGTCACATCTATTTATATTCACCAACATATTGGCTCACAGTACTGAAAGACTTCTTTTCAAGTAGTTTAAGACCAAATTACTTGAAACTCTGATTTGGACAAATACATACATACTGCACTCCTAGCTACAACATTACATAACAACTTCAAGGTGAAATTACAGGAAATTAGGTTAACAAGCAATCTTACAGTGTTGACCAGTGGCTCTCAGTACTTCAGTCAGCAAGTAACAAGGCAAAGTGTATTTAAACAAAACCTTAACTCATTTTCTTCAAACTTGTCTCAACAGTTTAAAATTGGGTTTGTCCTGCCCCTAAACAGTGTTGAAATGTGCTGTTTGTGGTTGCTAAAGCCACCGCAGAAAGGCATCAGCCAAGGGCTTCCCCATCACCTGTGAGGTATGACATCTGTGCTGGCAGTGGATTGTCTCTCAACAAGTCACTCCCAGACCCACCACAACCCACCTGCTGGGGTCACAGATACACATCATCATAAGGCTTGGGGAATGATCAGTTTTTCTAAGCTGGTCCCAATGAGAGACCATGTAGACATGGGACTTGCTTTTGGAAACAGATCTCTGTTCTTCCTCTGCTCTCTGACCCAAATCACCATCCCCTGGCAGAGGTCAGTGTCACTGAAACCAAGTGCATCTATTTTGGTACTAAGACTTTCACTTCTAATGCAAGACCACCTTTCTTAAGGTCTGTTCCAAGTCCTAATGAGTGCAGCAGTTCAGACAAAAAAGCGACCCTGTCAGTCAAATAAACTGCTCAGCACACCACCCTGCTAGAAGGCACACATTGTGAGGAAACTGAGGATCCATAGCAACCACTTCACTAGATTTAGGCAGTAATAATCCAGTTTCAATAAGTCTGTAATATGAAGTTTCTCTTACCAGTATGAAACAGTAACACTAATGGGAGTATGGCAAGGGCACAAATAGACTGTTTTTTACGAAGGCTCTCAAAACTGCACTCCAGACTGCCTCCGAAATAGCAAGCAGTCTGAAAGCTGCTCTCTCATTTCTTTGCTCCAGCAATTTTGGCATAACTTGATAGCCTCACATTTCTGAACAAGGCCATTCAGTATACAAACTTATCTACCAAAGACCAGACTATGACCTCTGTGGGCAATGTAAAGGAAGAATTACTTACTTTCATTTTCTTCTTGAATTTGCATATTAACCATGTCAATGCAGTTCTGGATATCATTCCAGCTTAAATAATCTTGGCCTTGAGATGAAGCCTCTGACTTAATAGACAATAGTGTATCAGCATAACTATAAGAAGATATAAAATACATAAGTGTATTTTGTATATAAGAGAAACTGCCATAAAGCATTAGTCAGATGTATCATCCATCATTTAGTGACTAGTATTTTTTCCAATGAATGAATTTCAGACAAACTCAGCTCTTGCTAAGAATTATGCAGGCATGCAAACTGCCTGTTTTACACATGCATTTCAGGATCTGAAAAAATGGCCCTATACACTAATTCAGAACACTTTTCTTGGCAATATGGGATGATAGCAATACATACACTGGACATACAATTTGCTGTACAGTGAAACAGATAAATGTGGGAGAAATTACAGTCAGCTTCCTGCTTTGGAAAACTTGTTGACTTCTTGAATTCAAAGACCAGAATTTCAGTTCTAGCATCAGGAAGCAGCACCTCCTGCCACCTCCATGCAGAAGATGATGAGCCATGGGCAGAGAAAGGGATTTAAAAAAAAAATCATGCTTCTCTTGCCACAACTCAAGGTCCTCCAAGCACAGTCTTAGTAGCCTGTGTCTACTCTTCTTAGAAGGATCACAGATCAAGATGACCTGGAAACCTTCACAGTAGTGTAAACATGTATACACAAGTTGAATAATTTTCGTATTCCCAAATCAAGCATACAACTGCCACACTATGACAGATCAAGTACATGTCTATTTTCATCAGAAGAGGAATGAATAGTTGCCAGAAAAAAAAAAAAAAAAAAGATATTCATCATTTCCTGGTCTGATTTGTCCTTCAATCATCCAGTAGCCTGCCTTTAAGGCCTTCCCAAGATGGAGGCTATGCATCACTTTAATAGTTGCAAACAAGGCTGTGCTCTTTTAATTTACCTATTCTTATTTGAAATCTTGTATAATATTGAGGAATGAGTCCCATTAGGTGTTTTGTGAGATGACAGCCCTTTATATAAATTTTAAACTTTATACTTGATAGGCTCTGATATTTTCTTCATTCAATTCTCATAGGAAAATAAAAACTAGAGTTATTAGAAGTTAGTAACTTATTCTAATAAGCTTCCCCGCAACATGCACAGTTTTGGAGACCTATGACATATTTCTCCTAAATTCTCTCTTCTAGGAAACACCTTCCTAACAAGTTAATCTCTTCTGATAAAAGCCACTGAACAGCATCTCCCTCACTGAACTTTTTCTAGCTCTCCTGTATTCCTTCTGGTATTGTGCAAGTCAAAGCTTCCTGGGATATTCAACATATGGTTGGCAGGAGAGGTTAATATAATGGCATAATAAAATTTTATTTTATTGCTGAGTCCAACTGATTCCTAATGTTTCATCTGTATTGACTGGTACCTTAATCTTAAGACTGGATCACTAATACCAGCCAAAAATGCTGCATTTGGGACACTTTGGAGTCCATTTCTGCATATTTATAATGGTACTTCTCTTTCCCACAAGCACCATCTCACATTAGCAAAGTGGCAGATTAATTTTGCTCCGTCTTAGGTAATTCTTCTCCCTCTAACCAAAACACTGGCCTCTTATTCCTAATCTGATTGCTTTCCTTCCAGCTTTGATACACTGAGGAAGGGCTTCTCTCAGATTCATGTCCCCTGACAATCTGGTCAAGATCTTCAGCTGCTCCTGCCCCTTTTGCTTTCTACTGCCTTCCAGAAGCAAAAACTTCCACCACCTTGGCCAAGTGAGGGCTGTAATGTAATGCTGAACATACATGTGTGCCACAGCATTGCCCTCAGCTTTTTAGCAAGCAGGACTATGCTATATTTTTCAGACCTTTGCAATTCTGAAGCAAAAAAGGGCTCAGCCATGGTTTAAGGAACTTCCTGGAACTTTAGGTATTAAACATTATTTCATTCTAAAGATCATCTTTCAGAATTGCAGAGTGGTTAGTGGTTAACAGTTTCCAGCTACAGTTGGTTCACATTTTAGTGTCTGCAAAAATTCTTGTCAGATCTTAATGTTTGCTTTCTGAGGATATTTTCCCTGCCCTCACACATCTGTAGCCTCCAAACCTGTGAGGTTGTGCAATTGCTTATATTTAGATACATAACTAGTTCAGCAATGGTTATATTATCCCTTATTAATTTAAAATACAGATGTTCATCTTCCAGCACTTTAAACTTCATAGCCACAACACAGGACAGCCCACCCAGTAAATTGCCTACTTATTTTTTTTGCAAGGGTTGCCAAGTCTCATCCAGACAAGACACAATGAACCTTTACCGTTGAAAGTTTTCCTCTTCCAGATTATTGAAGCCAATGCATGGGTTTCTGAGATGATTCTTTATCGTTAGGGTGTCCTTATTTTCCAAGGCCTGGTTTAGCAACACAACAGCTGACAACATTTCTACTGCAATAGACAGTTCATCATGTGCCAGGTAATTCTGTAGGACAATAATGCACTGCAGTCAGGAAGCTAAATAAGCAGTGTAACAAATCTGAATTACACAGTCTAGATACCGTCAAGAAGATGGACTCGATTTAAAAAGCCTGGAAAGTCTTCTAGTCACAGGCATGCCAGATTGACACAAAATAATGATGGAACTTACTGGGTTTGCTATATGGTCCATCTATTCAGCCTTTCCTTCTTTTGTCCCACAGTCCCCTCTCTTCTGGTCTTACTCATAGCAGGGGACTACTTTTCAATACAGTATATAAACCAGAGTTAGTCCTCATCAAGAGCATGCAACAATTAAAATACGTCAGTTGATTTGTAGCAACACAAGAGCTCAGCCAGACTGAAGTGTGTCAAGATTCAGTACTGTCTATTCAACCGAAACCATTCATGCAGTATGTTACATCATGGCAAGAGAATTATGTCTGGTTTTACACAACAACGTGCTATGTTTGTGCTCTTTCATGGTTTGACTACATAACACAAATGAGCAGGTTGCAAGCTTTTCACTCTTACCACAGCATTCTGTTGTTGGAGGTTGAACAGCTCAGTCTGATAGACAGCAGCAGCAAATGAGTGAACAACAGGCAGCTGTGCCTCAGGTTTCATCAGTGCAACCAGTGTTTTACTAGGATCACAGTTACGAATTGCAGTATTGATATTGTCAACGGCTATGAGTTCTAAAGAACAGTAGGGAAAAAAGCTTATTAATTTTCATATGCCATTTGCTCTTCATGCTATGTAGATGATAATTATATTATTCCAAAGATTATAACTTGCTGTCATAAGAGGGAAAAAAGTATTTTTGTGAAATTTTTTAAGACAAAACTGCTGAATGTTGTGAAAACAGTGTCTGTTCAAAGGTACACAGCAAATAATTGACTGGAAGACTTTAAAGTTTCCAGACTTTTGGAAATGAGACACTGCTTATTGTACCTTTAACACAAAAAAAGGAACTGACCCCATTCTAGAAAGACCTAACTCCGCCTGGGTTTGCTTGCATCAGGTACTAGCAGGTATATCAGCTCCAGCATCTCAGTCTTGCTTCACACCAAATGCTCCCTGCTCTCTGCACCATGTTTGCTCCCTCACCTCCTTCTTTTGGCAGGACCTAATTGAGTTAGGTAAAACAAGCCTGTCCCGCAACACCAACAAAATTATTGTTGTCCATCTCAGGAGGTGTGGTAGAAATCATCCAAACACTTTGGGGGATTGGGATTTTCTGCCAGAATATCAGTAGTTGAACCAATGGAAAACCACATGCTATGGTTTCTAGGACATTCTCTGCATGTCAACACCTGCTCATTTGTCTGCCAGTGTGGAAGATCAGTTCTCACAAGCACTGCCATATAGAAATGAATCCCTTTGCTACAGAGCTCAGATTTTCATGTAAACAGACCACAACAGAGGCATAGGAGAAGTATGAGTGTAACCCTTTTGGATACCTGAAAAACTCGCCTGTTTTGCTTTCACTGAACTGACTTCATCACAGGTTTGAAGCCCAGTAGAAAACTGCTGAAAACCACTTCCCACATGGGCAGCTGCAGAAGTGTTACAACACCTCTCAGCTTAGTCAGTGCCACCATAATTGCACACCTGGAGGAGTCACCTCAGAAGAAATCCAGGCCAGGACACACCCAGAAACACACTGTGCAAGGGACCGCTCTGGTCTTGCAGAAAGGGAAACAACCTTGAACATTAGAGTTCATGTGGCCAAGTAAAGAATAGCAATTATGTAAACACCTTTTCCATAAATAACCCCAATTTCCTCCACCTTATTATATGACTTTTCTGTGTACTATTATCCAGGGAACACTTTTAGTCACCACTTACTGCTCGAATCTGTACAAGACTGCTTGTACAGCAGACACCATCCACAGTTCACATATGCAGCAACACTCAGAACTTATATAACACAAAGACTTTGTTAAGTACACAGGCCAACCAAAAACGGCTCCTCGCCTTCCATTTCAATTGTTTTGGAGCATAGTCATATGGGACCATGTTGTCCCTTGAAGGCTATTCCTGAGGTTCGAAAAAGGAAAGGTTCTCACAGATAGAGTGTGCATGCATTTTTAGAGGAAAGAGCAAAGAGGAAAAGAGTCAAGGTCCACAAATGGACTAGACTAGTTCCGCAGCCAATAACCAAGCTACTGATTTCTTGTTCTGAAAATGAGCATGCAACTTGCAAAACACAGTGTTGCTCACAACAAAACCCACTAGTTGTAAGAACTAAGTTTCTCTCCAGATTGCTGTTAATGCTTTTCACACATCACATTTTCATCTTTCTTTCCTTTACCGAGAGGTAACTCTCTCAAAGCAAGTACTCCTCAACATAGCTACCTTATCTGAAATAGGCACACATGTAAGGTATCAAGTCAAACTCATCTTCTGGCTTAAACTGACCTCACAGTACAGCCGTTAGGCACAAGAGCAATCAGCCTGCATTCAAAGCATTGGAAACAGTACCAGAGACAAAACAGCCACTAAGACATGCCCAGATGCAGTATGAAATGACAGCAGGTTAACCAAAGCTTAACTTCCTAGCAAAGAAGTTTCCAGTCAAAAGTAGCAATACATGCACTGCAAATTTAGATCCCCCTTAACTATATTTTTTATCAACTATAACTTGTGTCGTATGGTATTCTTAGCAAAATAGATTAGATTTAGATACATGTATCTAAAAGTGAGAACAATTTCCCTCTGTAATGTGATTGCAAAATATTCTTCCATGTGATCATTCTATTTTAATTCTGCAAGTATGATCATTGCTTCCAAGTGATGACTAATACTGCACTGATATATATTAGTTCAAGCCACCAAGCCGTGCACTGTTTTCAATTTCAGCCAATGTGTCTACCAGTGGCACAAATTATTCACAGAAAAAAGTGTCAGCTGTCTCAGGTAGAAGTACACCCAGTGCAGCACAGATTGGTGACTTGGCAATTGTGACACTGAGACAATCAATTACCAGAACAAAATGCAACACATATGGTTTCAGTTTGAGAAACACCATATATGTGCAAGAAATGGTGGACTCAGTTCATCAGCTTAATGTAATTAAATGGTGATGGTAAAAAAAAAAAAAAAAAAGAGTATTAAAACAGTTACTCACTAAGTTTATGAGCCTCAGCTTCAGCATTGGCAACACTAACTTCTTTCTGTATTTCATTTTTGTCGAGCATATTTGGAATCCCTGCTATCTAACAGATCAGAAAAACAAGATTTAATTACGGTTTTAAGTTTGACAGGAGATAAGGGATAAAGCCCAATGATGGTACACTAGGAGTATACTATCACCTGTGCATCAAATACAATGGCACAGCAATGTGCTGTAGATGCTGGTAAACACAGCACTAATCTTTTCCTGTGATTTTCATCATACTTGTATATTTTCTCATTAAAAGCCAGCTGTCCTTTAATTTGCTGTTAATGATTTGATATTACCTTTATTTGTGCTCAAATGATAGTTAATTTTGAAAACAAAGTATTAGGGGTTGCACGTTATATTTCAAATTTTCTTCTTACATCTTAGTAACGATGTATAAGGGCATCATGCTCTTTAGAGCAAATGCAGCTCTTTGGTGTTAATTAGTACATCAATTATTCTGAAATCTTTACAAAACTTTTCATAAGTGGCACAGACAATTTCCCTATGAATCAAAATCAACTAAAAAGGTGCAAACTGACACACTGTACCTGTTCCAATCAATTACCTGCATTTTCTGTTCTTTAGAGTCACACAATTGCAATAGGTACCATGAGGAATTTTGCGGCAGAACTTCAAGCAGGCTCAGAGCAGGACTGTTCAAACCTGCCATCAGTGCCACTTCATCTTGCCAGTCAACAGCCTTATTCACTTGGACTAAAGCTATGTGAACTGAAATGAAAACAATGCCTATAAACAGCAAATAAGGCTTTTGTGGGAGGGAAAAAAAAAAAAAAAGGCCATTGCTCTCAGCATCTCACTTTTTGCAAAATCCAGCTAAGGTGCCAATCTTTATCTAGCAGAGAATTATCTCTTTCAAATTCAGTCCTACAAAGGGAGTCTCTGGCTCTGTATGACCCTATGTGGGAGCAGTTCAGACAGCTAAATGGAAGCTTATGAATGAATTTTTGGCTCTATATAGAAGAGGGGGTCAAAATTTACAGTATTCTGCACACAAAAGGAACATAAGGAAACAGAGCAGGCAATAAGTGATTTGATTCTGAACTGAGGAATCCTTACAGCAAAAACACAAACAGACATTAGCCCCCTTCCCCCAAAGATTAGTAGAGGAGTAATAGCATGAAAAAAACCAGTTGTAGACATATATTAGCTACTTGTGCATATTTTGTAAGTTTCCATAGAAATATTTTGTTTTTTCAGGACTCAAGTTGTGTTCAGCTGGAATCTGGGAGATCACGTGTTCTGTTCATACTTCCATAAGGATCCAGAATGGCTTACTGTTTATCTTATTGATATTGCCTTGAATCTCAGCTTGTGTCAGCAGCTCCTCATAGACATCTCTCTCTTCATCAGAGATTGTGCCATTCTAAGAAAACAAAAAATTGTTGCTAGTACACACAAAACAATTTGCAGGGAGAGAAGTTATTAGCAGGTGTCATGAACAATTTGCAGGGAGAGAAGTTATTAGCAGGTGTCATTAAAACTGCATCAGATGAAGTATTTGCTAGATGTATTTCTAAAAGAATTTGTTGACCACATGAACTAAACAAATTAGTACTTTGCTATAACTGGCTGAGCAATTTAGCTGAGCAGTGTTCTGCTTCCTGTAAAATAGCCATGCAAATATAGCATACCACTGTTAACTACAGAAATCATTAGCTCTCATGTAAAAGAACAAAGTTAATAATTTAACACTAAAGACTTGTGGCAGAGGTCATATTTTATATTCAAAGAAGGGCATGATTCTTTTCACAACTTTTTAAACAGTAAATTTGTTTTTTCTAAAGCAATTGATGGTGGAAAATCAGTCCTTTTTAGTTTTAAGTCTTCTGGTATTTTTAGCCTTTGGGCAAAGTCAAGCTACACCATGCTCAGAGTAAATGAATTCTTATAAAATTGTCTATTGGCTTGTTCCATTACCGTTCTCTTATTTAGCTTGATTTTTTTTTTCCCTAGATTGCACTGATTTTAAAAATTAGGTGAATTTTTAAAACAGTGATGCTACCACATGTGAAGAAACATAAAAGAACATGTGTACTAGGAGTACTAATAAAACACCATTACCTTGAGTCTTGCACTTGATTCTTTTTTCCTTTTAGCTTCCAAGAGTTCATTCTGATAGTCCTGTGCCAGTTCCTCATCCACGTTGAGCAGCATTGCATTTGGGTTCCTCAGAGTTGTAATAGTTTGCTCAGCTACTCCTCTCTCAACAGCTTCATTAATTGCTATTACTGCAGCATGCACTAAAATTAAAAGCACAGACCCAAATTTCAGGAAGCAAAAATGTCAAAATTTTCACTGTTTCTTCTGATTTATTTGAAATGAGTGTTTAACTTATGCTCAACAGTGTGTAGATTCCCATTCAAACATCCCCCTCCATGTTTCCTCTAGACTGCAACACTCTATATTTACTCAAAGGTAGCACATAACTGTCTGTCCCATGTTCATTCTTCTCCCAACCAGGGGTTATTACTTTACTGACAGAAAATAAAAAATTAGTTATATTCTATTATTCAAGTCTTATTTTATTTGGAAGACAATTACATTCATGAATTGAAAGCATTTTTGGTACCTTAAAGCTGCTTTTCTCCATAGAGGTACAAGACATTAAAGTATTGTCTAAACTCAGTATATCTGAAAGATGCCACACAAGAAGAGGAAATTCAAACTCCATTAGTGTTAGTTAAGACTGCCCAGACAGGGTATATCACAGCCCTGCATATCACATCTAAGTGTGCCTGGAAAGAACTGGATCTTTGAACATGAGGATCTCCATGAACAACTTGGGAGCTGGAGAGACCATAATGTTATAGTCCCCCTATCTGTCATCTGCAAAGCCACAGGACAGCAAACTTTCAATGGAGGCAAAGAACATCCAGTGGGCTTTGCAGAGTTCTCAAAATGTTATTACCCAGGAAAAGGAGGAAAATGCCATAGGACTCACTACAGACATTACCAGCTTAAGTATTAAACCTTTCCTTCAAGGAAACAAGAAAACTTCAACTATTAAACAAATGCTTGACTCCAAGAATTTAAGAGTCAAAAATTCTCATGTTTTTTCACACACTAAATTTGCGTCAGTGTACAAATTCAAAATCCCTTGCAGCTGAATTAGGTGTGGAGTAGTGGCTAACACACCCTTGCCAATTGTTCCCTGCACACATATGGCCCTAAGATCACTTGAGATGAGGGACTTGCACTGGAGCTACACTTTATTTGGACCTTCATGCTACAAACAGACCCCAGTGACTGACTGGTGGCACATTAATCTGAAAGATTTTACAGCCTTTACTATATAAAGTGTAATTCTTGATAAACATATGTCCGGATCATATTCCAAAGGAGGAACACCACAGCTGCCCATTTGTCACCACAGCAGCTTGTCTAGGACTTACTTGCATGACCCTAAGAGATGTATGAGGGAAAACACAACAGTCATGTTTTTTATTCCATCAGTACTTACTTGCTACATGGCCCTGCATGGTTTTGATGAAGCGGAGAAAAGTGGTAAAAACCTTTTATTTGTGTTAAGTTTAACTGAGGGACTAAATATCTGAATTGAGAGATTTGAAGTTTATGAATGAAAAGAAAGACGTTTCAGATTTGGGGTTTTAGGAAAACAAAGGACTGTACAAGTATAGGAAAGTAAGACAGGAGAGCAGATTACTGAAAACTCAGCAGGGGCAAATGAAGCATGAAGTGGAGCTATACATCCTCAGAGATGGCAGCTACTGGAACAACTTGCATATTTTTGGTGGATACTCTTAGCAGCACTAAGTTCAAGCCAGAAAATTGTTCTTAAATGATTTCACTCTAGATCAGTTCAGTACAGTACCAGATGGGGAATACAAACAGCTAGCATGGTGGAGGAGATACAGGCAGAAACATACACTGGTTCATTTGTAATTAAACTTTGTGAAAAGGGAAAGTTCACATTGGATTTTAGGAAAAGGTTCTTCATTGAGAGGGTGGTCAGTCACTGGAAGAGGGTACCCACAGAAATGGTCACAGCACCAAACCCACCAAGGTTCAAGAAGCATCCAGACAATGCTCTTAGCTATATGGTTTAGTTTTAGGTAATCCTGTGAGGATCAAGGACTTGGACTCAGTTATCCATATGGATATCCTTCCAACTTGAGACATTCTGTGATTCTGTGTACAGCCATATCATCTTCAATGGGTTAAAAACACACATCATCCCAACACCCTCACAAAACACATAGGAAGGATGTAATTTCTTCCACAGTTGTGTAGGAGGCATCACTGACCTAAGTGGAGCTAGCAAAAAGTAGTCAAAAGATAGGTTCAGGATTAGGATAGAAGTGAACAGGTAAATGTGGACCCACTTGCCAAGAGAAACAGTGAGAAACAGCCCCCTGATTGGGCTTGAAAGAGCAGGCTTAGAAGCATGGAATAACAGAGAGGCTTTCCTTGTGGAATAAGCTGTCTGCGAAAGCACTTAAGCTTACTCTTTGCACATTGATTTCTACTGTTGCTGGCAGCAAAGTATGAGTCATCAGCAGTTATTTCACTTCATATCTCCTTTTACATACTCCATTTGGGAAGAAGGATGGCAGAGCCCTTCCTCTGGCAAGGTCTCCATATATCCAACCTCACTAATGTATGAGAATTCCCATAGCAGATGCTTCTTGTTCTGAAGTAGAGCATACTATCTATAGAACAATCCTTGCCCAGAGGAACAGAACCACCATCAGGAAACCCTGCCTTTAAGACCAAGAACACTACAGAAGTTAAAGGAAACCCTAAACATTATAACAAGGCTTTCAGAGAAGGACATTCCAGCCTTTTCATCTGCAAAAGGAAGCACCCTGTAAAAGTGTTTGGTAGCCATTAAATCTCTGAAAATCTACTTAAAAAAGAAAAAAAAAAGGAAAAAAGGAAAAAAAAAAAAAAAAAAAAAAAAAAAAAAAAAAAAAAAAAAAAAAAAAAAAAAAAAAAAAAAAAAAAAAAAAAAAAAAAAAAAAAAAAAAAAAAAAAAAAAAAAAAAAAAAAAAAAAAAA
>NW_020955201.1:2600919-2751447 GCF_003031625.1 Empidonax traillii
AAAGAGGCAGGCTCTCCCACCCAACCTCCTCACCACACGCGAAAAAAAAAAAAAAAAAAAAAAAAAAAAAAAAAAAAAAAAAAAAAAAAAAAAAAAAAAAAAAAAAAAAAAAAAAAAAGGAGGTACAGAGAAGACTATGTTCTCATGGCCCATTGTACATTGTATCCATATGGTGCAGAGGTCAATCCATATGCACAGTCCCGAGTTCATTATTGTAGAGGAACACTGGCTACAAAAACATTAAACCCATCCAAATTGTTCTAACAAATCTTTGCTTCTGGTGCATGTTCTATGGTTCAGTGGAGATACTAAAAAATACAGACTGAAAAATTGGAAGAGGTCTTGCAAGAGTGAAGCAATGTGATTGCCAGTGAAAACCTGCTTGCTTTTCTTTCTAGTTATTAAGTGGTAAACTAGGTGAATTATTTTGATAGCATTCTGTCAAGTATGCAATAGAGAACACAACAAGATCCACACTTACATGCAGCTTCATCCACTGATAATTCACTGGCCAGAATCCCACCAATTTTACTAAAAGATGGCATCTGTATACCATACTTCTCTAGCTCCTTTCGCATGTTGCTGATTTCTTCCTCTATTTACACACACAAAAAAAAGAAGTATTATCAGAACAAAAGCTTAAGAGTTTTATTATACATCACCGTACCTACAAACATTGGTGTTTGGCCAGAGCTTCTAATCAGTTTTCCTCCCCATTTTGAAGGAATTTAAGATATGACAAGTATTCCCTGCAAACTCACTCCCTTCAGTCCTTCAGAGAATGACATTCAGTAAAAATAGCAGCCTCCCACCTGTTTAATTAGGGTATGTTTGGAGCAATGTTGTCAGAGGAGAAAGACAATAATAGAAAATATGTACAATGTTAGCAGATTTACAGGGTAAAACCAACATCTAATGGATGATTAGAAAAGCAGTTTTTTACCTGTGAAGTCTACTTTTCCCAGAAGGTCCTGGATCTGTGGAGCTAATCCAAGTTTGAAGAGATATAAACTGCAAAGAAGAAAAATAATAATTTAAAGTGCAGGTGGTCAGGGTGCTTGCTTTTCTGTACAAGAGAAAAGCACTTCTATGAAACTTGTCATTTAAACCTTGACTTTCATAAGCCAATACAGAATAAATTATCTACAGTTTTCTTTATGCTGTATTTTTAAGTCTTACAGAAGGAGAAATCTTTCCTGTTTCCAAGCAGCATCTCTAAGACAGAGGCACTGTCAGTGTATCTCAGATCACAGGGGTTGCGTAAGCAAGTAGAAAACCTTAGTGAGAGATAATCAAAGAAATGCAAAAGCTAGTATTGTGAAAAAAATCAAGATGTAAATACACTTTAGTACACCTTATAGCTTTGGACCTATGTGCTGTTTTGACTTGCACTATTACATCCCTGTAATGAATAGTCAAAGACACATAAATCCCTGACACCCTTCTTACTAAGCATAGAAAAAGAAGGACCTGTAAATCCATCCAAGACCATCTCAAATATATTTGTGTGGTTAGCTATTTAAATTATTGAAAATAAGGAAAACATAATTTAAAGTGCTATCCAAAAACCAACATTTTTGTTTCAATATAGCCTGAAAAATATAGTCATTATTCCTAGAGCTCTACGGTTCTATCTGAAAAAAATAGCTGAATACATATATATTTTCTTAGTATCTTCTAATCACAAGGCTTGTATTTATCTACAAAAGCTTGATGTTTCTATAATTTGTCACTGAAATTCAATAAACAAGTGAGTTTATCAAAAAGGGATAAAAAATAATAGACATTAAAAACAAGACTTTCTCCTAATGGATTGTTTTCCACCTTTCTTTTAATTAACCCCAACTTTATTCGTTGCAAATGTATACTGTGGCTTAGGGTTTTGGTTTCTAGAAGGGCACAGTTCTGTTTTGTTGTAGAGGATTTTTTGCTATTACCAAATTTTAGGATGAGATTTCAAACCAAGTATTTGTAGATGCTGTGTTTATTTCAAAGCACACAGAATCAGCATTTATTTTTCACGCTACCATAGCTAATCCTCTGCTCTGTCACAATCTGGATGAACACAACAACAGATCTCAGGTAGGTTGAAACTCTTCTGCAGCCACTCCAAATCATTGCTGCTGCCATTGTCACCTTTCTAGGTTGTCTAAAATGCAAGTTAGCTATTGTGAGAGAAAACCTTCCATGACTAGAGTAATGAGCCAGGTTCCTCTGTTCCCCTGATCTGCCTTCCAGTCTTTCTCAGTAGTAAGAGATTTTGATCTAAGTTTGAAACAGTGACACAATGCTGGCTGAAGCAGCATCACAGGGCTATGCTGACTCTTTTTTTGTGTCACCCCAATAAAAAGATAGAGGAAAGGTGTTATATGAACATTAGGGAATTTTTTTTTTTTTTTTGCTGTTCAGCACTTCCAGGAGCATATTGAGCCATGTGTAATACTTCCTATGATCCTTCGTTTTGGGTGAACTTATTAACCACCAGATGGTGCTTAAAATGTGCTTAGAGTCTTGCAGGGAACACAGAGGCACTTCTACTCTAGTTTGAGGTATAATTTCAGTTGAAACAGCTTGCTTAATGCTTTTATAGTGTAAGTCAAATCTCAGGGAACCACAGAATCAAAAGCAGGAGACCTTGTGGTTAAGAAAGGTGGATATGAGGCATCAGAAACAAGGGAGAAACAAAGGGTAAAGAGCAGTCCCCAAGTGAAACTCCCTCTAGTACAAAGCATCACCCACAAATAACTGGAACTCATATTAGTCAGAGATTTCTGGGTCTTGTTTTATGCTTAGCTCACATATAACATGCTGTAAAAAACAGATCTGAAAATAGTGTGCTGCTTCTTTTAAATCATGCTTGTTATCCTATTCTTTCCTAGGAAAACAATGTTTTGAAGTTGTCCAGCTTCAGAGGGACAGTTTGTCTAGGACATAGCAATGATCTGCTTGGAAAGATAATTTGAAAACTGATTTTTTCAGGAAAAAATGTCTCTAAGCAATGCTATTTATGAACAAGAATCACTGTTAGCATCTTTATTTAAACAAAGTTGTTCTTAACTGCATTTAGTCCCAGAACAAATCTGAATCAGCTTTCCCAAGAAAAAATGGTGCAAGAAATGAAACCTACTCCTTTACATTTTTCAAGTCAGGTTTTCAGGATTAATGTTTCAGCAAAAGAAAAGCAACAGGTAATTATATTCAACAGGAGTCTAGAAACTGTTTGCTAGGTTACTCCTTCCTGGTCAGAGCAATGCATAGACAGTACAAGCTGTCCCACATGCTGTAAGTGCAATGCTCTTTATTTCAGACTTGAAACAGAGCATATGCTAAACATATATTTAAACCATCATGCTTAGTGTAATTGTCTACCTTCTGGCCCTCTAACAGCTCAAAGATTATCAAAACACCAAATTACTGATGACTTTCCCTGCAAAATGCTAATATTTCAGATGTCAAATACACTTTTTGGATGGAACTTTTTGCTCCTGTTACCTACAGTTAAGGCTATTTCATGCCTCTTAAAGGGGCAGTTATAAATGGGTTTATCAATTTTAAACACTTAAGTTATGCACACTGACTGCACATAAAAGAATTCAGGTAGGGAAAATCTGAACTAAAAATGGCTTCAGGATTTTCAAGAATGAGAGAAGGAAATACCCTGGTTTAAATTTACATAGTTTTGTTGGAAATGTTGCTTCAGAGTAATAGCTTCATAGCAACTAAGAAAGAACACAAAGGAGAAAAACCCCTCACCTGTCTGAGAAAGTGCTCCATATTTCCAAATCATGAGCCTTTGAAAATTCAGCATGTGCTGCAAGATGCATCAGAATTTAGCATTTAAACCCAATGGTGATTCTTTATATAGTGGTCATGCGTATCTATGCTACCAGTGCAAAGGTGAAAACCCTGCTTGCAGTTACTGGTTCTCAGTGATGGGGTGCAGGACTCTGAGAAACATGGGGACATGAACCTTTCAAACAAGAGTCAGCAAACCATGTACTGATTCCCTGGAGAGGGTGCTGTGACAAACCCAGAAAGTAGAGCAGATAGCGTACATGGCATAGAGCTGGGAGCACAAACACCAGCAGATTAGTACTTTAAACATCAGCAGAAGGGGAACAGAACTAGACTCCTACAGCTCAGCATTCCTCTAATGCCAACCCAACTAAGAACAGTGCTGGCCAAGCAAAGTGCCCTGTCCTTAATTCTGCTGTTTCCCAGAGAGCTTTCAATGTAGTCTGTGCACCATTCAATACTGACGTTGGAGTTTGATTTAAAGGATTTTAGTGAAGTCTTATTATGGAAATAAGTCAAACAGAATCATTGTTTCTTCTACTATTACATCTTTTATCATATGCAGACACATGCATATGACAGACACATACAATCTTGTGGGAAAGCATCATAAGTGAAGGTATTGCAGGCCTATTCAATGTGGCATGACACATTTGATATAAAATCCTTTTCTAAATTAATAACAACTAAAATAAATAAAAAGAAAAAGTACAGAGTTAGAGTTTTGTGTTGATATACAGCAAGGAAAAGTAATGTTACAAGACAAAGTTGGAAGTGAAAGCTGAGAGAACACAGACTTATTCTGATACTGGCATAAATCCTGGGATATGTCAAGATGGAGAAACAAAAACTTCTACCAAAGGTCAACCCATATAAAACTCAGTTCAAGATAAAAGAGGTATTGCCATTTCAAAGATAAGGCAGGTATTAAGAAGGTATTGATGGGGTTGTTGTTTATGTAATATTCAAATCCACAATTGATAATTTCCTCCATATATGAGGTAGCAAATATTGGAAAAACTAAATATGTTATTCTACCTCCTGCAAAAAGCTGGAGCTGACCCATAACACGACTGGGGAGACATGCAGCCCACCATGTCAGCCCTGAGGTGGTTAACGCTAAAGCCCTGGGCATCCTCTTTAGGAAATCACATCAAGCTTACACAAGGCACTCGCTGTCAAAACAGACTGCCCTAATAAGTTATAGGCAAGAACCACTCTCAATTAGTCCTGCCCTGTTAGCATTACACCAGGTATAATAACTTCAAGGGGCAACACTTGACAAAGATGACAAAAAAATATGGGGCTGTCAACTGTGAACACCTAGCATGTAAAGGAAATTAATGAACTTTAGTGACACGTCCTATTTATTGACAGTGCATGCACATCCCAGAGTAGTAGAGGGGTCACATAGTTTCAAGGATTAGCCCTAAAAAAGGTTTTAATAAAGCATGTATTGTATAGCTTCTGACTAATGGCCCTGGAGCAGACGATGTGCCTTTGAACATTGTTAGAAACATAGAGAAGAGTTTGGGGTGTAACCTAATTATGTTCTCTAGAAGCGTAGTTGCAAAAAATTAATGAAAGAGAAGACCTCCACATGCAGGAAATAAACTAGGAGAGCCACAGGAGGGTGGAGCTGTCTGCCAACACTGCTGTCCTCCACACTAGGAACAGCACAGGGCAAATGTTTTTGTACTAAACATCAAGAAAATTAAGGCAGGACATTAGAAATTTTTAAGCTCTATTTTCAGTGCTATGGTCAAAGCCTCCCTGATTTTACTTTCAATATCAAGGTACTCCAAATTTTGACATCTTGGAGAATGTTAATTTTTATGTGAATTACCTCAGAATATGGTAAATGTTTGCTTTACTTTTGGGACAGAAAGACGCCAGTTCATCATCATTTTCACTCTGCTCGGGGTATCTGCACCATGGTTATACTAATATTTTGCTAAGTTTCTGTTCATTTATTTGATTTCTATTGCAGTATGTTTTGAAAATCTATGTGTACTTTGTGAAGAGGTGTACTAGTGAGAAAGCAGTATCTATGCTAAATTCAGTAGTCCTTAATTTCTATTTTGAAAATAATTTGGCCAATAGTCCTGACAAAGTTTTGTCTCCAACTTAAAATTAATGAACTTGTAAATTCTGACAGATTTTGACACACTGGTTACCCTAAAGCCATTTCCAGACTTACACTCTCAGCTTTGGCAGCTACTATAACTTTTATTCCCATCACCAGTTACCTTAGAGCATGAATGCAGTATATCATCCTAGGGATGTTTTTCCTATCGTAGACATCTGTGGTCTCTGGATAAAAGATCTAAAAAGCAAAGAGCATACAGTTAAAGAAGAAGACTTGTTACTGAGCAGAAGAGTTTACTCTTCTTAGCCATACCTTAAACTTAGAGAATTTCAGCTGTTACTTCTATACAGTTATAAATCAAGTCTCTTCTGATGTTAACTTTATCAGTAGTTTCATAAGGAAGAACTTAATAAAGCATAAAAGCTACTTGGGGGCGGGGGGAAGAAAGATAAGCAGTCAGCATTTCAACAAGATTTTTAGAAAAAAATTTTTTTTTGGCATAAGCTCAGTAGCGTTTGTCTTCCTATAGACACCCAAAATCTGGAATGCAGTTACAAGTTGCAAAGCCTCACTGAAAACCAAACTTATCAAGCATGGTTTAAAAGTGTGTAATTCTAATTGCCAGCACCCCAAACTTTATGAATGGATCATTTACAAAAATATTTACAGAGAGGAATATTAAGCCAAGAATTTAGCCAAGAAGTCACATCAAAAGTTCCAGTTCTGGTTCTACCACTAATTTGTTCCTGGCCTTGGTCCCAGTCACTAAACACTGTTTCTCCACAAAAACATAATAAAAGACTTAGTTAACCGTGAGAGTTGACAGTATGGTTCCAATTCAGGCCAAGCACATGGGGCTGCACTGTCCCATGGTTAATAGGGCAAGACTGAATAAGACAGGAGCACAGTGCCCTCTTTTGCTCAAAACAGCTTTGTGAGGGAGAATTGGGAAAGCTGTTGGCCATGACCATCCTCTGCAAGAGAAACATAATCTGTCAGAGGAGGGATGGCAGGGTGGAAATCAGCTAGGACACAAGGCCTAAACAAAGGGAGAAAACCCTCACCTGGGAAAGGCAGGACCCTTCCAGTCTCTATGGCATTTTTGATGGCAGCCATGGGTGCCCTTTTCTGCTTATGGGCACCTGCACTGAACTTTCCTACAGTGGCTGGCCACTAGCCCTTGTAGCCCTTCCAGCAGCTCCACCTCTGCTGCACCTGACCACAGTGCATCAGGCAGCACCGCGGCTCCCATCACTCAGGCACCCTGGGCCAGCTGCTGGGAAGCCTGGGCGATGAAGTGCTCACCTCAGGCTGCGCGTGGGTGCCAAAATGTCCAAACAAGCAGCATAGATCTTTCCGCACAGCCCTTCCTTAAAGGATTTTCTTCCAAAATAGACTCACTGGTGCCCAGAAACAGCAGCAGAGGGGGGAGATGACAAGTGAAGACCCACAAGGAGGAAGATAAATATAAGAGGTGACCCAAGAAAGCAGTTGGTGGAAGGAGAGCGGCAGCATAGTCACGCAGGTGCACTGGAGGGTGCAAGAGCAGTCTGGAAACAGGGCAGAGGTAGAGAAACTGGGACGTACATAAGGAGGAAGAGGCAGCAAGAGACACAATGCGAGGAGGTAACCTAAAGGAAGCAAATATTTAAGTTTTCTGTTTTAAACCACATTCCTTTTCAGGCCCCCACAGAGACTGCACGACAAATAAGATTTAGTTAAAACACTGCTAGTGTCCCATTTGTCTTCACGCAGGGGAAGCACCCTGAGCATTTCCACCCACAGTGTTCATCCACAGCAGCCTCAGCCCACATACACTGGCAGCAACAATACAGAACTGACACTCCCACTGTTTTCCACATTACCTTCTTTTCAGAGTTGTTTTCTGAATTACCTCTTCCCTGTAGACCTACAGTAAGGAACTGTTTTTGCTCAAGCAGAAGAAAAGGGATCTTAATAGCCAGTGACTTGAGCTACTTTCGTTCCTAAAATCTGAAGGCTTACCTTAGGCAGACCAATGGACTCCATTGCTCTTAACCACTGCACAGTGTTGTCAGTGTGCCGAAAATGAAGACCAGATCTCTATTGGAAAGACAGAAGAAGATTACAAAAGTCACATTAGAAAAATTAAAAATCACATAAAAAAATTCTAGTTATTGATCCTCCTGTTGTTTCTCAGTTTTAGAAGCTAAATTCAAGGAATTTAGCCTTGTTTGAACCTGGAGACCAAAGTGTAACAGCCTCAATCCTTCTAATGAAGCATCCTAACATATCAACAGTCTCATGCTGAGTCCAGCTCATTCTTTCATTTTATGTAAGAGAGATTTGTACCCATTAGGGTGGACTGGGATTGAAGGGGAAATTTGTACAGTCCTTCAGTAGTTCTCTGAGCCTCAGGAGTGCAGGTTGGATGTTGAATACCAGGAACCAAAATACAGAAGTGGTAACACTGATCAGGCACTGTTGTGAAGGAGAACAGATAACATGGTCTTATTCAATCTTCAATTCTATGTGAATACCTGACTCTCCCTACAGCCTATTCAAGCAGCATAAAAGTAAAGTGGGAGAGTATATATATATTTTATTTTTTTTAATTAATGGGGGTTTTTTATGGTAAAGCAAGAAAAGAAACCTAAATTCAAGTTTTGGATATTTTCAAGAGATGCATTAAAATGTACCCAGAATTTTAACCATGCTTCTCTTAACCATATGAAACCTAGATAATTTCTCAGCTCTCAAGAACCAGTTATTATACCTTTAAAATGCCCACTTCCAATTTTTTCTGCCCACTCTATATGCTGAGAAAATTCATTCTATAGTGGAACTGCTGTGTATGAATGTAGATATTTCTATATTATCAAGGATCTTGGAGATAACAAATGGCTTGTACAGGTAACAAGCTAAGCTCGGTTACTGGTAGCTTGTTTTCTGCTTTTCAGTGTTAAAGCTGATAAAATAAACACACAGATCTAATGAAGTGGATGTCAAATATCCTCCCATTTAAGAAGAGAAAAGTTTGGAATATTTATCAAATTGCTTTTGACTCCTACTCCTAATGAGAAATGACTTTATAAATGGGAAGGCTCATGTTCTTCCTGGAGCCAGAAGTGTAATTCATTCAGCCTTAAAAACTTGAAGTGACACCAGCATAGTTTTTCTAAGGGTAAAACATCTCTAACTTAGCATTCTGGCTTCTTACTGCTGTGAGTCTTCCACCTAGTCTCCAAAGTCTTACAAGAGAGATACAGAAAGTTAACCAATCATGCTTGGTAATGTTTTACAGTTGGAAGACAAAAATTTTCTGGTTTTGTCTTGTCAGTGAAAGAACTGAGAAGGTTATTACCTTATAGCGTGCCTGTTCCACATCATAGATCTTTTTGTCTGACACCACATTAGGTGCAAAGAATTTTGCAAGCTTGGCAAGGTAAACACCATTTCTTAAGCCTTCTTCCAGTTCTGTAGTTGGGGGCAGCTCTTCATCCAGGCAGACTTCCATCCATCTAGGAAGACATTTGAGAAACATTGTTATTTGGGTTTTAAAATAAGTGACATCTTTTGCCCACAACCATTGTACTTTTGATGTCACTGCTACAATGTAATCATAGTAGAAAAGGGCAAGGGCTAAGGGGAAAATTCTGATATTTATTCACATGGAGATCAAAACGACTAGAAAATCATATCTGCAGTATACGATCATGACCTATCATGAATCAAACAGCATGCTTTGAAGTATACACACCTAAGGGGTCCAATTCAAATCATCTGAGCAGCACTACACTTTTGAAGACAGTAATCTAAGGTGAAAACTAGAAGAAAGCATGGTATGCTGAATATTATTGATGTTTACATTTTAAAAACTCTGATAGCTATGCCAATGCTAAACCTCATGAACATCAAGGCCAGCAATGGGCTGAGTGAGGCTGGTTCCAATGTGCTCTGCAACACAAGGTTGCAGCAATGCCCATCTCAAGTATAGAGCAGTCCAGCAGATTATCATTCTCCTGCAACACAAGGAAGCTCTCCATTGTCACCCATGAAACACAGTGACGGTGCTGGAGGAAGGCTTTTTGTTGAAAAGCCCAAGGTAGTTCATGCATTTGAGCTCTGCCTGGCAGTAAGTTGGCTGAAACATGGCTTCTTGTTAGTAACAGTGACTAAATCCTCCAAGGTGGTAAACTAAACATGCATTTGAGATTTAAGATGTGATAGACGTGGGACTAGATGGAAAAGAGTAATTAATCAAATGCATAAGCAGTTCAGAAGGCAAAGAATGGACATGAAAAAATATTATCCAATATACTTATGTTTAATAGCCTAAAGAAATTGCTTCCAAGGCATTCCTGAAAGTGATTAGTGTCCTAATCACTAGACCAGAAGTTTCTTACATTGGTGGTCTAAGTGTTTGGTCCTGTGATATTACTCTTACTTCTTCTAGCAGATGCATCACATTACAAGACCTTAAAATCTGCTTAGTTCTTCCCAGTTTTTTGTTTTTTGGTTTGTTTTTTTTTTTTTTACTTAATCTCTGATGCTGCTAGAACATTAATATCAACACAAGAAGAAAGTTGAAGGGCAAGAACAATGTTAAAGACACTAGTTCTCTTTGCTTACTGTCACTAAGGCAGTGTCACTGTAAGTGAGGCAGCATTACTAGTCTAACATCAACTCCAAAGGAGTGACTTCAGAAACCAGAAAACTTGGATCCAAGTTGAAAACAAGCCAGCTTTTGCTCTGGAAAAAGCTCACGACAACATTTGGTTTCACATTAAAACTCTAGACAAATGTCCTACTTCATTACACTTTTGGATTTGTTACAGGACATGTGAAAGTTGTTTCACTGAAGCACAGACTACCCAAATAGCTCTTGAGGAAACCAACACCCATAAATCTGAGACAACATCACATAAAACTGCATGGAGCAAGTATCATTAGAAGAACTATATTTTGCAGTATAAAAGCTGCTTCAGTGAGGAGAATCAAATTCCAGACAAGCTTCCAGACTCCATCTTGTGTTGCATGTTCATGTGTTATGGGTCCATGCTAAGGGTCCCAAAAGTCATCCTTACTACTATTTTATAGACTAAATAGAGGTACACGCGAAGTCAAAGTGTCACAACATTTGTCTTCTCCAGAAAAGAAGACGAGGAAGAATAAACAAAGAAAACGTATTCCAGGCAAATGTGTTTTTCACCTAATCCAGTTATCTTTTCCTAAAGAATTTATTTCCTAGAATGCGTCTTCTGGAAAAAGAGTTGTACAGATAAGCAGAAGGAACTTGCTGAGCCATAGGCAGCATTCCCGCGAGTTGAAGCTGATGGGTGTTTCAATGGGCCATCTCCAGTGATATGAATTGTGTACCCAAAGCAGCATTTTTTACCTTAGAATGGATTCTTTGCACTTCAAATTCTCAGTTTTTTTATGAAAAGATTTTTTTTGACATCTTCAGTCTTGGGCAAAAAGAAAGCATTATACTAGAACTAGTTTTGAGGATACACCCATGTCCCTCTCCATTCTTCTTTACAGTACAAAAATTTGCTATTTATCTATAAAATTGAGTAATTCCCTAAGCTTTAAATGAGATGCTGATCCAAACTGAAAGCTGCTCCTCAGCTTTTCAAACCTCCTGTAACTCAACACCATTAAATTCATTGTGGATTTTTCACAGCAAAGTGATGAGCCTTCAAGATGAATCTGGAATCATCCATTCTGCATAGGGAGGCTACCCTGTCTAGTGGGTAAATGCAGTACCCTGAGAAACAAACAGGAAACAGTAGGAGGATGCAGAGAAAGCAGAAAGAAGAAAAAAATGGTAGAATACAGTCGTCAAAACAAGTCCAGATAAACCTACAAGGAAACAAGTCTCTTTTTAGAAAGAGAATATCAGTGAAAAAATAGGGGGAAAATAGAGAGAAGTAGAACAGACCTGAAAGATGCAGAGTTTCTTTCCATTTATAGCAAAAAATCTGTAGGTTGTATCTATTCTAGAAAGTCAAGGATCTGCAATAGGGCAACTGTAACTTAATGCATTTGGTAATCAGTATGCAAGACTGAGAAGAGAGCTATGTATAAGACGTTTTACCAATGCCTAGAAGTTGCAGAACTTAGCTACAACAAGATCTACTGTGAAAGGATTTACTCTGTCTTGCACATATTTAATCTGAGGAAGGAAAAACCCTCAGGATTTGAACTAAATCCTGCTAATATACAACCAACCTTGTAACTTAGTTATGCAAACAGCTGCTCAACTCTGTTACTCTCTCCTAGAGTTTATTGAGACATCATAGAATAAGAGATTGATTTGGATTGGAAGGTACCTTATAAAACACCTAGTTCCACACCTGCCCTGCCACGGGCAGGGACACCTTCCACTAAACCAGGTTGCTCAAGGCCTCGTCCAGCCTGGCCTTGAACACTCCCAGGAATGGGACACCCACAACTTCTCTGGACATGCTGTTCCAGCCCTTCACCATGCTCACAGTACAAAATTTTCTCCTAATATCTAATGTAAATCTACCCTTTCTCTACCATTACTCTTTGTCCTGTCACTGCATATCTTCTTAAAATGTTCTTCTCCAGCTCTCTCCTAGGCTCCCTGTAGGTACTGAAAGGTGCTGTAAGTTCTCCCAGAGCCTCCTCTTCTCCAGGTTGAACAACCCCAATTTTCTCAGCCTGTTCTCACAATACAGGTGTTCCAATCCTCTGATAATTTTTGTGGCCCTCCTCTGGGGCCTGCCAGAGCAAGTCACACCTTTCATATGCTGGGGACCCCAGAGCTGGATGCAGTATTCCCGATGGGGCTACACCAGAGCAGAACAGAGGAGCAGAGTCACCTCCCTCAACCTGCTGGCCACTCTGCTTTTAATGCAGCCCAGGACACCACTGCCTTTCTGGGCTGCAAGAGCCTGCTACCAGGTCATGTTGAGCTTCCTGTCAACCAACCCATCTGTTGCACTTTTCTCGACAAGGCTTCTTGCAATTACAGAAATTTTATTTCCTTTACCTGATTCAGTTAAAAGGCACTTCTGATTTTAAACAGAAAGAAGCATTACTTCCAACCTTGTGAGATTCTGCTTTTTAAGACACAGTTGCCAAGTTCATGAAGGTTATTATATGACATGGTGCTGTCAGCAGGAGGAGACTGGGCTGAGAAAACTAGAAATCTTTGTACTTTCGTTTCTTTAAGTGAAACAGAGAACATCCATGTGACAGGAAGGATTTATAGATACCTTCGGAGCAATTTATTTATCTTCAGGGCTAAAGAAGCAGCATTACTTTTGGCTTACCCACTGTTTTCCTGAGCACACAGAACTGCAGCATCAGCATCATATTTAAGTCTGTTGCAGAAACTATTGCCCAAAAACAGTAGTTAATACCATTGCCATAACAAATGAAGGGTCTATAAGTCAATCTTAGATGGCAGTATGAGGCTTGTGGAATTACTATTATAGCTTTTAAGTATACACATGCATTTCTGCCATTTCTTTTTCTACAGCAATACCGTAACTGATACTGTGCTTTTAATAACTGTAACTTAGTGAAAGAGGGATGCCATAAAAAACTGATACAGTGGTGAACATGATTGTTCATTTGGTCACTCAAAGCTAAATGCAAACCCCACTCCAAGATGGAGAGTCTAAAGTCAGTTTCAGGAAGTAGACTAAAGCATATGGTGTATCACTGAAGTTCTGGGTAGCACCATTAAAAATTAGCTATCATTTGAACAGTCTGTAGAGCTTCCTATGTCAGTTTTAGTCTTATCATGTGGATCAAACATGCACACACAGTTATTCTCCTATAGATAGATTCTTGGGGTCATACACCAGTGTGCATAAGTACAGCCTCCTTTTATTTTCATAATACTGCAGTATTGGCCAGCACAGAAACAAAAGATTTCCCTTAGACAAAAAAAACCACCAAATCTAGATCTGATCAATGGAAATTTATCTCCAAAACTTTAATTCTAATACATTGTACCGGGTAGTCTGTCAGGGGTAAGTACTGAGGTACAATTCCTTTTGCTTTGCTCAACGCTGTTTTAACTCCTGACATTCTGAAGCAGAGCTGTTCAGCAGTGAATTTCTGGGAAGATAAAAGTGATGACTTCAACACCAGACCCAAGAACAGTCAAGAGCATGTTGCTCACCAAGAGATCTAGTTTCCGCATTTGACCAAGCACTGGAACAGATTGCCCAGAGAGGGTGTGGAGTCTCCATCACTGGAGAACATTCAAGAACCATCTGGATGCAACCTATGCCATGCGCTCTGGGATGACCCTGCTTGAACAGGGAGATAGGAGCAGATGACCCCACTGTTGTCTCTTTCAACCTTATCCATTTTGTCATTCTGTAAAAATAGTAGCAGCACAATTAGCTCAGACTTGTACTTTAAACCAAAAAAATCCCTGTTGAATCTCATTCAAGGCAAGGGAAAGGGAACTGGAAGCACCAGTGCTGCACTATGAACTTAACCAATTGTGAAGTTGTCCTGGACAGTCTGTGTGGTCAGCAAAACACACACACAGGTTAAGAGACTGGAAATGCTGGAGTCTTTTCAGCAGAGAATAGAATATGTTGTACAATGCACCCAAAGCCCATCACATTTGGCACACAATGAATATTACAGCAAAATCTGTACTTGTGCTGCCCTGCCCTTTTGGATTTATGCTGCAAGATGTGTATCCAAGGGCACCAGGTTTTTACCTTGTGGGAAACAGACCTTCAGAAAAGAAAAGATGGGACTCCAGAGCTGAAGCTCAGAACACTGCATGCCACTATGAAAAAGGTATAGGGAGAAAAAGGTAAAGATAAGTTACCACTCATTTACTACCTCCCTGGCTCACAACCACAGCCTAGTCTAGTCTAGCAAAAGTGAAACAGACTGCTGACCTGGAGACTATAATGTGGCCATCTTGTTCCAAAAAAAGACTGAAAAAAACATTGTTGCTAGAAAATAAGAATAACAACAATCAGATTCAAAGCAAAATGGTAGAATCTAAAGATTTGTTAGAAAATCCCATCTCTTAACTCTTCATTTGCTTTTTCAAGATGAAAAAAGGTATTTTTACCTGCCAACATGCCCCTAAATATTGCTTCATAAAGGATATTGAGAGGAGTATAAGCAACCTAGGTGCGTTGTTTGGCTGAGTAGTGTGGGGGGTGGCAGCGTTGAATTGTTTATAAAGTATGTTAACTTTGGTATTAGTTGACATTATACTGCATGCTTTAGCATGATACACCTCCTAAACCAGAAACTTAAGGAATAGGTTGTTTCACAAACCGCCACAGACTGTTTCCAGGGCAAATGAATGTAAAACTTCCAGTCATTCCATGAAAATAGATATATGCAATTTGAAAACCATCAGGGCAAAAACCAGTTGCATAAAAAAAAATGCGCAAGCTTGGAGGCTTGAATTAGATGCTGGAGAGAGCACAGTGGGCAGCTGAGAAAATTACTGTCTTCAGATCCCCCTTTTCCTCCCTCATGTTCTGATGCATTCAGGCCCAAACCTTCCTTACAGCTGGGAGCCTTGGCTCAAGTCAGGGCTACAGCCCTCTGCTGCCAACTTACTCCTGGAGCCAGATACCGTGGAAGCATCATCTTCTGAATTTGAGGCTCTAGATTCATACTCCAGTGACAGTTTCTACTGCATTGCAAGTTTTATCCATCCTAAAAACTTACTTTGTCTGTGTAATGGGTTTGCATAGCCAGGTTTTGGCAGCAGAGGGGCCACAGGGGTGGCTTCTGTGAGAAGCTGCTAGAAGCTTCCTCCATGTCCGGCAGAGCCAATGCCAGGCGGCTCCAAGACAGACGTGCCGCTGGCCAAGGCTGGGCCAATCAGAAATGGTGGTAACGCCTCTGTGATAACATATTTAAGAAGAAAAAAAAAAGTTATTGCACAGATGTAATTGAAGACAGAGAAGAGTGGAGTGATGAGAGGAAGAGCTCTGCAAACTCCAGCGTCAGTGGAGAAGGAGAGGGTGCTCCAGGTGCCGGAGTTGAGATTCCTCTGCAGCTCATGATGAAGCAGCTGTGCATTGCAGTTCATGAAGGACCAGATGGATCTCTGCAGCCCATGGAGGAGACCCATGCTGGAGCAGAAGGCTGCTGGAGAGAGGGCGGTGAACCTGTGGAGAAACCCATGCTGGAGCAGTCTCATGGCAGGGACCTGCTGACTCATGGAGAGGAGCCCACACTGGAGTAGATTTCCTGGTAGGACTTGTGACACTGTGGGGGACCCACACTTGAGCAGCCTGTGACTGAGCAGCCTGCACCCTGTGGAAGAGTGACCCATGGTGGAAAAGTTCATGGAGAACTGTTGCCTGTAGGATGGACTCACGCTGAAGAAGTTCATAAACAACTGTCTCCTGTGGGAGGCACCCTACGCTGGAGTAAAGGAAGGACTCCTCTTGCTTAGCAGCAGCAGAAACAACTTGGGATGGACTGATCATTAATCCCATTCCCTGTCTCCCTGTGCCACTGTGGGGGAGGAGGTAGATCTTGGGAAGGAGGAAGGGGTGGGGAGAAAGTGTTTTTAAGATTTATTTTACTTCTTATTATCCTGCTCTGATTTTATTAGTAATAAATTCAATTAATATCCCCATTCTGAGCCTATTTTGCCTGTGACAGCATTTGTCAAGTGATATCTCTTCCATACCCTATCTCAACTCATGAACCCTTCATTGTATTTTCTCTCCCAGATCCAGTTGTGGAGGAAAGTGATAGAGAGGCTTTGGTGGGTGCCTGGTGTCCAGCCAGGGTCAACCCACTACAGGCTGAAAGAAATCAAATTTTGTGAATGTGAATCACCAGAGCAATGTGATGAAGAAAGGTGGAATATAGGTCATCCCAGTCACCAGTTCTCTTATGTTGCATACAAGAAATAACATGAAAATAGCAACATGGAGGATACATGTAGCTTGGCTACACAAAATCTCAGAACTTCAACACATGAAATAGATGCCAAATTCTTTGGAGAGAGATTTTAGATTAATTTTAATTTGTCAGTTTTCTTACACTCCATAAGTCAGTTCAACTTCAAAGTTGCATATCTGTAGGTTTCCAGCTAGTGTTAGATTTAGCAACATCTTAACTTTTCATAGTTATCATTTCACCATGGAGGATACTGACTTACAGCAAGAGCTACACTTAAAAGCTATCAAACATTCATGTATGGATTCTTTGTGTATAAGTACTTAAACAATACTGATCTCACTGCACATTTCAGCACTTGGTTGAGTTATGCAAGCCAGCATGAAGTTTGTTGCGACATTCATTTCCTTGATCAAAGCCCTTCTGATGAACTTCATATTCAATTCAGATGAATAGAAAGCAAGCAGAAGTGACAACTTGCCTGCCCTCCATAGCACACTGAACCAGCAATAAATCATGTCAGCAACATTTTTCCACACCAGATATCTGCTACCATGACAACACTGCCATATTTACAAAATAATCTTAAAGGTGTTTTAAAATTCTGGTTCACAAGATGGCAGCACAGATATTGTGTGCTGGTTTAATCTGGTTTACTCCAGCCACCCTTTATGTGGGTTAATCAGTGATTAAAGTCCACAAGGCAAGGCGCTGCTCAGGAAGCCTGTTCTGGAGCCCTGGCATGGCCTCACAGCCATTGCAGGCTGCTGGGCACCCAGCAGCCAAGTCCTGTTTAGTCAGCAGTCCTTTGGTGGGGAAAAAACAGACTCCAGCAACACCACAACAGGCAACAGAAACACACATGCATGTGTTTCTGGACCGCCTGCAACCTTTGCAATTAGAAAGGCTTTGTTTTGCTGTCTTCTCTTTTTGCAGAGACGGTAAGATTTAGCACCGAGTATCAACCACAAACTCCAGGACTGCTATGCGAGATAACAGTGCTGAGTAGGGGCCAGGGCTAACAAAGCTGAGGCTGATGGCCACAGGGATGCCTCATCTTTTCCCCCTGCTCTTGGCCTGGCTCCAAGCTGCCAGGGTCTGGAGACAAAAGCTGAAGAGGCAGAAGAAAGAGCAGTGCTGGGAAGGTAGCTCGCCATGGTGGTAGAGTCTGAACAGCCACAGCGAGTATGTCTCCCTATGAAACCTTACTTAATTCTTCTCAGCAGAAACAGCAGTACTCAACAGGTTACCTAAGCAAATGCGGTGGAAATATTAAGTCAGTGTTCAAATGCCTCGGGAGAGAAAATGTATCTGCAGAAGGTGTGGTCTGAAATATTCCTTTTTTATGAGAAGAATTGGTTTTTCATTTGGAGGAAAAGGGGGAAAAAGGATGAAATAAAGTAGTCCTAAAAACCTTGCAAACCCTGTGCAACTAAGTTCACAAGAGTTGGATTGACATGCATCACCCAGCTGCACTGTCTAGACCTATTTTAATAGTCTTCTCTTCCAAAAAGCAGTAGAGACCACAGCAACAGAAACACAAGTATTTCCTGTGTTAGTCTGGCAGTGGTGGCTCAGTGGTCCCTGGAAAGCATAATTTCAGACAGATGACAGACTCAAATCACTAATGAAATTTTAGGTAGTGCAGACACAAGCTCTGTAGCAAGTCCGTATGCAAATAAAAAGGATCTTCCTACAAATAAAATAATGTTTTTATCTGAAAAAGAGAAACACTGTATTTGCCATATGAACTAATCTTAGTTTTTCACCAATCTATATAGACACTGATTTGATAAATAGAAGCAGGCACAGCAGTAAAAGCATTTTTACACAGTACAGCACTTGTTCATGTGAAAATGTTGCAAAACAAGTTAACTCCCCCAAACACACCATTTTTGCTTTAGGAAAACACTGTGCAGATTACAAAAGCATAGTTTAGACTTGCACATTATATTGTATTGCTACATGGTACCGCAGTTTGCTTTGCTCTATTAGGTCTTCTATAGTTGCAGTATGGTAATACAGTTTAAGGCACCCCCTTAAAACAGCATATGGTATTTCAGATTTACCAGTTTAAAAGATTCTGGCCTGGAATAATCTCATAGTCTTCCAAGCAATCCACTTGAGCAGCAGAAGATATATGCCCTTGGCAAGTCACAGAAATGTTGCTGTAAAATAATCAATGAGTCCTTGAAATAACCTTCACACTTAGGTCCTTCACACAATAGTCCTACTAATCTTAAGTTACAGTTACAATGAGTATTTAACCAAACTCCACACCCTGCCATGGCAGTAATTACTATCCAAACCTGTAGAAAATAGAGCTGTAGTTTCTAAGAAGTCATCTATCCAATAATCATTTTGATGAAGCTGCTACTAAAACTAAACCAAACCTGCCCATTAAAGAACATTTCATTAAGCCTCTCCCAAAAATCCACTGCATCATCAGATGTTGTGTTTCTAGTAGCTGTCAAGCTAGCAACATGAGGAGGATATGCTACTACACTTCTTTTCAGGTAAGAGGACAGGCATAAACATTGCCACCATGTCTATAATAAACACACTTTTCTAGGGCAGAAAGGTGACCTGGGGAAGTACCTCCAGTGTAGTTTCAACACAGAAGCTTGCATGTAGTGTGGTTTTTAAAGTCTAGTTCATGATTCAAGACCAGCAACAGAAGAACAGAGCTCTGTTTGCAGATCTGCCTGTTTACTTGGCAACTAATGCAGCTGGATCAGCAGGAACACCCAAAGGAGTGCAGAGTAAAGATCACGTTGAGGCCACACAGGGGACCTAAGACAGAGGAAGAAACCAAACTCAAACATGTCAGGATGCAGAGTGCTGTTCTGACTCTTTTATCAGTTCAATTCCACCTGATCAGATGTGAACATTTATATATTGCTGTCTAGCTTTTGACAAAGGTTACTTTCATGAAAGCAATTAGCAGCAAGTATGCAGGTACAGAATACACAAAAATAACTCAAGTAGTACATCTACCAGACAGGCAGTTGGGACTCTTAAGAAAGGTGTAGGACAGTAGCCAAGTCAGAATTAAAAGACATGGATGAGAGGACAAGATGTTAAAAGAAGTGAAAAGACCGAAAGAGCCAGCTTAGGAAAGGCTGAACTGTTGTTCAAAGCATTTAGTGTTATGTAAACTCTAAAACTGCAGCAAGACTGAATTTAAACTTTGTCCATGTCAAAAAGAAACGCAAGATAGAAGAGCAAAGGTAAACCCAAGCTATTTAAGTGAAAAATGCCATGCACAGCCCTACAATTACTTTTTTCCCTTTTCTTCTTCCCATGGTTATGCAAGAAATGCCCTCCACCACTCCCACTGGCTGGAGAGAGTACTCCCTTACCTACTCAGTAACAACCTATAAAGTTATGAGAAGCACAAGCATACAAATCAGCCCTGCTATAGATGAGAAAAATGTTGGCAGCAGTATAACAGCGTTTAATAATCCACAAAGAAATGAAAACCCCAAAATTAATTGTGTTGCTTTACGCTGGTGAAGATAAGCAGCCTCTCTATAACAGAAAACAACTTGTAGTTCAGTGCTGAGGCTAGGAAGAAAAAGCTGGTTGCAATCAACATGGTAAAAATTTAACAGTGCAATTAATCATGTCATGCAACAGATATCTAGTGTCTGGTGACAGCACTTCAGTTTAAGGGTCTTGAGATGACCATATCCAACATCAACGTACACAAGACAATCTCTTCTCCAAGAACAAACAGTGATAAAGCCCTATTAGAGTACTCACCAAGTGATAAGAATCAACTATCTATGCCCCAGTATCCAAGTCACTCAAGATAGTAAGAGAGGTATAAGAAATAGTAAATCAGATAAGAGGTTTCCAATCACCAGACACGATACTAGGGACTGGCAAAAGCAGCCTACCAGGACAACACTGGTTTCAAAGGCCACAAACATGTCAGTGGTATATCAAGTCTGGCTTATGGCACCTAGAAGCAATCAAGGACATCCTCCTCTACCCTCCCACTCTCCCTGCAGTGACTCCAAGTACCATTGCATAAAAATATGTTCTTCTATTCTAATGAAAAGCAAAATGTTTTCCAGTAATTTGAATGGGCAAAGCATTTATCAGTATGTACACTGTTGGCTCATTCTCTGGATAACTCAGCCAGTAACAGAGTCCCCCATATTCCACGGCTGACTAAGGCTCTGGTGTCCTGTAACACCGTTCCCACTTCAACTGCCATTCAGGGTAAGCTGTGAATGCCTCTAGATATTCTGTGTCATCTTGTCAATGAGCAGCAGAAAAGCAAAGAGGCAGGCGACTCCTTGCCAGTGGCCCCAAGCCAAATAGTGCACACAGCAGCTCTAAGACCCCAGCGAGAATGTTATTGCCATTACTGGTCACATTGTTTAAACACAAGATGCCATAAGCAAGAAAAGTCTTACTAAACCAAATTTTGGATGTATAACACTACTTAGAGGAAACCACTGTGTTTTACACAAAGTGGTAAACGTAAAAAAAATTAATTCTTTGTTTCCTTATTCAGGCACAGAGAGGAAATAAAAATGCAAGAAATGTAAAATCAGAAGGAAAAACTGGCAAGTTTTAGAGACTATTTCAAATTGGTTGTGGAGCTTATGTACCAGAACTGTGTTCCAGAGAAGTTTCAGTATGCTCTAACCCTCTAAAAAACTTTTAGGTGCACAAACCCTATAGAATGTTTTGCTCATCAATTTCTGTAGAAGTAGCTTCCGAAAAATAAAAGGCAGCAGAGAAGCTTGGTGAAAACTTCTTCAACCAACACAACGCTCTATTTGGAAATACTCCTGTAGCACTTTTAAGATCACCAAGCGCTTTCAGGCATAGGAATTAATGTAAAAACACTCTGTGTTAGAAAATGGAAGTAGTGACAGTCATTTTTATTCTGAAATCAAAGTGAAACATGGGGCAGACACCCAGGAATCATTATCAGCCCCCTTTCATTAGGAAACTAATTTCTAGGTTGGTACAACTCATTTTACTATTGCCACAAAAAGACGACAAGAAAGAACAAACATTAAAATGCTTTACAGGAGCACTTTCTTGCTATTCTTCATAAACAGCAGTTATCTCAGGGTCTCTAAGCTGGAGTCAGCTAACAATTTAACACAGGAAAAAAAAATTCCCTACACATATGAACTTGAACCAAAAGGTATTTTAAGTCAATTTACCTTGCTGCCAGGCCTGTTAATGACCTAGCTACTTTGATCAAGGTAATCAGCAAGCCATCACAACTTGTTAACTCTCAGCCCTACACCAAGCCCTAAGCGACTCAGATTGCTATTTTGATCTGTGAATTTTCTCCTCTTCCCATTTCTCTGCACTTTATCCCAATCAAGTACAGCACCTGCACAGTGTCATTCATGAAGTCCGGGAAGCCACACAATACTGGAACTGGATGGACCCTTTTCCCTGTAAATTCTAGAACTGTGTTTTGGTATGGTTTTAGAAGGGTTCATGTATTTTGAGCTATTGGCAGTTGCAGCCTGCAGAGCCTGAACATCATGGGCAGTACAGGGCCACCTGTAAGAGGGCCACAGAGGTGCTATTAGCTTTCATGGCAATCTCTCCTGCAGCGTAAATCAACCAGCCTGCACAGTGCCAAGCAATGCAGCAGTGGAGAGTTTGGAAACACTAGTCATCCACCAGTGCTGTGAAAGCAACTGCCACAGGGGAGAGGAAGAGGAGCACAACTGTCATCATGCCAAAGGGTTCCTGTCAACAAGAGAAATGGGCAGGAAGAGCCAACCACAGCAGTAGCTAGATACGGGAGACCCATAGGATGAACAGCAGGATAGCAAGATTTAGGGCAGGGAAGAGAAAACATGGTAGACTATGTTGACAGAGGTTCTAAAGGGGTGTAGAGGGTTTTGCCCCTTAGCCCAAGTCAAGAACAAGCTGCAGCAGTACTCCAGCAAAAATAAGATTTGCCCATCTCTAGGGAATACTAGAGATCATACACTCTCATTAACTCAATTGGTATTATCAGAAGCCTGGATGTGAGCGCCAGAAAGGGTGCTTAACCAAGGGAGTGGAACTGCCTGGGGTCACAGTAGATTTTGCTGAAATAGTGAACATAAAATTGCTCAAAAAGTACTCACAAAAAGAGGGAAGAGCCCAAAAGAGAGTATTAGTGTAACTGTCCATTTATTCCAACAGACACAAATTGAAAGTGAAAGAATACACAGTTCTGACACAGAGCACCTTTATCCTTAGACATTTCCCTTTATGTAGGATTTTAAAAGTATGTCTTACAGCACTTCTGCATACTTCCTTTGTTACCTGGTCAAATCCCTAAATAGCAAATTTTACTTCAGCTTTTCATATGAAGATGTAACATAGTCAAAATGTCTCTGTACCTTTATTCCTCAGGAAAGCTTCTATGTCTGTTCAAAGAAACTTAATAGCCCAGTTGCTCCTAACTTTGAACATAAGAGTTGTACTCAAACGGATTTCAGGAGGGCAAATTCTCTTCCAAAGAAATGAAAAGCCCAGCATAAGTTCCATATTCACTGAAGCAGAAGTTTCCTATACAGAGGTACAAATTGGTTTTTCTCATGAGGCTGAAAAAACACCCAAAGACCCTCACAACAACTTTCATCTACTTCAAATGGGAAAAAAAAAAAAAAAAGCACAGAACAAGCGTAGTCCTCTTGGCCTTCTTGTTCCCTTATAACTGAGTCAGCTACTAGACCCTTGCCTGCTCCTAGCCCCATCTTACAAGTAGGAGACATTAGTGCAGACAGCCATTTCCAAGTTGCCCAGATTGGTGGTATGTTTTTTTCACCACACTACAATAAGGGAGTTTCTCCACATTGGAACGGCAGAACTCCATCTAATTGCCTCATCCAAAGACAAAGTGTCCCCATCTCCCACAGCATGAAGTTCTCAAACAAGCCAAACCTCTGCAACAGAATGCAAACTTCAGCATTCTGCTACTTTCAATGCACTTGCCAACAGAGGGTTGTAGATTTATCGCAGTATCAAATGTCCAGTCCTGTGATATTCAAAAACTGTCTTCAGAAGATACCTATATGTGTCCTTCCTTGTACTGCCATCACCACAACACCACACATAGGTTAAGATCTACTGAGAATATGCAATAGCATATTAAATGCTTCATTAAAAAAAAAAATAGTCAAACCCACATTTCAGCTGTTATAGATATGTCAGAAGTAGGCAACTCATGAAGGAGAAGAACAATCATTCATACAGATGAAACTAAAAACAGTACTACTGAATTCTTCCACATAACCTTCCACATAACCAGTATCTAAATGGGAATAATGTTTATAGATATGCACATAAAGACATTTAAGGAATTTTGATGCCAACATGAAACTATCTGGGGCATGGCAGTCAAGCAAAGCTAGTGCCTGGACAAAGGGCATTTAAGAGCTGAGCAAATCCCAAGTGTTGCCCACCCAATGACTCAGCATTCTATCAACATCGATCACTCGTGCTACACCTCTGCTTGGCACTGCTGTTGCAAACACAACAAGGTGATAGTTTAAGATGTGTGCTGGGGAAAGCATAAGAAAGTAAAACAAAGCATGAGCCAAACAGGGTGCAACAGGTCCTACCTGAGCAGCAAGTTCAGTCAACTCACTTGATGGCTACTGGAAACCAAAGTATTTAACTGTCTTTCCACTAATGCTCTTATACCTTATGTTGCCATTCAACAAACACAAAATTATAGTCATGCACAGTAACAGACAGTGAACTTGTCTTTCAGACAAATATCAGACTAATTCTTTTATCCATCAGCTGATCACAGCAAGTCTTTACTTCCTTTGGCTCCAAGAAAAATAGCAGAATGTCCCCAGCATGCACACGGCATAATCTCCTAATTCAAAGATATCCCTTTCTCTCAGTCAAAGAGCAGGACATTACTCTCTTCTATATATCTGCACAAAAGTGCTTTGTCTTCACAATGGCTGGCCAGGGAAAGAATGTAAGCACTTCTCCATCAGAAATAAGTTTTCTTTTTCCTTACCAATAGATTTACTAACATGTTAAATGAAATATAAGCTGTCTTTTCAATACCTCTCTGGTAGCAGATGTAATCTTAAGATACAAACAGCTTGTTCAAAAAATCCTGAGCAGCTTCATTCTACATTTCTAAATATATATGTTATTCTTGAATTATAGCATGGTTCTTTCACACAGCTTACTTTACATAAACACTGCCTCTCTGCTCCATTCTGGCTTGCTTTGAAAAAATAATAAAAAAAAAAAACCACCTTCCTACCACTGCAGCACTTATGACAAGCACACCCCATCTCAGGGTGAAATATTTACAACAACTCAAAAGAGAGACACCAACTGTGTGGAACAAGAAGGTGAGTCAAGAAAACTCTGGATTTAGAGGGAGATAAACTCAGATTTTTTTTTTCAGAAAGCTCTCAGGTTTTTTTCATGCGCTGCCTTTTTAAACTAATTTCAGTAGATATGTATTCTACTACTGTCAGTGCTTACAGGCAAATGATCAACTTCCAGTCTCTCTCATGTTGGTTAATTGGATTTTCCCATATGCAAAATTCTTATTATTTCTATGGGGTTCTAAATCAAACACAAAATTTACATGGACTTTTTTAAAATTTAAATTAGGATATTAGTTTACTTAAAGGACAGTACCATGCAGTAGAGTAATTGTTGTATGGCAGTAACCACACATTTGCCTTTATTTTAAAGAGTTTTGCTAGAAAATTATGATGATCAAAAACTGAAACACTGTCTTTAGATTGCCAACTACTACCATTCAACAACGGCCGGAACTAAGCAGCTGCCTTTGTGTTCTATCCATTTCTATTATTTAGATGAAATAGCAGCACTATATGTAAGAACAAAAACTAACCTGTACACTACTATAGTTCTTCATTTTAGGAAATCTTTCTGTCTCTCCTTGGTCCTCTGTCAAAGGGACTCAATTTTCTATGACAAAATACCTGCACAACAAAACTTAATCCTTTTTTTTCCAGAAATTGCAACTGCCTTCATCTAGATCTTCTTATAAAGAGAAAGGTGATTGGTTTATTAAAAAAAAAAATTAACTCAATCTATTCTACTTTAACAAGACTAAAAATAAATTTTAGATTTTAAATATTGTAGGAACTTCTGTTAGTAACATGTATATTTACAAGCACACATGTAAGGCTGCCCAGCAGTCCTGCAGTTACCTGGTTGTGAATCCACAAATCTTGTCACCATGATGCTCCAGTCTAAGCATTGAAACTGTTTCAGCTCTGCTCAATGCATGTGAGTTTGAATTGCCAGAGTTTTCAGAAAGGAGACTGTGCACATCAAGTGAAAGCAGAGTGCTTCTGATACTCAAAAGGATCTAAAAATATTGAAGTAATGTGGATCCAACTCAGGGTGAAATACTTAAATGACTGAAGAGGAATGAATGCAACACCTTTTAGTTTTGCATAAATAGCACTAGTTCAGTGCTCTCCTAATGCCTGACATGTTTGATTTCAGCCTTTTTTTTTTTTTTTTTGGGGGGGGGGGGAGGTGTTACATCTATGTAAAACCAGGCACTATGAACATCTCTTTGGTAATGCATTTCTGACCTGTGAAGAACAGTTATCTGCATCAGGTTGAACAATATCAGATGTTTGATGCTCTTTTGTTACAGGTTGGTGGAAGGGTAATCTCTTTTGATGGTACTTGCCTCCCTCATAAATGGGAAATCTCACTCCAGAAGTGGAAGGCAGCCAAACAATGAGCCCATCTAACTCCATTTAAGTTACAGGTCCAAGATATGATCTAGGTTAGGGACAGTCAAAGGGCAAAGATCTCTTTGGGAATGAGTTTTAAACTATGATGAATTTGAGTTAAACACTGCATTTAATGGTCTTACCAGGAACATCTGGTTATATTCTGATTGATAATCAGAGCAGCAGAAGCAGCAAAGCATGCTGCACTAAGGGGCAGAGCCAATACTATATCACATAGGGAAAAGAAGTGCACAGACTGAACATTTAGACTTACCTTTCTTAGTGCTGTGCTTAATACTGGTGGGTCGGTTTATATCCCAGTTTTTATTCACTGTTTAGTTTTAACACAGAACACAGAGAGATGAAGTAATAAGAAATATGCTGCTCAGTTCATTTAACTTGGGGATACACTATGTATTATATTCCAGACCAGGGTCAGACATCTGAAAGCATTATGGTTAGTAGCAAGTTAAACTCCACATACATTCTCAAATCAGCTGAATTCAAGTTGATATATCTGCCAGCAACAGGAGAGGAACAAGAGGAAAAGATAGTGCTTAGAAGACTGTTAATTTTCCCACAAAATCATATCTGTTGACTTTTTGCCTTTGTCATTTTGCAAAGGAAAAGACTTTGACCCTAGTCTTACTTAATGTGGATGTCATCTGCTCGTGAAGGACGCTGGCCAGGAGCTCCGTCTCTGTGTGCCAGGATGAGAATGCCCTGAGCTGCTGTAGAGAAGGAGTCCTGAGGATGGCAAGTTATTCCCCAGGACAGCCCTTCCCCAGGTCCCAATAACAGCACCAGGGCCACAAAGAGCAAACACTGGATTTTTTGGACAATGTGTTAGGATGTGAAAGGAGATACAAAGAGGGATCCCATGTCAGTACACCTGAAATTCTGTCCAACCACCCTAGTGAGGCTAAGGAAATAATTTAAAGGCCAGTTTACAGTACAAATAGCCACTGGTCAAGCTAATATGCTTCCCCCCCCTTCCCATTCTCGTCTGCATTTTCCCTCCAAATTTTGGCCACACCAGTGCCCTAGGGACAGTGGGGAGAATGGGACCAGGGAACTGATCTTGCTGAGAACTAATGCAATACCACAAGATACATATTTTAGTGCTTTACCGAATCAATTCCCTGATCTGACACAGCTTGGCTGCATGAACTACTGCTGGCACAAGACAGACATCAGAGAACAGGATTACCCATTCTGCAGTCATCGGAAAAGACAGTTCAAGAAACACTGAGCTTTTCTTTATGCCTTTTGTTCTACCTCTGCATTTAATAAACACACACACAATTATACTCATTTTAAAATTGAGATATGCATTTGATACGCAGTTATTTCCTTTTTGTTCTTGTTAGCCTAATTTCTAAATAGCCTTTGGTTTGTTCATGGGATTTTACATTATCCAAGTGACATCATTTTCTGGCAACTATGGCAGGCCTAGCCTGTGAGTCACTTTACAAAATGAGGGGGAAACCACGCTAGCGAAGAACATGCATTTCAAAGGTTTCTATTGTTCTAGTGAACCGTGGTGTTCACACAAATTCAGTCAACTGCTCAGGACAGAAAAAGCAGCTATAAATCTAACTTTAGACCCAAATCAAAAAGAGCATCTTGGAGAAGCTATCAGGCAGATACAATTGTACAGTACCCAAAACTGGAGCTACATGATCACACGCTTGCATGGATTGGTTTATTAATGGTCAATACATAGCAGGTATGTGAGCACACACACAGCTCCAAGTTACTTTACCTGCATTTTTCAGCTGAGATTTTCCACTGTGATAAGCACCAGTTTCACTAACTTTGTTTTTGAAAAAGGCAGGACTACAGTATTACAACAAGGCTTTTCTACTCAGCCCTGTCCAACCCTCCAATTAATCTATCTGGGAAATAGATGGAAAGAGATCCAGAAGACTATGGAAAAAACTTCTCATTACAGACTGTCTTGAGGAATAATGCTAATTATCACAAAAGCGTTTCCAGTTCTTCACTGCATCCAGACACTCTACCCTGAGAAGAATGTTTCTTCTTTAGTCCCTAATTGGATCTTGTTTGTAAAGCCAATCTTTGTTTCTAAGTCTGTCAGGGTTTGGGAACAAGGGTGCTATAGGGGCAGAAGATTCAAATGCCTCTCTACAGCTGACAGAGACACTAGAAACATTGTCCATAGATAAAAGAATGTCACACATTATTGTACTTTATTTTCCTTTTTGCTTTTATTTTGTAGCTTAGGTAAGATCTAACACTAACTCTTTTCAAATTATATGGGAAGTATTTGATCTACTGCAACTGCAGAGTCACATTTCAAATATTTACTAACCAGGAGGGCTATCTGCATGTTGAATGAAAGGTTTATTAATTGCTTCAAGAAACATGTATTCCAAGAACAAGCTGTGCTCTTTGAAGGCAATGGCACCTACAGGAGCAAGATACAGGTGTGCTGTACCAATGTCTCTCTAGTTTAGACTGAAACTATTTCTCCTTCTCAAATAATAGGGTTACTTGAAAACACTAAAAATGTTGCGACTGAGTTTGCAATGTGCACATCTTCATGTGACATCAGAAATAGATTTCCCCAGGTTTTTCTACCCCTTGTAATTATAAGAGTAGCTATAACTCTTAAAAATTGATCACAAATTGATAATTTAGATCCAATTTATATAGTTTTCACATGTTTCTGCTCTTCATGACATTTACAAACTAATGCAATTACCATTAAAAAAAGCCACCCTCATGTTATAGTATTGTCTAGTGTGCTCTTTCTTTTAAGACATCTGCTACTTTAGCTTGCTTACCTCTGGCCCAGGAGAGGCCAAAGCCTCACCTTGTTCTTTCAAATCAAGCAGGGAGCACACTATCCTGAAGTATTGTTTACTCCAGTCACAGCAACTTCTCCCAGCAGACAGCACTACATGAGTATTTAGACACATGTACCAGATGGCCTCCATGGGCCAAGAAGTCCTAAGCAGTAAAAAGATATGGAGCAAAGCTGCTGTTAAGCCAGCTCTGCCTTATCCCATCTTCACCCTGCCCTTAAGCCTGTCCTCAGCAGTCACTGAGACATCATCCAGAGAGTCACAACCTCTCCCCTCTGCTGCATCTGTGCTTCTGACAGCAGAAGAGCAGCAGAGGGTCTTTCACTGTCTGTGCTTTTAGACCCATGTACAAGAGAAAACTCACATGTTCTAAGCAGTCACATCAACTGTAGCACTAATGAAGAATGGCAAACCCGACAAGTGGTAACAGGACAAGCAGAACAACATCCCCCATTGGCTACTAACACCACATTTAGTCAGTGAAAACACAGAGAGGTCTTCATGATGTTTGGGGGTTTGTATTACCTTCAACTATCAAAAAAATTTCTCAGCTTGACCTCTCATTTTTTTGCTGCACTCACAGTAAGCTACATAACGGTACATGTCTTCTAAAAACAGTCACAAGGAAGGTGCCCCAAGTTGAGTTATTAAAAATTCAGATCATTTTAAAGCTGTTTTTGAACATTAGAAAAATTATTGCATTCAACCGTGATGGTGTACTCTCATGCAGAGATGGAACAAGTTTATCAAATTACAATTTGTCTTTTAACAAAAACATACGTGAAGATTTCTGAACATTAATCATTTTAATGCCAAGAAATCCTACTGATTCCTGTATTTTGTATCAAATTATTAAAAGCAAAATATTTCAAGACAGAGAAGATTACTATTTGTTTTCTATCTGCTTTTCAAAAATTAAAGACTATTGCTTGTGAATATACCACAATACACTAGAATTGCATGGGAGCTAAAATCAATCAGACTTTAATATTTGATGGGAAAATGGGTCTCCTCTGCACCTCTGAAGGTGACAGAAGACAAGAGGGAGCATTGCTTTCACAGTAGAGGAGGAATGGCTTTGTCTAATTCTTGTACTCACTGAATCTGGGTGCAGCTCTCATTCCTGCTCTTATTAAGCAAAACAGCTTTTTGAATAGAGAGCAATTTCCCCAGCACCTGGTTGCCTGGAGAAGGAACAGTAACCAATGCCCACCTGGGTGACTCAAGTCAAATCTATTATATCCACGTGGAAATTGAAACCACAAGAGGAAAGCACAGTATTTCTGATGGAAAAACAGGAGATCTAAAAAAGTACCATTTTCATTTTTGTCAACCAGAATAAAATACTGTTGTTTTGTATGTACTATTTGTATTTATACTCAAGGCCAATACTCAAGTCAATATCTGGACTAGCCAGATCTGTTGCCTGCTTTGTTAAATCTTGTCCAAATACTTACAGAAGTTCTTTTTGTCTCATTACACCTGAAACTGTTATTTTTAGGACAAAATTTTCACCTATTTATGTGAGCAAGTATTTAATGTCATATGCTTCTTCAGTCGCTCTCTGAGAAGGTTTGGCATCATAAGTATATTGGCTTTACAGAGTAAATCCCAATGTGATGTCATTTCTTGCTATCAGAAGACCCAAAGCAAATAGTTTAAGACAATTCCAGTCATGTATCTAAAAGGTTGCCTGAATATCAAAAACATGCCAGAGAACATAAACTGGAGTGACAGTTACACAGGCTGGACAAGAGATCTCATAGCTCTATACTTTGCTTCCCAGCACATTCAAAGATGTATAAATATATTTATTAATTAGTCTTAAAACGCTTTAAGTTTCAATTTCTCAGAAGTTAATGATACAAATTGTTTTTAAACATGTAATTTCTCTGTATGACCTATTTCAGAGGGCAAAACCAGAGCTTGAAGAAATGTGACAGGTTTATAACTAGCTTCAGTTCTGAGTACCATTAGACCAATATTTTAGGTAAAATAATTCACGCTTCTTTGCACACAAACAGCATTGAACACTACTCAAACAGCTATTACAGAGCACAATCATTTATCCCAGCAGTTGCATTGTTAGAACTCACAGGTGTGTGAATGTGGTGCAAAAGAAAAGCAGTATTCCCTAAGACTGAAAGCTCAAAGCTATTCAGTTACTTCCAAAGGAACTGAAACACAGCACTTAGAATCATGTCAGGCTGAAATCCAAGCAATGCTTTTTTTTTTTAATAAATGTATCTAGACATTTTTCTATACATTTACATAGAATGCAGGAATGACTAAGAGAGAGTGGTCTAATTATCCTTCAGAGACCTGAGCTGCTGCTCAATTTTTTTTTTTTTTTGACTAATCAACAGATCAGAGCTTTGTAGAGATCAAAGACTGTCACTAAATCATAGGTCATTACTCCAACCTATTAAAGATGATGTACATGCCTGCTCTTTGTTGAAGAGGTCAGCATATTTCATTACAACATATAGTCAGAAGCTGCCTGTTTCACCTGATTTGAGTATTTGTTCTATGTATGCTTGCTATTAGCATCTCCTCCACAAACTTAGGCATTGCCATGAGTCTGAGGATGGTAGTTCTCATTATCTTCTGAAAAACCTTTACTCTGCTGTCAAGGCACAGATCACCAGAGTCAGCTAGGCTGTTGTGCAGCAAGAGGTAAGTTTATATTCTTGCCTGAATTCTTAGCCTTGGATTTATAGGCCATATCTGGATTATTAACAACAAAAGTGGCACCACATACACAGTATCTGAAGCTGATCTTCTGGGCGCATCGAATTAGATGCTACAGCTGTGTAACTCTTCCACCTTTAGCAGTGAGAGCAAGTACAGAAAGGCTGTGTGTCTGTCACTACCTTTTCAAGTGACAAACAAACTGACACGCAAAAGGTTCCTTTTCAGTAAAACAGAGCAGCATTATCATTTAACAGATACATTGTTCTTTTTTGCTTAACCTGTATTTTAACCTTTTTGTTTGTTTGTTTGTTTTTTTGGGGGGTTTTGTTTGTTTGTGTGGTTTTTTTATCTAAGTGGTATTTAATTACATTCTCAGTGGAGATTATTTTAAAACAACAAGAGTTATTTTCTAAAGAACCCAAACCTGAAGCAATCATGTAATACTAAAAATGAGAATGTAGGTGGGCTTTTTTTGCTGACTTTCAGCAAATGCTCACACCATTGACACAACACCTTCATGATAAATTTTCATCTGCTCAATGGTGCTTGCAGAGACGTCTTCTCTGATATATCCATTTCAAAGGAAATGAATCTTGCACAAAAAGCAACTTAGCAACTGTTTTTAAGTCCACATCTTGAACCAAACTAAAGCAACTAAGCCTAATCTATTCTGACCCAGAACAGGCTACTACTACAACTGCTGGGATTCCTACAGATGTCCACAAGTACGCTGACCGAAGCTGCAATAACCTCAAGCAAGTGATTATTACCCAGATGGCAACCTTGGCATCCAGCAGAAAGCTATTTTCATAAACTTTCATTTTTTCTTTCCCATGTAATATAACCAACCTTTGTCTTACTACTGTCTCGTAATGATCTAGCCGGTATCAGAGTTCATTATTTGATATAGCACTTATGAATAAGAATAATTAGACCACGAGTACTGGATTTACACACTTCCTACTCAATTGTGATAATGTCTTACCAGCAATTCAGTCATGGGTATGTGGACTTAAGCATATGTGCACTTCTGGGGAGAATCAGATAAGATCACAACCTAGAAATACTGAATGCTAATTGGATTTCTATATGCAAAGAAAGCCACAGCCAGTACTATCTGTCTTCATTGCCCAGCACACTGACTGTATTGCACCACTCACCAGTCCTATAACAAATGCTAAACTGAAATACCAAGTGAATTGCAATAGCTTCCAAATTCAAGGATGAAAGGCAATCATTGTTTTAATGCCTGGAAACTGTGGGATGAAGATTAACAGTGAGGGACATCTGTTTACCATCAAATCACTCTTTGAGGATCAGAGAAGAGCCTTAGCTGAACCAAAGGTATCTACTGTTTCTACCTTCGTGCATATCAACTGGAAAAATTAGTCATCAACAGAACTTTCCTTCTGCTCTCCACAGTAGAACCAAAAGGTGTCACGGGGATTAATAATCCAAAGGACAGATATAAAGGAGCATTGGAGTAACAAAGAGCAGATGTAATTTGACTCTGAATTTCAATTTCACAATTACTTTCTAGCTAAAAAGAAATTTCAGGTAACTATCAAAAGATCCTCCCTGACAAGGCTGCCTGCAGCAGGAATGAGGGGAACAGGAATTGCATGAACAGAAGTGAACCTCTACTGTAAGTACATCTCTATTGTAAGGAGGACTACATATGGCTTACACCTTCACTTCAGCAAGGATTTCCCTTGCCAGAAAAAGTATCTGCACTGCATAAAATAGCAAATGGCTGCTCTGAAGCCTAACCAATTCTTTTTTCCAGGAATAAAGAATGTCAGCCAGCAAGTAGCATGGTGCAGGACCTGCAGCTATGTCGTGGCAACTACTTTCTTTACCAGTGGCTAAAGCCAGAAGAAAATCTCTTCCAGGTTGCAGCACAACTGCTTCTCCCCTAGGTCACATCAGCTGCTGGGGTTTCACTCTGAAAGTGGATGAAAGCTATTCAGGTCAGGGAGGCTTACTCTGTAGCAAGCATGACTTGCATGAAAAAGAAATGCCCTTGGAATAAGACTACACCACATGGTTATTAATAAATAAACCAAATGGCTAGGTGCACCTCTTAAGACCAATTTTGAACATCAAGAATCAACAGATGGATATCTGTTTTCTGTGTCATTATGCTTGTTCTCATGTAAAAAGGGGCATTCTTGAGTTGATAGCTTTCAGCTATGGGGTAGGATAGCTTAAAAGGACAAATATTGCACAATGATTCCTTTCAAGCACAACATACTGGCAAACGTCCACCGCTTGCAAACAAGAAGTTTGACCTGGGGGGATGAACTTTCATCGAATTTAAGATCTCATTAAAATACTTAGTTACTGCTTCTCATTACAGCAAAAAGCTTAAAATGTGAGGGCAACACAAAAGTATCATCCAGATTCTGAGCATGCAGACAGGCTGCTACAGTGCTTTAGTCATAATTTACCATCTTTACAAAACCAGGGAGATGATACCAATTCTGAATACTTTTGCTTCTGATGTTAAAGAAAGACCCATACCTCCTTGGGGCAATGCAGGGGACACCAGTAAAGAGTGTAATGCTATTTGGCAGTTATAAACAGGAAGCAAGTCTCTTAAACCCTCCCAAAACCAAAGGCTATGTAAGATGCAGCAGTGGGAAGAAATAGGTTTGGCTGTAAGAGAGAATTGCAGAAAGGGAGCCAAAAGAAAAATTCTTCTTTCTTAAACCAAAGTGAGGAGGCAGAACAACAGTTAGAAACCTTCATGAGGTTTGGATTTTTTTAGTTTTTGGTTAGGCTATTTCCACCAGACCCCCTTTCAAAAAATAGAATGGCACTGACTGAGCTTCATCTAGGGTTTTGAAGAAGGTCTGCTAAAAAATATCACAGCCACCTTCCTTCCAAAAAATAAAGTGTGCTTCTTAAAAAGATGCTTCCCTGAGAATGCTTCAACTTTCATGTTTGCCACTAGCTCACAAGTGGCTTTTTATGTATTGCTCAGACTACCAAAGTAGTCAAGGATTTTCAGCTTGCTTTACTGGAAAATTGGCATACCAGTTTGAGGCAGATGGCAAAGACAGCAGTGAGAGAAAGCCTTTGAATAAGGGATACAGCTGGTATGCTGTGCATACAAGGGAGTAAAACTCCATCAGTTAGTAAATGGCAAGTAAGAAAAAAATCTCTTGGATTTTAAGATTCCTTAAAAAATGAAAGCATAGAAAAAGAGAAACAGCGTAAAGAAATGCTCAGTATTCTTGCAGAGATTATATTCTCCTTCTCAGTGTTAAGAACAACTGGCATAATCAGAATAACTGGTATACTCATGTTTTACTCAGGAAACTTTGCTCAGGTTTGCACAAGATATATCTCCAGTAAGACAACTGTCCTAAGTTTTCCTCCCATGAAAAGTCAAAATAAGAGAAGAAGAAAAACACAAGACAATAATTAGAACTTAAATTTCACATTTGCTTCTCATAGACGGCAAATAGCCAATCAAGAACAGATTCAAAGTTAAGTAGGAAGCAATGAGTGATCTTGAACAGCTGATCTAGGGAATACATCACATGAACTTTTGCCTGGATGACTTTTTTTTTTAGACAATTCACAAGTCACAGATTTAACCAGGTCAGTATAAAATACTGACAAAGCAGACTCCGTTCATCCCAAAAATGATCCTCATCCTAAGTTTAGATGACTTCTTAGGTTTTGTTATCTCTCCCATTTCCAAACTGCTTCATTGGCTTGATGGTTTTTTAACCATGCTTCTCTAAATAGCACAAGTCTCCATTCTTCAAGCACTATTTTGATAAGTCTTGTCCTGTTCCCTGTGAACAATCTATTTGGCTATTCAATCCTTCACTGTAAATATAATAGTCATCTTCGAAACCAACTCCACCATAACACACTGAAGTATATAACATCATGTTTTCAACTGTCAAAATTACTCCAGCAAATTACCATTTGATTGTCAGGTATCTTGGTTATACAAATTGTTTAATATGGCACATTTAGAAGTTGTTTAATCTAAGGCATAGCTACCATGCCTTGTGCCCCCCAAGAAAAGCACTGCCAAGGATAGGCAGACCTTGTTCTCCTCTCCGTAGCTAAAGTCTCCTACAAAGTACATAGCTATGATCCCCTAACAACCACATAGCTATCATAAATGTGTTGATAGTTAAAGCACACCTAAACTACTTCAACAGTGTGCTTTAGCAGTTCATTATTAGATGCAAATCATTGCTTACAGCATGACTGGAGGTTTACAGTTCAACATCTGGATGGAGCAGAACAAAGATCTTCTCATCCTTACAGAAGTGAGCACTCAGCACTTGTTCTGAGGGAGGAGTAATGTTTAGGTTGCACTGATTCAAAATTTTGAAAATTGCAAAGAATATTTTTTTAAATGATAATCCTTACTAATATTGCAGTTCTTAGCATTATATAAGATATTACCACCCTACCTGCTAAACTGAAAGAAGATTTCAGTAAAATTATGTTCTGGCAACCATCAGAAGCTCTCCACAGGACACATGTGTTTTACCTGGTGGTCTTCCAGGCTGTCAGCTCCCTGTACCTCATGTAACAACCTGAGTTCCTTTCATCACAGATCCAGCCAGGTCAAGTGAAGAAAGATAAGTCTCATCACACTAAACTCCAACCCTTTCTGCCCGCTTCTTAACAGCACAGCCTTGCACTGCTCTCTAACCACCTCCTGCCTGCCTCAGGAGGAAAGAATCAATCTATTTTTATCCCTTGAAGAATCTTCTCATCCAAAAAACCACCCTCAGGCCCCCATCTCCTCCTCTGTCACTACTTTTCCAGCTTCTTGGACTGCTTGACTGTGATCCCGTTGGGGCAGGCTCCTGGTTTGCAGAATTTTTTGTAGCTGTTCCTCTTCTCCATGCATGGGTCACCACTACTCCCACACACCATCAAAACACATTTGCTTCTGATCTTCATCTAGTTCCTTTTTTTCAAGCTCACACTTCAATTAGTCTGATGTCATACTGGTCTAATTTCTGCCATAAAGACTGTTCATGACTTTGCCAGCTGATTTTACCAGGACATACCCTGAGGCTAAAGCAGATGAGCAGCAAGACAAACTTTCTTCAAACTCAAGAACAGGCTTTTTCAGTGGTGCCTAAGGAACTGCCCTCCAACTCTATTTCCAACCCTCAGACCCTGCTATGGGACAGAAGCAACCAGTCAGGTCTTAGAATAGTTTTCATCTTTCCTTTCCCTTCTTCGCTATTGATTAAACCATTTGGTTGCAATGTTATCAGAGGGGACATCTGAACATCTTTCACCTATTTCTTTTACAATGTACATCAATGTAAGTATTGTTATTTCCTCATCCAAACCTCATGCTTTGACATACACAATTACACATCAGCACTGCACCAGGTTCAAAAGTTTTCATTCTCTGCCTGCCTAGCAGAAAGCCATGTGTGCTACAGCAGTGCCATACTTACTGCGCAATGTCTTTTATATACACCAAGACAGGATATTCACTGTATTCATCCCTAATCTGTTTAAGTAGGTCACTCAGAGTTCACTGTTGTTCACACCATTGACACACAGGGTATCTGAAAAATAGCATTTCTCTGAAAAAGCATGTTGAAGACAGACCTCAATCAATGTGATTAACTATAAAAAAAGAGATTAAATCAATGTAATAACTATGTCAAAATCTGAACCTTTAGCCCACCTTATCTGTACATTTATATATTCAGTTGTTAGTGAAGCACTTTTCTAGTATGAGACCTAACGGAAGTTGAAAGAAAGAAGTGGCAGAAAAAGAGATTGAGCCCCTCTGCTCTGGCAAGACCCCACCTGGAGTGCTGCATCCAGCTCTGGGGTCCTCAGCAGAGGAGGAATATTGACCTGCAGGAGTGAGCCCAGAGGAGGCCACCAGGATCATCAGAGGAATGGAGCACCTCTCCTATGAAGAAAGGCTGAGATAACTGGGTTTGTTCAGCCTGGAAAAGAGAAGGCTTAGGGGCGACCTAATTGCAATCTTCAAGTACCTGAAGAGAGCCTACAAGAGAGCTGGAACAAGGTTTTTATATAAAAGCATGTAATGACAGAACAAGAGGGAAAAACAGAGAGAGTAGGTTTAGATTTGATAATGGGAAAATTCTTTTTACTGTGAGGGTGGTGAGGCACTGGAACAGGATGTTCAGAGAAGCTGTGGCTGCCCCATCCCTGGAAGTGTTCAAGGCCAGACTGGTCTAATGAAAGGTGTCCTGCCCATGGCAGAGGATTGGAAATTGGTGATCTCTAATGTCCCTTCCAACCCAAACTGTTCTATGATTCCATGATTTCAGCTGCTAGCATCAGGCCTGTATTAAAAACACTTTAGTCTCTCCAACACATAGAATTAGAAGTAAAGACTTGCCAGCTGTAATTCTTAATACCAGAAGAAGAGAGCCGCTGCTGACTTTAACAGGGCAGGCACAGAAATGAACATGTAAACAGTTAAGCCTTTCAGATTGTATTTTTTAAGTTTTAGAAAAGAGGTATTAATGGGCTCCTTAGAGACCTGGACACATAGCTCTTTACCATTCACCTAACAGAAAATTTTTAAACCTACTGACTACACAATCAAGTCAAATGAAACAAAACTATTAGTCTTCTGTCATGTATCTTGGTGCTTTCCCAGTGCAAGAAGAACAGGTCTGGATCACTACAAAGCACCTGCTGAGCCTTTCTTATAGTTTCACTCAGGAAAGTGCAGGAGTTCATCTTCAACTCCTATTTTCAACTTCATGCAAGTATGCCGAATTTATAATTCAAAACAGTTCTTCTAGTCTCCAACCTTAAAAATCTACCATGGGACAACAAGCTATTTCACTTGTTATTTGCAGCTGTTAGGAGACACTTCTGCAGATCAAATAATAAGTCACTAATCTGTCTTGACAGGCTTACCTCAATTAATAAACTCCAATTAGAAGTCTTAGCTCTAGGAAAACCCAGTACGCTTTACTTATAGCACCATAAGCCCACATAACTAACAGAAGTGATTTACAACAAAGGCTCATTTTTATCACCAGCTCAAGCACTTTTGACCTTTAAAACATGACCTCTATTCAAGGCAGAATTGTACTTTAAAATCGTTAAGCCACTTTATAGGACATGTGTCAGGGTACTTAATCACGATTTCTGAATGTGTGCCTTGAGAGAAATTTTCCAACAGATGATACAGCAGGAGAAGAGATGCCTGAGGTTATTCACTTTTTTGGCTCCGTGATCAGACTTCTCAGAGTAATATGGTCACCACAAAAACATTCTGCAAACACTGACTCAATAGTATTTCAGTGTTTAAATGTCAGAAGTGAATGAAAGCAGTATTGTGCAAAAGCACTAACAACTGTTATTTTAGAAAGTGCTTTATCAGACATTACCAAATCTGTACTTCTAAACAAAGTAGTTTTCTTGTTTCACTTGCATGCTCTAATGCTTCTCAGACAGAATTTTTACTAGTAAGCACCCATGTGAAAGGATTCACTGCCTTGAGGTGATACCATTTTACACTAGACACATGCTTATTTTAACAGCAGCAGTAAAAAAAGCTGAGTGCCTCACACCAAATATTTTTACACCTAGTTCATCTAACAAATTTTAACATACTTTTCCCAAATCCTTGCTCCCCCAGTCCTGAGAAAAGTAGACGTTTCTCTGCAGTAGCAGGAAGAAAACCCTAGCTGCAGATTATTCTTATGTATCTGTTTCCACTGCTAGAGACAGTGAATCAAACCCATGCTCCCCCTGCAAAGTGCCAGCTCTCTCAAAACACTGTATGTCCCAGCACAATTACCTGGCCTAAAACAAATGTCTAAAAGGAGAAAGTGACCACAGAGAAGGGTGAGGAACTTCTTTCAACCGCCTCTTGAAATGAAATTGAGAAATGGAACACTTAAAATCCAACAAGAACAAGTTATTACTTTGATGTCTCAGCACAGACGTCAGGCATGAGCTCAAAATTTTTTTGTTTATAAAGATAGACAAATGGACCACTTTCTGTGCCTGCCAAAAGCACAAGAAGCTGTCAAAGCATTTACAAAAATTGTTTCTTTCACCTTATTTTATCCGTCTCTTGGTGTACAGAAAAAAAAAAAAAAAGAAAGACTATTTTGGTGTCCTCTTTTTCTGGAACACCAGAAAGCCATTTTCATAGCAGTTTTATTTTCATCAACTGTTGAAAAAAAAAAAAAACCAAAAAAAAAAAAAAAAAAAAAAAAAAAAAAAAAAAAAAAAAAAAAAAAAAAAAAAAAAAAAAAAAAAAAAAAAAAAAAAAAAAAAAAAAAAAAAAGAAAAAAAAAGAAAGAGGTGTCAAAAGGAATTTGCTTATCCTTGAAAATCCCCAAGTGAACCTCACATTCTCTCTCCCTACCATTCCTGTAAGCAAGACAAAAGGACTCAAATAAAACAAAAACAGTCTACAAATTTCTTATTATGCTTTTTTGTTGCTGATGGACCATAAGCTTTTGGTATGCTGCAGGCAGAGACAGTCTTTAATAACAGTCATGCTTGTTCATGTCCTGCATCGTGCAAAAGGCCACACAGCACACTCAACATTAATTATTAATCTAATTATGTTATCAAAGTAACAGCTAAGCAGGATCTTCACTGAAGAGATACAATTTCTCTAGTGACACCCAGTTCATACAGCACAGAAACATAACCGTAGAGCCCTGTGAACTCTGCCCTGAGACAGTGGCTTCTTTTGAAACACATAGATCTTGACATGGACTTAAGTCAGAAGCACTGCATGCATGTTTCACCTTTGAATGTGCTGAAAACTAATCGATTGATGACAATTCTGCACTGCAATGTAGGTATTAGTGGTTTTAGGAAGCCTATGAAGCAACAGCAGAGTTCAGCTCTTTATCTGAAATCTAAAGACAAACAACAAGAAAATGAAATTGCTTAGAGATGAACAGATCAAATTCTTTCTGCACTAAAGCAGAATCCAAACAAAAAATGCATCAAATACAATATTTTGCCAATATCAAATACAAGATTTTGACGCCACTTGCAGAAGTAGAACAAACAAGTAACAGCTTTGCTGATGCCAGTGAATGCTCAGTACATAAGGAACCCTTTACAGATTTCAGAGGAGGTCTCAGCACAGCAGCTGCAGTCTATTGCCTCTTCCTTGGCATCTCAGGTTATTAAAGGTCAGTCTTGTTAAAACCTCCAGTTAGCCTTGGTTTCCTAGTCCTTTTGAGCACTGTAATGGGCAAGTTCAAAATTTTGTTAGACATCCTTACAAAGGTCTGAAAATGCTATTTAACATCCTCATTATTATTTTAAGGTTGGACTCTGGAAGAGACTCCCCAGGGAAGTGGTCACAGCACCAAGCCTGCCAGAGTTCAAGAGGCATTTGAACAATGCTCTCAGGAAGATGGTATGATTTTTGGGGCTGTCCTGTGCAGGTCCAGGGGTTAGACTCTATGATCCTAGTGGGTCCCTTCTAGCTCAAGATATTCTATGATTTCCTAAGATGCAAAATAATTCCTGTTGACATTGAAAATACCACTGCAATCTCAGCCAGCAACCACCACAGTAAATGAGTTTGCCAGTTTCAGGTACTGAAAAACTTAAGCAGACACCATCTTTCTTACTTGTGTTATTCTCTGGCAAGAAAGAAATATGAGATACTAGAAAAATAGCGAGAAGTCTCCCTGTACTCCTACTTTCTCCTCAACATAGTAGAAATACCTAAGCTCACAAATAAGACTTCTGGGATAAATTCCTGTTTAAAGTATATTCTCTCCTATTGCTTCTCACTAAGAAGAACAGTATGTGCTACTAACCATCATGTGATACAACTTTGACCTTGAGGAAGTAAGGAAAATCTTGACATTGAAATAACAACAGAACTATATTTATTTAGAAAAAGCAGATCAAGGTCTCTCTCTCTCTTGAGACAGAAAGCAGCAGGGATGTTAGAATGCATCTCCAGCTTTATAAACTGAAAACAAAGGTATGCCAATACCACTCAATACTTCACCTTACACTTACCACAACTTCAACTAAAGTATAAGCTATCCCCAAAGCAGATAGTAGACACTGTGGTATTAGTTGTTATGCTAATCTCTAGGTAAGATCAGTGCTCTTGTGGAAAAAAAGGGAAAGGAGATACAAACAGAGGACCTGAAGACTGTAAAACATACATTAAAAATTTGAAAAGCTGCAAACACATCTCTTTCAGTGCCATCAGTACTTCAGGGAAAAAAAACAAAACAAAACAAAACAAAACAACAAAAAAAAAAAACCACACAACAAACTCCAAAACAACAAAATCGTGTTTTTCCATCTCTCATGTTCAACATAAAATGGAGTTCTGATTTTTGTTTTTGTAAGTAGCCAAACACAGTGTGCTTCAAAGTTTAATGGGTGTAACAAGTTAACACTTCCCTATTCTGTAGAAGTTAATCAGAAAAATGGGAAGCTCTAAAACCCAGTTACAGTCATGAATCCCACTGAACTTTGTTCCAGCAAAGAGATTGCAGCTGAGACCAAGGGCTGGCACTCCCCCAAATACGCTGCAAAGTAAATCCCACATGACCAAGTCTGTGCATCAGACATGGCAAATGCAGACATACTTGAGTAAAGCTCACTGTGCTTTCCTTGGGTCATGGCAAGAGAGGGGATGCAATCTGCAACTTGGAAAGTGTCAGGAAAAAGAGATGTTCCAACTTTTAACATCTGATGTAACATCATTTCATTGCTTTGTTCCTTTAACGAGGAAAAGGGATTAGCCACAAGGTGTAGAAAATAGATGTTTGTTTACCCATCTTAAAGCAGTCTGTTTGACAGCCAGGTTTTAAAGGCATTCCTGCCACAGAGTGTAACTTATGATGCAGTTGATGCTCTGATGCCTTCTGCCAGTGAAAGACTGCACTGTGGACAAATGTGGCTGGCATGCAGAGGCATCCTCCATACACCCACCCAGCCTCACAGCCCAGGAGCAGCAGCCAAGGCCCATAACCTGCGTGTAATGGCCCTCCACAAATTTCTCCCACTTTCAAGTCTCCTGTCTGAGGTACTTTTTGCACATCTCCAGTGAACCTTTTCCCCTTCTCTCCTTGTTCCCACAGCTTTTTATTCTACCCACTGGAAAACAAAACACACCAGTGTCCTAAGTATACCTATGACATAGCAGGGCAATTCCTGTACAGTTGCAGACGTGTCCCTGCAGGAATCGTTGTGGCTTTTACTACCATAGTGGACAAATTCTGCCTTTGGCCCTATAACAGGCAGACTTAGGGAGCAGAATAATAGGGCTAGTGAAAAGCATTGGTTTTAAGTCAATTTCATTCATTACAAGAGTTCCTCTTACACTCTTAATTACTGCATCAAATTTTATAATGCATACCTCTGCTTTGATGGTAACAGATTTCAGGAACAATTAACACACTACAGATGGCAGAAGAGCTTGAGTTGTCAAACTAGTTTTATCAATTCCCTTGTGAGGCAAATGCATTACCAATTACCCAAAAGGTGTAACAACCCAGGTGAGAGCAATAAAAACTAGGATGAGAATTTGGTCTCTCATCTTTGCTGCCATGGAAAGCAGGAAGAGTACTCCTTCGCTGCACACCTTTAAAGCATATCTTCACTATTGCAAATCTATGAGCTTTCATTCCAGGGCAGGCTAGCTGTTTGTCCTCTGGATAGCTGGAAAAATAGACATGCAGTTAGCTGTCTTTCTACCAGAATAAATCTGTAGTCAGTAACACAATAACAACTCACTTGCCAACATTTCTCAATTCAACTCAATCAAACAAACAAAATTCAAACAAACAAACAAAAACCCACAATCCCCCAAAACAAGAAATAAATAAAACAAAATAAAAAATAAATAAATAAATAAAAAAAAAAAACCCCAACCCTGCAAGATTTTCTCACCTTCAAGCTAGTAGAGCTTCTACACTTACAGAGAACAGAGGTCTCTGCTTCCAAACCAGAACCTGCCTAGCATCTGTAGTAGCTGGAAGCTATGGGAAATACTTTCCAGCACTTCCTGCCAAAGAGCAGCTCCCTTTATTGACTTGAGAGGATTCATCTACAACCCTTCCCGCAGACTCAAATTTGTCAGGCTAAAAACCCTTTCACAGCTTAGTCTCTGCTTCTGAAACCACTTTCAGGCCTTAGTTGTCAGGAATGATGGTAGAGTATAGAAAAAACAGTGGAATACATTAAATGTTCAAGGCTACTTCCTGCTGCCACTGCCAAAGCAGACAACCAGTATCTCGCCTCTTCATTTTGTGAGTTACACAAGGATAATTCTGAACATATGCACTGTGGGCCATTACGGCAAGGATATTTTGTGCAACCATTTACCTTTCATAAAACAGGTAATTCCATAGCTTTTTTTTTTATCTACACACACACTAGTATCTCAAACCACCAACCATCTTAGGTGATTTGGAACTGCAAAATAAAAATCTTGCCAAGGAACACTTTTTGTTTGCATTTTAAAGAAAACATTCAACTGAATTACCTTAAGTTGTATTAATTCAAGAATGCATGCCAGTTCTGCAACTTAGTTGAAAAACAGATACATCACTTAAATTTTTCAGGGAATAGCTTAGGTTAAAGAACCTTCTCCTCTGTTGGTGTTAAATCTGGGATTGAAGAGATTACCCTGGAACCTCCCTTCCTCTCAATTACAGAAAGTGCATAAGCAATTGGAAGAAACATGGGCAGAGGGAAAATATGCAAACAGTGAAGAACAGAACCATTTTCACATTTCCCTAACTTGAGTGAGGTGGAAAGAATTTGAGGGGTTTACACAGCCACACAGAGGCCTGCACATGCCTATAAACAAAAAAAAGCAAAAGCAATTATGAATGCTGTCACATTATCAGCCTCAAATGGCAGCAGCCTCAGAACATCAAGAATGTTCTGACAAATGTACAAGCTCCTACAAGACCAATATAGGCTCTTAGCAACTCTGGGACACTACTATAAGCTACCTCTTACTAGAAGCTTGAATTTAAATGCAGGTGAATAGAAAGTCATACTTATTAAATCATGTGAAACACTGAGAGCAACAGCATACAAAAGCACCATACAGTGCACACACTGAGCCACACAACCCCAAAACCTAACCAGCTTGGTTGTAAGTCTGACCATGTGTTACTTTAAAAAAGCAGTTGAGTCCCTTGCAGAGGACTGCCACTCATCTTGTGGTGAGGAACACTGGGGTTTGCAATAGTTCTATCTACTAACACAGGATTCATATGGTCTGTAGTGAGTAACATCAACAGGAAAAGCAGTTTTCAGCATTTCTCCATTTCTATAGATATGAGGTACAAACTGCCAGAGTGTTCCTGCTCCAGTCTGTGAATTGTTGAGATACTGGCGAGAAAAGTGATTTTTAAAGGAACACAGATTTACATCCCTCAGAAATTTCTTTATTCCATAAAGTACTTGCCTGCAGTAACTGGAAGGCAAAAGCCAGACACAAGGTCACACATGCACATTCAGTGAGCACTGATCCCTCCACTCTCTAAGTTGCTTTTCCAATTCAAAACTGGAAGTATAGTGGCACATTAGTTCTTTTCCTAATTTCAACAATCATTAGACCAATTTCAGGATCTCCAGTCTCAAAGCACTAGCTAAGCGAGCTGTGGAGATGTGGATTTCTAAGATCCACAATGTAATAGCAAAGGCCTCCTGGTCTGGAAGCATGTTTCCTGTGAACACTTTTTTTTTTATCCAGTACAGTGATATCCTACTATCACATACTTGTGGGCACCTCACTAGCAGTAGTGGTCTGTATAAAGTAGTGCTATAAAGGTCACCAGGCACAGCTGCTGCCTTATCTTTTCTGATCTATGAAGAGCCTCCTATACTTCCCCACAGCAGTTTCTGCCAGAGCCTGAATAAACACTTCTTCAAAAGATCAACAGTTCTCCAGGACATGACAGCTGAGAAAGAAGGATCTTAGCATGTGAAAAGTACACTCCTGCAAGGGAGCTGTTAAGAAGCAGATTCCATCAGTCCAGGTAATTCCTTCTCCGGTTCAAAGCAAACAGACACATGACTATGTTTTTGAATGCTACACTAGGGATACAGTCCTATGGGATACCTGCCAGGCAGAATATGCACCACTTTGCTGGTCAGCTACACAGCATGCGACTGTCACAGCCCGTAGACCAGCGTGGGTGACTTGGGTACACAGCACACATGCCATCACTTGTTCCATCATTAACACACAGAGAAGCAAAGGGCATGGCTGCTCTCAGGTAAATAGGTACTGAGCAGAGTTCAAACGGTAGAGAAAAGCTTACCCTAATGTTAAGAGCAGTGCTTCAACGTTTTAGACTAAGCAAAGAATGTCCTTCTGTCCCATAGGTACTGTCACAGATTCTTCCCAACAGCAACTTCCTATGACTCCCTTAGGTGCAAGCCTAAAGTACCTCTGCTACCTCACAGTGCCAGCACCCCTATTCCTTGGTATGCTCTCAATAGTAATGTAATATCTCAACTGCTGCTGCTACCTTGGTGAGGCCACCTCAGGTCATGCTTAATACTAACTAGGAGCTACCCAGGATGCAGAATGAAGCCACCACTTTGATCTGACAAGCACCTAGTTTTGTGGGTGGAGTACAAGGTTTTTTGAGTTGCACCACAGATAATCCAAGTTACAAAGGGGAAAGTGAAGGAGAACTGAAAATGCCATGTGTTCTCTTGTTGAAGCTGAACCTACAAACTACAACCAATACAAGGGTAGCAGAGTATGACCTAACTTCAAATTTGTCACTATTAAATTTAAAAAATAGAATAAATCCCAATTTGTTTTTCAAGAGGGTGGTGCCTAAAAGAAAGGTGGAAAACTTTAAGAAAACTAACTGGGCTCTGAAGAAACTGTACTATTAGCTTCAGTGCATGCTATGGAACAAGTGCCATATGGTCTAGTCTACAAAAAACAAAGGTCACATCCATCATTACCCGGCATCATTATTCTGCAACTATACAGACTGAGCAATGACCCATTACATGTGCACAAATTACCTCAACATGCCAGTGAGCAGGTCAATGCATCCTGTACAGAAAACAGCACAAACATTTCTCTCTCCTTCAGATCTCACTGTTAAGACTTCTCATATGCAAATATCACTATCCAAGCAATTATTGGATTGACTGATATTGCTGACAGCTGCATATGAAAACCCTGGTATATCCACACAGTTGTATATTGTATAACTAGCCAAAACAAAAAACTGTCCTACCTATAGCTGGCAGTCTAGTATGCTGAGGACTAAGACATGAAACAGCGAGTGTACTTGTTGATCAATCCCTCTGGGTGGACCAAGCTACTTAAGCAATGAGTATATTCCAGCTAAGTAGGATTCTTCAAAAAATTTTACCTCATGAAGTACTCTCATTTCAAACACTTGGCCTTCACAGAGTTGCTGCCAGCCACACTCACTGTTACTGTATTCAGCTTAAAGCAGAGGGGGTAGATAAGCCAAAATTCATAATCTACAACAGATTCCCACTCCCAGATTTTTTTGACAAACCCAGAAAAAACATGTTACTAAAAAATATCTTAATATTTTCTGCCTACAGTGAGCTAGTTGTACAGCTAAATTATGATATTATACATTTACGTATAAGCACAGCACTTTAAAGATTTCCTGTAGTCTGAAAGCATTTGAGTAATATTAATTCACTCATGAGAGCCAGGGTGAACAGTTGCCACAATTTTGCTCATGAAGAAACTGCAGTATGAAACCTGGCAAAATTCACTTGTAGTACCAAGATTTTGTAGTACCCCAGTACCTTGCCCAGAAACATGGTGGACTCCAAAGCCACTCTCCATAGTCCCACAGTCCTGGCAACTTTAGCTTTCTGTGGTGCTATGATACTGCAAAACTGTTGGCTTTAACTGAAGCCAATTAAGCACTTCAGGGTTTGACCTTTTAAGCATATTAAATTGCATGTACATTTTTATACAGCAGCTTCCAACAGTCATGTCATCACTGACTAATACTGCAACTAGCCATTGCAAACCAATTTAATGAAAAACAATACTACGAAGAAGGCAAGTTTTAGAATGTAAAATGGGAAAGTAAAGTTGGGAAAGAATGAGAACTTACATTTTCAAAATAAAAAAATACTTCTTAAAAAGAAATTTCCTCAGTAGTTTTCCTTCAGCATGTATTCATTGCCCTAACACTGAAGCTAAACCTTCAATGTTTTACACAAGTTCCTGCCTTACTGAGCAGCTGAGCAAGAAAAATAAAAATAAATTCTAGCAGTTCTGGCTATGAAATTGTAGCATATGCTTTGAGAAAAAAGGTGCATTCCCTTTCAAGCAGAGAGAGACAAAGCTAGTAAAATAAGGCCTTCCATGTTTCAAATTCAAGCTTAGCATAAGAATGTATAAATTTCTAAGAAGTCAAGGAAAGTAATATCTGCTTAACTATGGGTGATTATAACTCTAGCCAGTCACAACACATTTACTGTAGACTTGATTTGCTTTATATGCCAAAGCTTCAATCACAATTTAAACCCCTCAAATCTGTATTACCTTTAGAGTGCAGTAATTACACGTCTGCAAAGAGAGAAGAACAGCAGAAGCCAAAGGTAGAATTTGATGTACTAAGTATTTCCTTTGGAAAGGAGGACATTGCGGTAAATTATATCTGTTAACATTAATCTAATTCAATAAGACATTAGGGCTTGTGACAGCTGCTTATGCCCACGTTAAACCCTTCTTATTTAATAGAATAATTTTCCAAACTATACTGGATCTGTATCAGAGTAAAGTCTGGAGGGCTTCTCTTTGCGGTATTGTTTGAAGTGAGAAAATCTCAACTCCTAATTGCTTATGCTTGACTTTTTCTTCTTAGAAGTTCAGGGACGCTGGATACTATGCATTTTTTGCTGACCCCCTTTTTTTTTTTTTTTCCAGTATGCAAGAAACTTTCTCTAAAGGCAAAAGTAATAAATCAAACAATATATATACAAGCAACCAAAACCTCATTTTAGATGTGTGATTTTTAGGAGAAAAGGGCCCAGCAATCTAACAGAACAAAATGGTTTTTCTCCACTATCAAATATAACACTAGCAAACATTACTGGCCTCTGCACATATTACAAGCCTGCTCATTGTGGCTGTATACGTCTAACAGATACTGTGCCTAACACAGAAGGCATTTGCAGAAGCATCAGCTACCAGTGACAGGATTCTTCATTCTTGTTGAACTTGCAAAGTTTTCATTAAAGCTGGGCTACAGGAATTAAGTGTGCAAGGAGTGGTCTGAAAAGCAGCTGAAAGTACACATTCTTCACCTGTTTAATTAACTCTGGAATTTCAAAATGCAGAGCTCCTTTAAAATAATGTTTTGATTACAAATATGGTAAGAAGCAAAACATAACTCCTGACATAGTACTGTCCCAGCCCTTTTCTGCCCCAATCCTTTGCAATGTATTGTTTATTTCAGTATTGATTACTCTTCAGTATGGGTCAAAACACATTGGATGTGCACACGGTTGATTATCTGAAACAGTATTTGCTGAATATATTGCTGAAACAGTGTATTTCAGCAGCTGCCAAGTGAATGGATAAATTGCCATTGATATCCATAGTGTCCTGAATACCAAAAAGTCCTCTCCAAGTATTCAGGACAGAGATTATATGTCATAAAGGCAGTTCCCACTCCTAAGACTCATTCATGAGGATACTGCTGCAAGCAAGCAGGCAGCAGCCACAGCTCCAGGTGGTTTCACAATGGGGCTGGAGGCATCATCCTGCCTTCTCTGACCCAGACCCACTGCCACAAGTACACAGCAGCAAAAGGGGCCCTGTGCATCCCTCAGGTGCTCCTCCAGCTCTGGGGAGGAGAGACAAGCATCCAGCTGGGACCCTTCCATTCAGCAGCAGCAAAAGTTGGGAATGCCCCACTGCTGGGAATGTTCAGGAACAGGTTGGATAGGGCTTGGAGCAACATGGTCTAGTAGAAGGTGTCCTTGCCCATGCCGCAATGGTTGGAACTAGGTGATCTTTAAGGTCCCTTTCAACCCAATGCATTCTGTGATTCTATGAACAGCCAGTCCATGAGCTGGACCCTGTGAAACCACTCCCTCAGCCCAGCTGAAGGGCAAGATCCATCATGCTTTGTGAAGTAGTGTTCATCCTACACTCAGCCCTCCCAAGCTGGTCTCATTTTGCTGCTGACTGAATCACAGCCCTGTTGCACTCTGAGCCCCTTGCTTTCCAGAGTCCCCGGTTATATTCAGGCTCTGTAGTGATAAAGAAAATGCTGTAACTGTGCAAGTACAGAACAAAGATTGCACATCAGTGTCTTTCACTTCTAATCAAGTACACAGAGAGGTAATAACTGTGCACTGAGCAGTTGTGCTACAGATACAGCATTTTCTCATGTTTCCTGTTTTGCCAGATTAAGGTTAAGGAAAACACTGTCATGCACCTCAAACACCCCAGCCTAGGCCTGGCACTAGCTTGGACACCCTGGACAGCACTGCTTACCTCCTGAGGAATGAGGGATGGGGGCTACACAGCTATGAGACACAGGCATTTCTACTTGTTTCTACAAGCTTTGTGTTTGTTGCTGCATTGTTTTCACATTAGTAAGAGTGTCTCAGGACAAAGTGCCATGGTGCAACAAAATTATCCCAACAATGCTCTGTGAAGGGTGAAGTTTCCCTCACACTCTCTCTTCCCCCCCACAGCAGCTCTGTCAACCCAAAAGCACTCCCAGAGCCTTCACCACACCCTATATCACCACCCTTTCCTCTCTGATGAGCAGTAGGGACCAGTGTGGTGAGGCAGAGGACAGGATATCAAGCAACATTGGGCCACCACTCGGCTCCACCCATGACAGACCAATCCCTTGATAAGGGAAGTACAAGGCTCCCTACACTGCAAAATTCATCCCCATCTCATGCAGTAGTAAGCATTGCTCATGAACATGACAAGCATATTCTGATTTTCTAAACAGAGATTCAGAAATGCATGTAGGTACCTAAAAATTCTGTAACTGTTCTGGCTATGAAGCCCCATCATGGGCTGGCAGAGCTAAAAGTGTTTCTTCTAGAAATCTGCTAGCAGCATGAATCCATTTTATGAAAATAAACACAAAGAAAGGGAGGGCATTACTCATAATAGTTGCTAATTTAAGGCATTAACTGTAAAAATAGCTTCACATTTCCTTGTGAAACACCACAGGAGCTGCTTCAAATGAACTGGAGGACTTGAGTTCAAAGTGACAAGTAGCCCTGTGAAAGGGGGAGGTTAATGAGAGCCAGGACAATAAACTAGTAATAATAGCAACAGAAATAAAAAAGGTTGTATTTGGAGACTAATTCCCATAAGACAGCTGGTAGGTAAGTTGCAACATATCAAATAGAAACCTTGAGTAAAATCAAACCTTGACTCACTGACATTTCCAGAGATGGTAGAGCTGATCTAACATCTCTGCAAGTCAGACCTGCTCCCTCCCCTCTCTCAAATATGCAGCTGCACCCCACTCCCTTTCTCTTGCCACCACAGATTCTCCTCTGACCCCTTGATCAGACCAGTCAGCTCACTAAACCACCAGAAAACTGACTCAGCAAAAGAGCTAAGAATTGCCTGCCAGCATAGTTAGCTGACTCAGCTGACTGAGGACAATCTCTTGCAACTGAACAATGGAGGCAACAGGAGTGTTCAGAGCAGGACAGTCTTCTCTGGCAGTAGTAAGACACTTGTCATCTTAAATATTTGAGCAGGGAATCACACTGCAGAGGAAAGTGGAAAGAAGACCAAAGGAATCAATGTTGTTTGCTACAGAAAGTGGGACAGCGTAGTGAAAAGGAAGCAAGAATGGCTCATTTTTATAACAAAGCCTCTTGGGCAAAACCAGTGGCAGCTATCATGAGGGAAACTGTGAAGAAACAAGGCTCAGAGCATCATTTAACAGTCAATTCCCAGCTGAAGTTCACTGGTATAGTCCATTACAAAGGTCCTATGATTTGTCATTGCACTAAGGTTTCATAGTATGCACTACTAATTAGAATTCAAGCTTTCTTTTCTCAATAGAAACTATTAGGAAAGTCATCCAAATTAAGTTTATGATTAAAAACAACATCATCAACAAATGCAGAGCACAAGCAAGACACTATCAGTGGTTTCCATGGCAATAATTTGAGTATAATAGGCATATTCGAAAAAGTCTGACCAGACTAAATATAAAATATGCTTTTACATACAATAATAGAAGCACTTCAGGCTACTTCAAAAGCACCAGGATATTGCACCTTGTTTCCTTGCTCAGTCATTATGAAAATGCTGTTGAATACTTGTTTTGAAAACGCAGTATACATAGCACAGTACATTTGCACAAAGTGATCAAATCCCTGTACACTGGTAAATCAGTGTTTCATCACAGGCCATTGCTTCAAGAGATGAATACTGCTGGCCACTGAGTTAGAGGAACTAAAAGAAGAACAGAGTACATCTTGTCTTATTGCCCTTCCTGCACTTAGCACTGTAGTAACACTGAGATGATATCGATTATTAAACCAGTAAAAGCCCAGGTGATTTTCTGCCATCTTAGCAACCTGAGTCTCTCCACAAGCACTAGTGCCAAGAAGGGAGCACAACCACAGAGCCAGGAGTAAAATACTTACCCCAGTTAGTCACATAAGTCTGTCTCAACTTCTAAAAAACCACAGCTTCATGTTTTAGTACCCAGCCTCTACTTTCACTGAGGATGAACACCACAGTAAGTTTAAGGATGTCTTGATTTTTTTCTAAATCCTTCTTTGAATCAGGCTTTTCACATTGTGCATTAGTTTCTCATACTAAGTGCTATGAAATTCCAACATTCAGTTAATCCAAGTAATTCAAGATGTTAAATTAAAAATTAAAATGCTCAAGAAAACAACAGGCTTGAACTTCCTTATTTAAAGGCCAAGAACAAATGTGCTTCCATTAACTTACCTTTTTGCTTCTTCTAAGTGGCACAGATACTCATAAGCAATATTCTGACGCCTCCTCTCATCCATTTCCTCCGCAGAAAGCCTTTCATCATCCACAATAGCTGCAAACAGAAACCGATATCAAGTTACACGAGTCGGGGTGATTTTTAGAGCAATTTTACTGAGAACCTGGGCAAATTACTGAAGAAGAGTAATTAAAATAGTCATCACTTCTCTTTAAAGGAGGCCCTTTATAATATAGTACACAAAGATATATAAATATCTCTGTGCACTATATTATAAGTGAATTATAAATGAAACTTGAGGAATTCACCATAGAGAGAAAGGCATACTCACCAAGAGTATGCCGTTCTCTCTATGGTGAATTCCTCAAGTTTCACTTCTTTCAGACATGTTGCTTTTAGGCCATCATCTGGTTTGGGGGCAGGATGGAGCATTCAAACATGTAGGGCTGAGCCTGGGAGCCAGCAAAGGCTCCCTCCCACATCCTCAGAAGACTTTGACAACTCCAATGAAGAAGCTCAAGGCAAGCAGAGGAAGAAGCAGCCCCACGCTAAGTAGAGCCTGAGCAAGGAATGAAAGCAACATACTGCAAAGGTATCTCAAGGACAAATTGGGAATTGGCTGCAGCTTCAGGAAGCCATGAGACTACAACAGGCTGAGCTGCCTCCCACTCCTGAGGGATGATGAGCATTATCATCAAGTAAGTCAGCTGTGGTATCTCCTACTTACTGTTGCAATCACATCACTCCCATAAAAGCACTCTCCCAGGCTATTAAGTATGTCTATGCTCTTCTCCAGCTGCAAATGGTCCTGATTACTTACAACTACTATCCAGTCACTGGTCTCCCTCTCTTTGTAGGGTACGGAGGGCCTCTGTGAGCACATCTGCAATTCTTCCAGATGTTTCTAGCAATGAATTTGAAGGACCATACAGGAGTGCTGACTTTTAGTTGAATTTAAGCCACAGCAGGTGAGGCTTTTGGAAACAGCCTTCAGCATAAACCAGTAACCAAAATTACAACCTATTTGTGCTAGGTTGACAGTTGGGCTACATGATCTTGAAGATCTCTTCCAACCTCAATGATTCTGTGAAAAGAGCTGGTCCTGCCCTTCCTCATATTTCTCAGCCGTATACTCACATCACCTCTGGTGTCAAAGCTGGCAACCCTGCGGCTGCATCAGTGAAGCAGAACAAAGGGCAGTCCTTGCTAAAGAGACCCATCTCTAGGAAGGTTGGGGCTGTGATCTGAGCCATTGTGCACCTGCAGGCACGATGGTACAGGCACAAGGGAGGGGATGGAAACACAGGGCTGGGCCAGCTGTTTTCTGTGGCAGCCCACAAGCTGGTTAGCTGAGCACATCAAGACACATCTTTAGTAAAAAAAAACATGGGCCCTGCTCCTCCTCAAATGCACTGCAACATGCTTTGCTAGTTCCATTCCCACACACACTGAGCATGTCACCAGCACGTTCTCAGCTCTTCCCCAATACAACTGCCTCATGAAGTGGGTAAACACCTTCTGGTAACAGAAGCAGACAACTCAAGTGAAAAGCACTTTAAACCAGCAAGACTCTGTGCTTTACAAGTATTTGCACACATACAAGCCTATACCTCAAAAAACAAAACAAAAAAACCCCCACAAAACAACAACAAAAACCACAACCCAACCCAACAACAACAAAAAATCCCATGTGCCTTTACTGAGGACACAAAAAGAGTGACACTACTTGCCCACATTTTGAACTGATGCTACCACATGTTTAACATCTCATATAGCTGCTTTAAGCTTTGTAGTTTCAGTTTTAATCACCACAGGCACTGATATCTCTCATCTTCCTTTGCTTTTAACATTGCTCTTCCTAATTACCCAGATGTTTCATACACTGATCAAACAAATTCATGTCTTGCTCAGAGTTTCTTTTAAGTCTGGCAGCTTCAATAAGTGTGACTCACTCCAAAATGAGCTCTCAGACACTGTAATCAGGCTATCACTTGCCATGAAGCAAAACATTAGTTTAGAGGCAAACATGAGATGCAGACAGCAAAATACTCAGCCAGGCAAACTGGCCATGGAGGCTGCTCTACCCACACCGCTGTCAGCACATCCAGGACAGGCTGCTCCCACGCCCTGACAGAGCTGTAGAGAGCTCCTCACTCCCCAGAGTGAGGGAGAAGTATTGATGAAACACCACACTGAAACTTAATATATCATTTTAGTATTTGCAACACTGAGCTCTAAGGCCACTTTTCAAACTTTTCAAAAGCTCTCCCCAGCTATGAGACCCAAATATGAAAACAAATGCCATCAGAAAATCCCAGCTGATTGTCCTAGTGGGCTACGCTCCTTCCTGTCAGCTAGAGTGGGACTGGACCAAGCCTTCATCCTCTGTGACAATTCCCAAGCCCTGTTCCTCCTAATGTGTTAAACAGCCATCTACTCCTGCCCTCCAAACACAACTTACCACAGCCATAGGAAAAGTGGCAAAAAAGGTAGCTTGTCTGAAGGTAGGTGAAAGAAAACCGCATGACCCATTTGATAAGTATCACTATAGGAATTAACCTAAATAACACTAATGCTTTACAGTCTAGTTCTGGATCTACACATTAATAGGCACCTCCTATTCTCGGTGAAATCCCAGATTGAACAGCCCTGGCCCACCTCAAGTCTCTCATTGAAATTATTTGCAAAGATTGATTCAGAAGGTAGATGAAGGCAGTAACAGATATTATGGGACTGTAGTAGTTGTTCTGCTCAGGAAACCCTCCAAGAAGGACAGAAAAGGGCAAGAGTCAAGAACAAGTAACTTGGAGACACTGAGAAGTGGAAAAGCCAGATCCTGTCTGGAAGAGATATCAGCAGCTCAAAGGGTGGAAATCAGACTTCTTTCCTGTCAGGGCCAAAGCAGCTGAAGTTTCCAGGCTGAATATCTGAGCACTGGAAATACAGAGCACAGGGAGCATCAACACCTACAGTGGTAATGCTGGGAGGAGTGTCTTGCAGTGCCAGCTTCCGATAAATTCGATTACACGCTTCCCCTTCCAGCAATTACTCACTTCAAAGCAACTATGTTATTACATCAAAAGTGGTTACAGACACAATTTTAGAAACAGAAATGACTACCTGCAGGATAGATGTGGCCTCAGGACTGAGGTGCAGAGGTAATTACTTTGAAGGCTTAGGTTCTTAAAGTCTAGTCCGTTGTAATATATTTTGGCAAAGACCTCAGTCTTTGACTGGAACCCTGTGTATGGCTTTCTATAATTTCAAACACCCTGAAAGCATCTGTCATGCCAGCCACCCCAAGCTGAACATACAAACACGCTTGGTTTGAGGACAGAAAGCTCAGCCTTTGTGCTTAACAGGGCAAGTATTAGTCAGAAAACAGGCAAAATTGATGAAAGAATAAACACATTGCTGCTGTATCAGTAACTTTTTGGTAATGGTAAGATCACAGGGAACAGAGTTTTGCAGTAAAGGGTGTTATGTGGCAGAGTAAGCTAGGCTGGGCTTCATTTGAGGACATTCATAGACAAAATGTTGCAGCTGAAAAGGTCCAAATACCACAGAACTAGGCATACACTACATCACAGCTATACAGGGGAAAGAGGCATCTAAATAACATCTTATGATTAAATTAATCAATTATGTAAATTTTGGGTTGAAATTGAGAGGGAAAATCTAAAATATTCTCTCACAGAGGGAATGTTAAGAATATGTCTGCACTACTGACAAGAAGTAATAAAAATGCTTGCCTAAAAGCTCTCTATTTCAATTAATTTTAAATGTTGTCACCCTGTTAGCCAACACTCAGTAGACACAAAATATGTGTGTGGTAAGACTCCAAGTTCACTCATAGATATTTCTTCATAGAAAAAGCACTAATGGAAGAGTGTATATGAAACACATGGAACAGTGAGCAGTACTAAGCCACACCTAACACTGGCAGTCAGTATAGTGAACCAATTTTCTTATTCTTTCCACAACCGATTCAGTGGAAATAAAGTTATATTCTACTAGCAACTTCCTACATATGCTTATTCCACATATTTAGCACAAATCCCCCAGACTTCATAAACTGAGACTTGATCTTCCATCAGCTGACATACTGCAATTAGGTGCCCCCCTCATCTTTACCTAAAATCATCCCATGTAGGCAGTAGATAGGACTAGTTGATATTTGGGCTTTGGTTACAAATTACAAAAATGTTCTGTTGTACTCTGATCCAAGACAGACACTCCAGTTGTTGGCAAATACTTGGAGCTGTGTCAGCTGGTGACCACCAAGCTGCCAACTCAACCCAAGGTGATTCATGTGCCTGCAGTCAACGTGGCGCATGCAGGATTTACTAAGTGGCTTAGTAACTACACATTAACAAACAACACAAAGGCATTTCAACCCTCTGGATTTGAATAAGCCTTCAAAAATAGGGTCACCACTTCTTTAATAAGATACAGTATTATTACTGAAACTAACAATCAGCACAGGTGAGCAAGAGCCACCGGAGCCATGACCTTACTAACAGTCTGGAGAGAATCAAAATTTCAGGTTCACATAAGGTGTGGCCACTTTACACAAAAAAAATTGAGGATCAAGTACTGGATGTGTAAATGTTGTCCAGTTGAGAGTAAACCCTCACATCACATCCACAGCAAGAAATTGGGAGGTCCCGGAGTCACAGAACTAACCTACATCAACCCTGAGTTTACTGGAAATTTATCATTGATGCATGGTTTGGGTTGGAGGGAACCTTACAGATCACCTATTTTAAACTCCTCACCATGGGTAGGGACACCTTGCAGTAGAAGTTCTAGGACATCTCTAGGAACAGGGCAGCCAAAACTTCTCTGGGTAACCTGGGCCAGTGCCTCATCAACCTCACAGTAAAGAGTTTCTTTCTAATGTCTAATCTAAACCTACCCTCTTTCAGTTTGAAGCCATTCTCCCTACTCCAAACATTACATGCCCTTATAAAAAAATCCCCCTCTCTACCTTTCTTGTAGGCCACAATAAGATGTTCTAGAGCCTTCACTTCTCCAGGCTGAACAATGCTATTTTTCTCAGTTTTTTCTCACAAGAGAGGTGTTCCAGTGCTCTGATCATTTACACGGCTCTCCTCCAGATCTGCTCTAACAGGTCCACATCCTTCTTATGTTTTGGGGCCCCAGAACTGGACACAGTACTACAGATGAGACTGGAATGGAGGGGAGGACTCACCTCCCTTAAGGTCACAGTAGTTTACATTTGAGTTTACTTTAAGAGGTGTTTTACAGGTCTAATTTGCAACAGTTTCCAAATTAGCCCACAGATCCACAGACTGTACTTTTAAATTATGCTAAACTTAAAACTTCTGTAACATGTGGCGAAATAGCCTGCAAGGAAAAGCAACATTTGTTTCAATTTCTGAATACAAAATTACATAAAGCTTTATGAAGCATGATGCTAAGTTATTCAGGGATAACCATTTCCCAAACAAAGTTTTTGTTATCTTAAAAACTGAGGCTGGGGAAAAAACCAAAACCAAAAACAAACAAAAAAAAACAAACAAAAAACACAAACAAACAAACAAAACAAACAAACAAAAAAACCCTACAAAACCTACAACAGTGTTTAAGGCTTCCTGGTCATTCACTTGCACTCAGACATATGACTATCTGTAATAGTTCAAGAACAACACATGGCCGCTTCTAGCAGCCAGACCCTTTAATAAGGCATTCGCTACAGACTTACCAAAGGACTTCTTATACTGAAGAAGGCAAAGAAAGGAACAGAGGCTTTTATTTCTCAGGGCCAATCCCCCTTAATTTCCTGCCACCAGAGACTTTTTCCCATGGACAGTGAGACGTGAGCAAGGAGAAGGAGGGCTCTTTTGGCACCACAACAGGGTAGCTCAATGCACAAGACATAACAGATGATGGAGAGAACAAAGTCCTCTTACGGTGATGGAATAGAATTTGTAAAGACAGGATTGAGGGACCAAAAAAAATAAACAAAACCAACAAACAAACAAACAAACAAAAAACCAAAAAAAAACGATACAGGAGCAAATACTATAAAGTGCTGGGATAAAAGTTTTTCACTAGAGTGTTTGAATTAAACATTAGCAAAACCACATTTGGCAGCCTCAGCTGTCTGCTGTTCAGGACATGCAGCAGGCAAGGCAAGGCAGTATTTCAGTCCATGGTGAGAAATTCTGGAAATTCTGTATCTTCCTGCCTCCTCCATCCAAGTTCATACCTGCATACCCACTATTAGTAGAGTCAAAAGTATTTAACAGTCATGCTGTCACAGAAGAGTCCAGGACAATAGATTCTAGGCAGCACCCCATTTATGTCTGTCTATACTGCGAGGACCTGAAGCATTTGTCATTACACTTCAGTGCTGTAGTTTCAAGAAAAAATTAGTTGTATTGAAGTGATTTAAGACGTTATGTTATACAACAGCATATAACTATTTTGTCCTAGTTTGAAATAGTCCAGTAAATTCAGTACCATCTTCTTATTTCTAGTAAAATTTGTACTTTCAGGTACCCAGCACCACAAGACTGTCTGTTCAGGGCAGTTTGACTCCATGATCACTCCTAGTTTGGAATATTCAGTTTCTGCCACTGCACCAACACAGCACCAGCCAAGCCCTGTAACCAGAGCAGGTCTGAGCTGGCTGTCTCAGAGCACTGCCTCGCTGCTATCTGAGCTGTCTTGTCTGCTGTGGGGCAGGAGCTCACAGCACTGCAACAAAGCTGCAAAATACAGGGACAAGTTACATGTACAGATATCAGAAAACCAACTCAAAGCTACAGGCAGAGTTCCTTCCCTGAGCCTCCACTCCCAATATCAACTTGTAGGTATCTACTGCAACAGCTTATTAAATATGCAGAAGAAAGTATTGCCAACTATAACTATGTGAACAGAGATAATTCAATAGGATACTAAGAAAAAATAGCTTTACAGCACCAAACACCTGTTACAGGTGTTCTCTCATTAAGGTATTTTGTACCTTCAGATCTATTGTTATGCTGGATTTCATTTATCTTTGGATGAAAAATTGAAGGCTCTGATGAAAACAGCTTTCTATAGACTTCCTCTGTCAAAGAGCACAGTCATAAGCAACTAACACTTGTCCCACACCAATGAAATCATATGGCCTGAGCCTTTTTCTATGTCTCCAGTTAAGGGTATTCAGTCCATTCCCTGAACATTTGCTCCAAGAAAGGGTCCTGGACAAAGGTAAACACTACAAGAGCTCAGAAACCTACCACAGCTGTGAACTTGGAGGGCAGATTCACATCAGATAGCAGACTTGGTTAAATTATGAGGGTCTACACTATGTCATTTTTCAAATCTTTCCAATATTGAACTACTCTCCCCCTCCCTTAACAATGGTTCCATCTCTCTTAATCTGGTTATTTAATTGTCAAAGCATACAGCCTCTGCTTTTTAAACAAAAATACACTTGCATCTTCTGGCCAGCACACAGATATCTGCTCTCACAAAGTGTGTGTTACGCAGGACCTATAGGGCCGCTGTTCTGGACTAGATCTCACTGCTAGACAGTGTGCAAACAAACAAGCACCATTAGCATGGGAGTGTTGACAAAAGACATCCAGTAAAAAGACATCCTGATGTAAAATTAAAAATGTTTGCTAAGGTAGCCTTTCTCCTGAGCTTTCTCACAGAGTCTACATTTACTTTCCTGAGTCCTCCTCCCCCCATTTCTTGAAAAACATCTTATTTCAGTCTTATCCACTACCACAGGTTCAGCCACACCCATTTACAGATACTGAGCACTATTGTAATATATAGACCTTGGGACTATTATACCAAGGGGACAGGCATGCAACAGCAACTGCAATCCATGCTCTTGGAGACAAGTGTCAAAATCACTTCATTTCAGTCTGTCAAGTACTGAAACCAGCAGAAGTCTGTAAGACTCCTCAGATGTGTCTCAAGATACTTCAGTACCCATAAATTTTAGAAAAAGTTTCCTTCAGCTACACAAACACGAGATAGTTTTGGCATTGAACAAGTTATCACATGCACTGCCAGAAAGTTTAACAATAATTTTTCTGCTTATAGGTATACAAATCCTGTACTCTGCTTTTAAACTCAGGCTTTTAACAGTACCATCAAGTGAGACTGCAAGAGCGGCAAAAATTTTAAAAGCCACAAAGTAGTTCTGAAATTATCTTACTGTATGAACACCTCTTTTCTGGTAAGGTTCTTTAGCCTTGTGCAGAAAAATAATATGGTTCATTTTGTCTTAACTTTGGTATAATTATTCTGTATGTTTGGAAGAACAAAGAGAAAAAGTAATGGAGATGAAATAAGCAGATGAAAATCTAGATCTAAGTGTTGCCATCTACGATTACAAGCATGAAATACAATTTATCAGCCTATTGCCCAACCACTTCCACCTACATTTAACTGCCAGTCTCACTGTCTCCAGCAATATTCCTTAATAAAACTGTAACTGTTTATCTTTGCACACCTTGCTACGTGGTCACTCAAAGCACAACAGGTTTCCCCAAGATTCAGATACTCAAAAAACCTCTTTAAAGCTCTAACTCTTTTCTATGACCTTAAACTTTTATGTCAAAGTAAACAATTAGTGCTCTTTGCTAATTTTTTAAGCCTCTTTACTTATACTCATTATTTACTAATAAACCCTCAGTGTATGCTCCCAAAAAAGTCACAAGCCTAAGGAAGCACTCACACTGATGGAACCTCAAGAGGCAGTGAGCACCAATTATCGAGGTTATTGCTTTTACTTACAGGCCATCCTATCTCCAGGTGCTTAGCACAAACACATTAACATGACCAAGCTTTAAGGCAGCTTTCAGAAGGCTACTCTGGTATGCAGCTATTCTGGTTGGAAGGTTTGTTTAGTTTCCACGTGCTTACAGCAAGAACGATATTTTTCACTTGGGCTTAAAAAAAAGGCAAAAAAAGCAACTAATTTTTTGAAAAGCCTGTTTAGTTAGGCTAGCACATCACTGGAGGCTCGAGGCATTCAAAATCATATTGCACATTTCAAAGGAATTGCCAACAAGCTTTCCTTCTGCAGAGATGAATTCACAAGAAAACAAATAGTAAAGTGTCACAGGTTTCTCTGCCACCTTTATACCTTCCCTGCTTTCTTAAATAAAGAGCTTGTAATTTGAATTTCATGAATTTTTGATACATTGATCATTTTGTCTGTTTATTTCACTGGAAATATTTAACCTGTTTGTTTTTTTAGTAATATACATTAAAAATCCTCAATAAAAGAGCCAAAATATTACCATATAGATTATAAACTTCTTTGCATTTTACCTACTGAGACCTCAATTTAACACAGCAGACTGTAACGAAATAATGAAAAAGACAGTTTAATGTTGCCAGGCTAGTAAATTACACTATGCAATTATGACAGAAAAATGTTAGTGTCTGTAACACATTTTAGTATCAACCCTGTAATTAGCTTTAGTCAGAAGACCAGTGCAAGTCTCTTGCCTACAAATGCCATCAAATTTATTTCTAGCATTAGGCAGTTTATATTTCATTTTTTTCTGAAAAGAAATACAGGTATATTAAGTCAAGTGCAGACACACATCTACCTAAGAGAGTGAGCAACTTGTGGACAGTAAAATACTGCAACAATAGGGCAAAAAAGCTCTTCTAATAGGCATTCATCCCTATGCAAGGAGCTGGAATTGGAGTCACAGCAAGTTAACAGGAAAAGGTGATGTGCCTACAGCCTTCTGCAGAAACCTAAAGGCAACTTTCAGTATGTGTAGTCACAGAGCCACTGTTTGTGGCCACAACCCCACCCATCAGCATTGGTGCCTCCAGTACACAGAAGAAAGCTACTTCAGAAGCAGAGTGGAAAAACAGGAAAGTGGAGCTGGAGACCATCAGTAGGAAGGGCAGGGCACAGACAGAACTCACTACGGTGACAGCAGAAAACCCACATTCAGGCTTGTCCACCCACACCTCTATCACACTCCTCTTAGCTACTATTTGCATAGTAGAACCTCTAAACTGGTAGCAGTAAGATCATCTTAATTATGTTTTTTTAAGACATCTTAACCAACATACAGGACCAGAATAAAGTTCAAGGCTTACTGTGGCGAAGAGGAACCCTAGAGACTGAAAAGGTAGGCATGTCTAATAAGAGTTACCAATGCCTCAGCAAAAGGCAAGCTAGTTGAAGTCCAAAACGAAGAGCATAACACAAGGGTTTTCACTGTTACTATTCTTGGGTAGAAATTCAAAAGACTGATGGCCATTTAAACAGTAACTAATTAAGATAACGCCCTGCAAATGCTGCACAGGATTTTTTGCAAATCAGGACCTTATTCAATTTCTGTTTCAGTCTTGAAAGCGTCAAAAAGCTGATCTGCATTACAGTTTGGGGCCAGAACAGTGATTTATAGATAGACTTGTAGTAAATCTCTACTACCTGGAGGCTTGTTAGAGAAGGGATACTCTTGAATGCAAGAAAGGAGGAAGACAAGAATAGGGATAGGGGAAGTAAGAGAAAAGGGAAGGGATGAGCCACTCAGACCTCCTGAAAGAAGTCCAACACTGTATTCTGTTTGGGAGGAAAGAATTTCCAAAAGGATTCAATATTCAGTTCTTTGGGAGCTGACATCAAAAAGCTTCCTATCACCAAACCCTCAGTACAGTAATCAGCTGAAAGAAATATGATAAGGTGTAGCTTAAAGAACATAAAAGAAGGATGACAAGCAGGAATTAGGGAGTAAAAAAGAGAATTTGAGGAGAAAGCTATCTCTTTGTCACTGAGAAAGTCAGAAAAAAGCAATAAGAATCTTGCTCTGAATCATGAGATTCCAAAGGACTGAAACACCTGTCTAGGAAAAGCCATAAGCAAGAGCACCACTTAACCACTAAGTAATTGGAAATCATCATGAGAAAGATTGCAGTGCAGAAACTCTCAGCCCTGACATCTGGTCTTCATTCTTCCTTTAACAATTCATCATCTCCTGTTTCTTTCCTAGCCAGTCTGTTGCAGAGTTCTTCTACCTAGGTCTGAATAAACCATCTCCTTCACTCTGAAATGAGCCTCAGAAAACACCTGAAATGGTGCAGCACATTTTCCCTTCAAGATACAAATATAACATGTGAATATGCATGCCATAAAGTTTGCAGCTTCAAACTTGGAGCACACATTTGCCTCTAACTGCATATTTTTTCATTCCTAAATAATTATTGCAGTCACAGTACCTTCAAAGTTTGTAATTTAAAGTGCACAAGTTCTTCCATTTACAGGCACAATGGCCTTTTTTTTTTTTTTAAGTGGAGAGAAAACACCTAAAGCATTAGCGATAATAGAACTGAACATTTAATTTGCACCTACACACTCAGAGATGGAGACTGAACAATTTTAATATAAAAAAATGGCTTAAAATTCACAAGAACATAGAGAAATGCTGCATGTTACAGAATACTAATATATAAATACTGTACATTTAGGTGATGAGCAGGGCCCCTGGGCACTTAGAGGCAGATACTGAACATGTGTCAGCTTCCACCTTCCCTCCAGCATTCCTGGTTTCCCTGGGAAGGCAGCTCAGCTGCTTGTGCAGCATCTCCCAAAACTGCTGTGTGCTCAGCAGCTGTTTTTGCAGCTGAGACAGCCCAGCATAAGGAGGAACCATGAAATAATAAAAGGAGATGCAACATCAGGCTCTCAAGCTGGAATATCACCCCCAAATCTTGTGGCTTTGTCAGCTGTGCTGGTCCATACAGAGGCAGAAAGGTGCAGGAGATAGAGACGTACATTCTTTGTTTCTGCTTCACTGGTGAAATGATAAACTTTTGCAGAAAGAAGGCAAACAGTGTACCTGTGCAGGTACCCAGTTCAGAGGCAGTCCCATGTCAGCAATGACCTCAGTTATCACTTAAAGCCTGCTTGACTGCCTCCACTCCACAGTAGGCAAAGTGTTTGCAGAGGTATTGGTGCTGGCACTTCTAGCTCCAGGATAACCTCCTCCCAGTATTTCTTGCTAGATCACTTCAGGAGCACACTGCACAGGTAGGCAGATGTTGCTTGTGGGAGACTTGCCCACAGCACTTCTGGACAACTCTGACCCTCATTTTTCATTTATATATATCCAATAATACGAATTAATTTTTCCTTCATCATGAGGAGTTAAAAGCCTAGGATAGAACAAAAATTGCAAAAGGTTTGAGCCTTGAATAACAGACTTCTGAGCAAGGTTTGAAAAGAGCAGACAAACCCTTACCTTTTCACTCAGTATATCCAGTATCTATTTGCTGAGACTCAAAACTGCTCTGAGTGACAATGACACATCTACCATTGCACATATGACTACAAAATCATCAGATACAAAGTGAGGCAGATGTTCCTCCTAATTTATGAATAAACAAAGTACTTCCATTTCCAGGACTAAGTGCTGACAGTTGCACTCAGAAGATAAATTTTTGTTCAAATTGTATATTCATAAATTTCAAAGTACAATTATTCTACTGAATTTCCCCTCAACTGACATACTTTGTCAGACTCCTCTGAATAACCTGACTTTTCAGGTTATTTGCTTATTTCTACTCCATAGCCCGAAGTAAGGTTTGGATTAATGGAGTAAGTACTGACCACAGGACAGCTTCCTCATTACCTTGAATTCATTTCCTCTAATGAAATCATCACATGTCAGTGCTAAATATTTATTAATCATGGATAAAATATCAAGAGCACATCAGGAGTGTTGTGTAAACACCTCAAAACAAGCATTCTGCTTGAAATAACAATGTCAAGACCATTAAAAGAAAGGAAGCATAACTAGCTTTCAAATCATTGTTATGGCAACCACACTACAAGCAACACACAAACTTAGCATCAAACTAAGTTATGTGTTTGCAATTTTTGAAGTCTCTACCCCACAAAAAAATTTGCAAGCTTAAGGGTTGAATATAGAATTTTACAACCTTTTGCAGAGCTATAGTTTGTTTCCTTTGTTGAAGCATGACTTCAAAAATCAGGACTTTTGCTAGGACTTGTAACAGTTCTTCTTCCAAGCTTTGCCCTGGTTTCAACTCACACTCCGTGGTCAACCTCCTTATAATAAAGCATTTACAGTTGCTAGAGGGAGGGGAGCAGTGTAAAAAATTACTCCAGTGTATTTTGTTATTAATAAAATAAAAATTATTAATAATACTATCAACCAGGTAATATAAAATTAATAACTAATCATATAACTATGTTTATTATAAAATTATTATTTTTATTATTAAATAATATTATTAAGCTATTGTTATTTATATAATTAAAAATTATTACACTGTAAAAAATGTTACTCCATGAGCAGCATCTTGCCCAGCTGAGTTTCTACTATTTGGATTCGATATGGGAACTATTTCTCAAGCTGTGAAGTGTGAGCACAAGTGAAATAACTCCTACCTATTTCATAATAGTTTTCATGCAAATGATAAACTTCCAAGAAAGTCTATACAACTGGAGGAAATGACAATAAAATAACTTCATCACAAGTAAATTTGCATCTGAAATGTGTCAAGTGGAGATGAATTCTGACAGCTCATTTCTTCATTCTTTTGGGAAGTCCAGCTAGGCCTGTCAATGGGCAACATTTGCAGCCTGGATGGAAGCAGCCTACCAGTCAGCATCTTCCTGATGTGGTTTTAGGAAAAGAGAGTACAGATGAACATTACAGAAATCTACTTCTGCTTTTACCAGAAACCTCTGTAAAGATCTATGAAGCTACTTAATTTTGCTGAAGTGGAGGGGGGAAAGAAACTACTGAGAGTTACTGCCATGGTTCAGTGCCATAGAAAACACCAGCAGCCCTTCTTTAGCCTGTTACTACCCACAGTACTAGGAAATTTTGTTCATTTTTTTCTAGAACAGCTCATATCAGTGAAATCTTCAGCAAAACCACAGTTTTACTTCTCATTTTCTGCATGAAGATAGAAGTTGGAGCACAAGGGGCTTGCTTTACATGTGATAAAAGATATATATTTTCTGGACTATTCTATCCAATTTGTTAACCATCATTACCATAGTCAGAGGTGATACAAATTCAAAGTAGCAAGCAGTCACATGCAGTCTATCCACCTTCAGTAGTCAGTTGCCATGCAACTTCAAATGCCAGACCAAGGCTAGTTCATCTCTCAGCCTCCACTTAATCACAGTGAAGAAATCTGTGCTCAGCTTCTCAGCTCAGATGTAAAGAAATCATGTTTACCATGTGTCTGGTTTTCTTAAAACAGTTGACCATTTTTGCATGGTAAAAGCTCTGTTATAGATTTGTCTAAACATAATCCCTGCCCTACACAGTACTTGTTTATGTTCCTTTTCAGTTATACCACAATGTACTCATAAGGAATTTAAGACTTGTTTACCACTGAATAGAAACCATCCAGCTATGACTTGGGTAAATCAGCAGGCTTGAAAAACTAAGTCCCAGAGTTTAGCAGCACATACCACAAGTTACATCTCATCCCCATGGTTTTGAGGCCCCATAAGTCAAGCGTAATTTTAACAGCAACAAAAAAAAGGGTTGAAAAAGCATCTTGAATCTTACTTTACGTACAAAAACCATTTATATTTCTTTCTTTGAGTAGTCTAATATCATAGAGTTTCTTACAATTTTCTCACCACTGTAGCATTGCCTGCAAACACTGACATCCCTTTAGTGACATGGATTTATGAAATTATAGTACAAATGAAAAAATTACTTCAAAAACATTTCTGTAATTCAAAACTCCCTGGGCAACAGGAGAACTGAGAGCAGCTCCAGCCCTAGCAGGCAGACAGGGCACCAGAGTGTCAGTGGCGCCACAGCAGAGGCAGCTGGGGGCAGATCATGATGATGCACGTGATGCTCCTTCCTGTGTGCCCCAGTCTGCCCTAGAACTGCATACCTTCCTGTATCACCACACATACGCTTTCCAGATGTCTGTGTGCAGCAGTAGCACAACTTTAATTTGACCTGCTATTCCTCCAACTGCTTGTGTTCACCCCTGCTCCAGCTACTACATCATGTTGGCAGACCTGCCTGTGGGTTCATGCTGCAAGCCAGACTGAGGACCTAATCCAGCCAAAAATAATTCCATAGAAGAGTCAAGGTTGCTTCTTTCACCAGCAGAGCTGACTGACAACGCACTCAAAACCACAGCTTCAGGGTGCAGCTTCAGAGCAATTTAAACACCTTTAAATTCTGGCTGCCACAGTCCCATCTGGCCTGAGTCATCCTGCCTTGGCCAGCAAGCAGAGCTGTGAGACCTGCAGTCACCCCTTGAAGAGGCCAAGAGGTGACAGCAAATCCAGCAATACAAATCAGCTCTGCAAGGAGAGATTAGCTTCCTGACGGACTGGGTATTCATGCCATCTTATGAGCATTTGCAGGAGGTGAAGACTATAGCAGTGTGACAGAGCAGCTGAAGACACTTTGGCACGTTCAGGCTGCTGAAACCTCACCAGTTACAGCAGCCTGCAGCAAGGCAAGAGACTGGATCCCAATGTAATTAAAACCAGTTAAAAACAGCAGCTTTTCTCATCAAAGATAATGACCCTAGGCACATGACTGCGTTCTCAGCAAAGCAGACTTGTGTCCCGGTTTAGTTTTCAAGATTTTTTACCATGTTTCTAATCTCTAACCAGACCATTAAGCACAGATATACCCTGTACTATCTATGATTCCCCAAAACATCTTTGAAACCACCCTTAAAAACACCAGTGAAACATTTACTAGTCTACAGTTCAACTTTATAACTCTAGTTATAAGGTGGTTGCCTTAATAGGGCACACTTCTGTACAGAGTTTAGGAATTTCTCATTCCAGCTGCCCCTGGATCTGTGTTGTGCTCCTAGAAGCTGTGAGGCTCCAGTCCTGCAAATATAACCAGTTTACTGAGCAGCTTTACAAATCAAGCACAAATGCGGGAGGATATCCTTTGTTTTCAGGAGGAACAGACAGTACAGGATTGATAGCATGCATAACTACAAATTGCTCTTCAGACTTTAGAGCCTGGTAAGAATTGGTTTAAACACCATGTTGTATGCCACAAAAGCTTTTACTGCACTTTCAAAGAAGCAGGGAGTCCATAGGAGAGGACTGGCAAGAGACCACATTCTTCATCACTCATTTTAACAGAAACCACTGACTGCTGAGCCTGATACACCCAGACCAAGACAAGCACCAAAGATGAGGACAGTAGTTTCTGACAGCTTTGCAGCCTGGCTAGCAGGCAGGGCTCAACCATACTTTGAGGCAGCAAGTCTTATGGGCTGTCAGCAGTTTGGCAACAGTTGAGAGCCAGAGTTCTGAAGTGCACCTTGAATCTGATTCTTGAAGAATTCATAGCTGGACAACCTCAGCTTGGGCAGCAAGTGATAACAAAGAACTGACATAATTCCTCTAGATAACTATTTCTTGCTAGTGTATATTCATTTGAACAAAACAATAATTTAACACTGAGATCAGCCACCAGCACAGGTTCTTAATGGCTGTTTATATGCTTACACATTTCAAAAGGTATTTAGAAGCTGTGTGGAGTTTATATGAACACATTTTGGTTCATATTTCCTCCCTCTCCTGCCACCCTACCGAGGCCCTTTGCCACCACAGAGAACCCTGCAGGCACTGCCTGCCCCTCCAGTCCGTCACCACCACAGACAAAACCCCTAAATCTTGTCCCATGCCACAGCAACTGGCAAAACTTAACCAGAGTAGTGCTGGGGGCAATATGTTGTTCTCCAGCACAACTCTGTCCCTGTATCAGACACTCAGCAGCCTCCTTCTTCCCTTAGCAGTGAAAACAAGGCAGTATGTGTCCAGCAGTCAACCTTCTTGAAAGCACAGCTCACACTAGGCGGAACAGGACATTGTTGTTTTCTGAAGGTGAGCACAAGTGCCGAAGTGCAGGAAGTGCTGACCCATGTAGGAGCTGTGCAGCACACAGCTTGTGCCCCAGCCCATCTTATCAAGATCAGCAAATGCCTGCAGAAGGCTCCTCTCCCCAGAATAGGGGCAACCCAGCCCTTGCCCTCGCTCCCACAATCATGGGCCCCAGGCCAGGCCAGCTCCTCCCCTGTCCAGCACCTGCACTTTCATTCCATAACATGCAGTAGTTCAAGGATACTTGTTCCAAAAAACAACGAAACAGCCTGAACAAATGAAGCAAACACAGCAGGTTAATCATTTCCTGCAAGGAACAGAGCACAGGAGAGCACACTTGCTTATCATCCCACTGAAATATGACCCACCAGTCCTGCCTGTCACTGCCAGGCTTTTTTTTTTTCCTGCCTTACATGTAAAGTTATTCCCAGGAAATCATAGTTAGCTTGAATCAGCAACAGTATCAAGCAAATCTTGATCTACTAAAAATGAAACACCACTTAACAGAATAGGCGAGCTGCAAATCTGCATACTTCCTATTCCCTGCCTCAAGTGTTGGACTTGATCTAGCACCTCATACATGCTATAAATCCTGTTTCCAGCACAATATTAATATTTCCTGTTTCAACAGCATTCAAGTAGTTTTAAGCGTGCTGTAACATAGCTCTATCCTTTCTCTACCAGGAGACTTTAGGGCAGATGAACTTGCTTTGTACAAAAAGCACGCAGAGAACCACTCCTACCAAGTGAATTATGTGCACTTGGTTAAACAAAGCAGTTAAACTTTTTGAGTTCTCATTCAGCAGTTTAATTATTAGCAACCTACAAAAGAGTGGAAGAGATAAACAGTGTATTTGGTTGTCAAATAACATCCATCAGTAAAAAAAGGAGAAAAGTGTTCTCACAAGCCACGAGCACTACAAGAAAGTACACACCCAAAAGAATATATATGCATAGAATACAGTAAAGCTTTTTTTTTTTTTTAGCTTAAAAGAAATCTCATCTGTTTTCACTTGGAAAAATCTTATGGAACTTTTACCAAAAGATTTTTTTCCCTGCTTTTAAATTGAAAAACAGTCATTTATTTCCATGCACTTAATAGGCACGCAGACAAATTTATAGCTTTTTAATATTGAAAGCTTTTTGAAAAGCCACTGGTTTGCAAGCTTTCACATCCTGCTGAACAAAGAAGCTAGGTGTAGTCTCATAGAGAAGCGTGGGCTGTGTTTCACTTCAGGTTTGCCCTGCCTGTCACTAAAGGCAGAGCAGTGCTCCCTCATGAAGCTTCATGTTTGTAATTTGTCTCATCTCCTAACTCCTAGTGCCAAAGAGTAGCAGTTCTGGGAGGCAGGATGAGAAATACAAGCAAGACCCTCATCACTGGATACTAAAATCATTTTCCCCCTGTATTTACCCATTATCTATGCCCAGTGAAACTGACTTTCTGACTTCAGCAGGAGAGGTAAAGACTCTTACCTGCCTGTCTTCAATAGATGATTGATGACGATGATGCTGAAGCAAGTGTCTGTCCCACTCAGTACACAGTGACTTGTGGCATATGTTAATTCAGCTACTTTGAGCATGAAAATGCTTGAAATCCTTTACAAATCCAGACACTCATGGCCTCACTTACTGTAGCTTTATTACATTCCTGGAAGTGCAGCGAAGCCATTCAGACATTTCATAAAAACTTATAGCGTTTCTTTCTGCACACAAATTTCAGAGAAAATTACCTGAAAGTGTCAGGAAATAGGCATTCTCAAACATACACCACTGCCTGATTTACTATCTTTCAATAGTCAAAACTTTGTGTTTAATCTGTGAGACACATTCAAGATTCATTCTTTTTTCTCTTCAAAATCTTCCACAGCACCAAACATTTTTATTGTAAACATGGCTCATAGCTCTAGTTATAATACAAGTGCCAGTTCTCTGCAATTCTGTGAACTTCTGCACCTGATTGTGCTGGGACTGAGAAACAAACCAGGCAACAGCTGTAGCTAGATTGGAAAACAGCTACATAAATTCAGTTGCAGCTGCTTCCTTGTAATTTTGTGTTCTCACTTGAGTTGGTACTGGAGATGAATATCTGTCTGAAGGGTTCAGTGGAGCACCAACAGAACTCTCTACCCCATCTCTTTTAAGCTATTGACAACATAGCAGATGCAGAGCTGGAGGCACCTTTCAATAAGCCACAAGGGCTCTGGCCCTACCAGGGTAAGACAGGGTCAAAGACTTTGCTATGAGCTCCTGATTCTCCTATGAACCACGTTCATCCTGAACCAATGCCCACCCTGAAAGGGATTGTCTTATTTGGCTTCATTCAGCTATTTCCTGACTTTAAAGATGGAAATTATCAGCTCTGAGAATTTTTTTCTAGATGTTCTTTGAGTTACTATATTAGCAAAGCTTGTAATGAAAAGATAGTTTTTAAGTTAGAAGCATGTCTTCCCAGTTCTTATGCAAGGTCTTGTGCTCAGGGATGATTTTTTCCCTCCAGTGGCTTCCATCACTCTACAAAATGTAGCTGAGATCTGCATATGTCTTCCTCTCTAGTTATCAAAATGAAATGCTACTGATAACCATGCACTGATTCATATAGTGCCTTACAGAAAATTATCATAGTAAAATGCAAACGTTCTTAGGGCAATACACAAACTCTGCCAGGAGCCTGAAGCCAAAGTCAAAAGTCCAAGTTAAGTTAAATGTTTAAAGCAGTTCTAGATCAGTAAAACAAGACGTCTCAAAAAACTGATAGCCTAACTTGGACAATTTATTAACTCTTTTAGGAAATCCAGCATAGATGTGGTGTTCCTAACATAGGCAACCATTTGCCAATGATCCAAAGTGCAGTTTCAGTCAAGCAGAGAACCTATAACTTATGATGGGTTTTCATAAGACCTCGGATAATGCTAATGTAAGTTTTCTAGTTAGGTAGTCTTTTCAAGACACCAATTCTCCCCTCTTCCCAAAATTGCAGGCAAATGCAGTGTAGGTAAAGCATATTTATTTTTCCAGATACAGGCTAAAAAAACCAAACTTGCACCTCCACTTGTCACTACAGACAAAACTATGGCTTGGTCTCTGTAGTATAGAGTTCTCCACAGAATTCTTTGGTGTATTTTTAAAAATATATAGCTATCAGCCTGGCATATTTAAGGAGCTTTTACATAGTCCCTTGAAAGGAATGTCATTTGAAAGATTCCTGCAACAAAAAACCTCCATCCTTACAAAAAAAAAAAAAAAAAGTGGATGCAGTGTAGTACAGCACTCAAAGCCTCTCACTCAGAATAACTACTGGAGCCTGAACAAGCAGTCAGTATTGATCAGAGAGGAGATACCATCAGAAAAGACAAGAAGGTTGCTCTCATCTACTCCTGTTCCTGGGAGAGGTGACTAAATACCAAGAGTGGCTACAACTCAAAACAGGGACTTTTGCATGGTCACCACAGCAAAATGCACTAACTAACAGCAAAGCATAACCACTGAGAGAAGAGACTGTATCTTTAAAACTTTATGTAACATCCTTAATATGGCCATTCTTTCCCACAAGAAATAAGGCCTATGATCCTTAAAATACTCTGAGTAGCTCTGACAATAAGGCAAATCATTCTGAGCTTCCAGCCAGGAATCAAACCTGGATAAGCCCTTTGCTTTAAGTCAAAGCCTCATCTTTGGCTGCACTGGAATTCATGTCAGACTAGCAACTTCCACCTGTCCAGACTCACATCTTCTCAGACCAGCCAGACCAGATCCACACCGGAAAACCCTGGCTGCTGGGGTCTTGATGGGCACACCATGTACATTTCTGCATCTCAGGAAAGTGGAAGAATTGCTAAACTGAGGCTGGAGCACGATGCAGCACACCACCTGGACACTGCCCAACCACTTTTGCCACAGCACAAGCAGCTGAGAGGACTGGGAGACAGCTTTCACAAGTAAAATATTCACCTTTGCTAACACACTAGCATGGGCACCCAGACTAAGCCTGTAGTAACCAGTGAGCGTACCTTCACAAGGCTTTCACCTGTCTACTGGGTAAAATAAAAGTTGAACCTACAGGCAGGTTCCATAAACTGCGCCAGCTGGCAGGCATCGAGAGAGGAAAACACTCAGGGAGGCATGGTATCCTCCAAGCTGAAGGTCTCACTGCCAAGCGCCACCTTTTCCGTCTGCCCTAGATGGAAGCAAAGTGTCCCCTAACATTGTCAAGGGTTTTTGTGCGTCTTTCTAAAAAGAGATTTCAAAACCGGTTTTAAACAAAGCTACTATGATAAGAACTGAGAAGAGTCTCATTAGACCACAGTATGCCAGGGTTGTTGTGATCTTTGCAAATCATTTGCATGTTCACATTTTGCAACGCCTGAAGTATCAGAGGTATTTCTTGTAGGGCTGGCACATGCCCTGCTCTGCCCTATGGCAGCCAGAAAAAGCACAGCCGAGTAAAGGATCCCAGCACGTCACAGTATTGATGAGAGAGCCCTGCAAGCAGGAGGAGTGAAGGTGCTTCAGGGCTTTTCTTAAATACAGGCTTGGGAAGTAAATAAAAGTAAAAAAAAAAAAAAAGAGATGCCTGCACAGTCTCTTCCCTCATCCTAGTTATTATTTAAAGTTACAAAGTTCTGAGCCAGAGTTATAAAACTAGAAAGTAGGTAAAGATCTAAAACAAAGTTACGAAACTAGAAAGCAAAAGTTTAATTTTATAATCCAAAATTCCGAAGTGATAATCCAAGGTTACAAAGTTACAATGCAGAACTACAGCCACAACTCAAATCACGAAGTTATAACCCAAACTCATACCTGTAACACCAAATTATAAAGTTAAAACTGAAGCTTTAGCTCTAACCTAAAACTACCGAGCTGCAATGCGGAATTAACAGCTATAATCCATTCAGAAAGTTGAAGAACAAAACCCAGCCCCGTGAAAACCTGTTCAAAACCTAGCCGGAGCCGGCTGCGAGCTAACCTAAAAGGAGCCGGAGCTCTGCGCGCTGCCGCAGACTCTGCTAGGCGGGTTTTATTTTCCCCTCTGGTCGCTCTTTTGATTTCAAACAGAGAAAGTCGACAAGGGAGGAAGACAAAAAAAAAAAAAAAAAAAAAAAAAAAAAAAAAAAAAAAAAAAAAAAAAAAAAAAAAAAAAAAAAAAAAAAAAAAAAAAAATCAACAAGAAAAGGTCCCGAAACGCCCCCCAGCCCCACTCACAGCCATAGCGGGGCCGCTGCAGGGACGGCAGCTCCTCATGGTGCATCCTGCCGCCGTCGGGAGGGACGGCGCCGGCCCCCGCCCGCCCTTCTTATGCTCGGCCCGGGCCCCGCTGATTTGCTGCGCCCGCGGCCGCGACCGCCCCGCGCGGGGCCGGGGCCACCCGGGGCGGCTCCGCGGGGCGGGGGGCACCGCCGGCAGGGGGATGTGCGTGTGCCGCCAGGACTGAGAGCAGGAGAAAGTGAGAAAGAAAAAAAAAAAAAAACAAACAAACAAAAAAACCCCCAAACAAACCCACAAAGAAAACAAGCGAAAGGGGAGAAAGAAAAAGAAAGACGGGAAAAAAAATGAAACGCAGCCCCCCACACCGCCCCCCCCATCAGAAAGCAGACAAAGAAAAACAACCCCCAAGCCCCAAAGCAAAGCAAACAAAAAGCGAAGCAAAAAGTAAAGAGCAAACAATAAAATAAAATTTAAAAAACCCCCACAAAACCCAAAAAGCAACAACAACGACAACAAAAAGAAAAAAAAAAACAACAAGCAAAACAAACAAAAAAATCAAAGTGAAATCCAAAGGTAAAAATACCCCAAACCATAAACCAAAACTTATAAGCAGAAAAAAAAGAAGCAAAAACCTCCCAAAAGAGGCAATAAAATGCAATCCTCCTCAAAAAAAAGAAAACAAACAAAAACCAAAGGCCCGAAGCTACCAAACCATTAAAACAAATCCAATTTCACACTGTGGAAGGCCAAGGCGTCTCCCTATGGTGTTTTGGCAGTGAGAAGTGTGAAGACACATGAAGAAGCAAGCCCAGGACTCCCTCCTGCAGTTCTGCTCTTTTGAAAAACTCTCTCTCCCTACAAGCAGTGTTTTTGCCAGACCACAAAGCCACCACCACAATCCACAGGGCATCTACAGAGTGGAGTGTGCCTGCATGGGCCTGTGCGCATGTTGGTGCCCCTTTCTGAGGAGTTTTGTGAGGCAGCTAGGCATGTTCCTCCATTTGTGGCTTCCCTGCAGGGTGTCCCTGCCAGAGGGGGCTTGATTTCAGACAGCAGAGCAACAAATCCATGGGACAATGATTCATGTTCTGTGGCCACAGGCTCCAAGGTCACATATGAAATGCACTTGGAGATGGTCAGGGGTAGGGTTATCTCAAATGGAGGTCTAATATAGGGCAGGACCATATCCTCTTGGCAGTCTCTAAGCCCCTGACATGAAGTTTTCTGGAAGACAGAGGGTAGTAGTACCTGTGCATAGCCAGAGCCTGTGTCACAGAGCCCGTGGGACACAATGCACCTGAGCATGCTTGTGATTTAATGCCAGGTGCCAGATGACTCTTGATGTGCATTTGCACATTGTTTGGAAAATTTCAGTAATATCTGTTCCAAAATAAAATAGTGTGAGATCTACGCAGTCTTCTCTGTGATGTTTTAGAGGTTTGAGAGTGTCTATCTATACTTAGTTTGCAAGGCCTTTGTTTTGTCACTCCCTGTCTCTGGCTGTGCTGGGCACGACCCACTAATTGGAAACATGCTGAGGTAGGGAAAGACACTCCTTACAGTACCTAAAATGTGGATTATTCAGGAGCAAAAGACTGAAAGGGTATAGGAGAAAAATGACACCCAGAAAAATGACACTGTTACTTTCCTTGAGGTTCTTTGGTTTCCTCTGCTCCCTTTTTCTCCATTGCCTTTTCCTCCATACCTACAGACCAGGGATGATTACTAACAGTAAATCTGTGTGATGCAGGCACAAGTAGAGCTGCAGACTCCAGTTGGCTTTCCAAATGATTTATTGGGTTTTAAACAATCACACATTTACTTACTTCTCCTTTTATAAAAGAAAGTGAATGATCAAACCTAACATAGAAAAGAAGAAATTGACTTCCACAATTTAAAGTGCATTTGAGTGAATTGAAAATATTGCCTTTGTTTTAAATTACCATTTCTACTGCTTTTTGTTCTATTACATTTAGATTAAGTCAAGAGTATACTGTAGAAAACTTTCTCTCTCCATCTCTTTTATTCTTTAGTCATGATCAAAGTTTTCTTAAAAATATTTTTTCTGACTTAAATTAAGTGGCCTTGTCCCCCTGAAAAGCTTTATTTTGACACAACATTATCACATTTTAAATTACAACACTTCTCTCTTGAGAAGTGCTCAGCTTGTTCTGCAGGTTGTGCAGATGTGGTGTGACACTGTGACAGGGGTCTCTCTCCTGAAGGAATAGTCTGACAAAGCCCCGGAGAGTTTCTGTGTGACAGTCCCAGTCCCTGGGGTTTTTTTCTTACTCCCCTTCTTGCTATAGCTGGAAAGGCAAGGGTGCAGCTCTGGTGTCACACACATGTATGTTGCCACCCCTTGGTGAGAAAATATTCATCCCTGTCTCTCAGACTCTGTGCCTGCAATGTGTCCTCTCCCTCACCTGTCTCATGACTCTCCTTGCCCTGGGTTGGCATCAGCATTTTTGTCGCCACATGGGTACTCAACTAATTGTCCCAGATTGAAAACTAACTTTTTTCTTTTGGTAGGATTATTTCCTAAACCAGTGATTCCTTCATTGCTTTCACCCAATTGCCTCTCAAATGTGTGTGCCAGCACAGAGCAGGGAACACACTGGAGGGCAGAAATTAAAGGCTAGGTAAGGGAGACGTAAGAAGGTTTTTTCGACAACAGTAACCTCTGTAATACTTGCAGAAAAACTGGCATGACAGAAACCAACTGCTCTCAGTGGGAAATGAGACAGGTAAAAGAATATTGGAGTAACAAGCAGCAGTCACACAGGTCTGCTCATGACATTTTGCATTAGATTTGTTAATCCCTGGTTTTCTGACTTAAAAGGCAAACTTCGTCAACTGTTCATGGCATGAAGGTTTAGACACCTCTGGCAGGAACCAGGCAAAGAGGTTGCAGCCTGCCCCTGCAAGCTGCTGGGTTCTGCATGTCAGATAGGGGAGCAGCCCCTCTGCACTTCCTTCCTCTCCTTCCTCCTTCTTCCCCTTCCAAAGTGCCACTGCAGCTGCAACTGGCTGAAATGTTTCCCGCAAGAGAGATGAACACTGTGCATTCTCCCACTGTCTTATGGGTACCTGGTTGCAGTAAAAGGTGTAAAGCTGAGCACAGACTTTTAGTCAGCCTACACCAGAGCTAATGCTAAGGGCCATATTCTTGTTTTTTGTACTTGAATGCTCCCCTTTTACAGTTAATAAGAAGCAAGCACTAAAGAAATCAGTGTTGTCAGCTATCTAGAGTAAATGTTTGAATGTGAACATTTCCTGTTCATGCGCTGGGTCCTTTCATGGAGTTTAAGATCAATGTCCTCACCACATTATCAAGGACACTGCTGTGGATAACGTTTCCCACTGCATTCTTGCTAACAATACAGCTCCAGCTTACTCACCTGCCTGAAAGCGAAACAATGTGCCCGAAGAGGGAGAGAATGTGAGAGCATGCTAGGAGTGAGTGGTCCGTATTTAAATACAACTACGTGTTCAGAGGCAGCTCTGGACTGCTCCAGATCTAACAGGGAAATAAGTTGACAGAAAACTCTAAAGAGGGAGGTTGAAAATGTACCCTTCCTACATTTCATTGCCTGTACTTGGATCAAAAAAGGAGGACTCTGCTACTGCATGTTTCCTGACAGTGCCGTTGTGTACAGAGGGATTTTATATGGTGAAGGATATTGATATTTGAAATTCTTTGGTGGCTTATGTAGCAGTGACGCAAGTATATGTAGGTAATTAGAGACACTAGGCTTTTTGTTGGAAACAGCAGCTTTAATGTCACTTTTTCTGTGACGATACCTGAATTTTATTGTTAAATCTTATGCCTTGGCTGGCTGCATTTGTCATACAGAAAGAAAACTGCATTTGTTAATTTAAAAGAGGTTTCACTTGGTTTTGGTTTTGATTTGTTTGGTTTTGTTTTTTCCTATTAGGCATTGCAGAGAAAGACCATATAATTTTTATTTGTGTAGGATAGAAAGCCTGGACTTGAGAGATTACCCTGGTAAGTAAGAGTGGGGAGCTACTCCCTGGGTGGGTCAACCTGGATCTAAGAAGCACAAGATGGAGGGAGATTAACTCCAGTTACTGCAAGGTCCTTTTCAATTGTTTCCTTCTTACAGCTAATTAAAAGCTGACAAGCTTAAGGTGGATGTGCTACATGGGTGCTTGTGCTGACCCAATAGCAGCGTGTCGTAACCAAAAATGTCCGTGCTTCCTGTGCCACAAGCAGATCTTTGCCTGGCCAGTGGGATGGACTCTCAATGCCTCAGTATAGAGTGAGAGTTTCCTCAGTCGTGCTGGACATCAGAGGTGGCCAAAGGGATGGTGACTTACAAGGGTCCCGGTAGCAGAGCTGGTGTCCCTGTATGCTGATAAGTGGGAATACCAGATGAGCCTAGACTAATAATTTTGCATAAATTGCAGTTAAAGACCACAACTGCTGTTTATTAATCCAACAGAAAGGTTAAGAGGTGCTTGAGGCAATGTTAGGGAACACAAAATCAGGAAGTGCCCCCAGCACAGCTGCCTCTACGGTCTGCTGTGGGTCTTGCAAGCAGCTGCCTCCACAAGGAAGGGGATCAGCTGGAGGGATCATCTCTGTGAACTGTGCTGGGTTGCAGTCTCTCCCTCAGCACAGTCTTCATCTTATACATTATTTATTGTCATGAGTTAAGTAAACAAGTCATCACAGTTAAGTCATCACATAACTGGCCACAGGGACCCTGGAGAAAACACAGACTGTGTCAGCAGGAAGACTGTAACTCCCCTACTTGGGAAAAGCAAGTGAGGGACATCACTTGCCTCTGCTCCCTTCCTTGTGTGCCTAGAAGGGAGAGATGATGGTGCAACCCAGCAGTCCCCATTCCCAGTTCCCTTCTCAACTCTTCCTTTCTAATGAGTCAGGGCCTGTGGTCACAGCAGAGAGCTTAATTTAAAAGGTATATCAAGCTCAAACTAGACTGGAGCTATGTCAGTCAAAGCATCCTACAGAAATGTGAGTTTCACAAATTCAAAATATCACGGCATACTGAATGGCAGGTAAAATGGAGGTCTGTAACAGAGGAGCTGAACTGCCTTTCTCTCTCAGCAGCAATTGTTCTTTCCCACTGAGGAAGTGATTTTAACTTCTGAATTGTCCTGGTGTATGGTGAGTGTACATTAAACACCAAACCCCAACATTTAGAGGAACATCTTCCTCGGATTTTATAATGCTTGCTAGGGTGAGCTAAGTTAGTTGGAAATGTGCCTAACTGAGCTGTAGTGGGCACCGATATAAGTAAAAGAAATCTAATTATCTTGTTATTTATTGAAATAGAAACCTCAGTTTTTAAAAGCAAACAAATTAGTTTGTGGGATGGAGGAGAAACAAACATATGAGTAATTTTGAATGAAACTTCTAGAGAAAGAAATCTGAAGATGTGTATGCCAAATGCATGCCAAAGGGTAACATGTTAAGTTAAATGTTTTTAGAAGAGTGTATTTGTATAGCCCTCACACCTGAAAAAGAATATGGTTAGAGAAATTACTGCAGTGTCAGAAATCTCTCTTTGTTCTGCCACTTGCAAATCTCATGTTCTTTGCCTTAAAGCTGCAGCTACCAAAGTAAGAATGTGCTTTATCACCTGCCCTTCACTTGTTCTGAGAAAAATACCCTTTCTAGACCTTGTGTTTTGAAGGAAAACTAGCAAATGCAGTCCTGAAAATATGAAAAGTCATATATCCTCCAACATATTTGTCAGAAAAACCTCATAATTTCCAATTCAGTGCAGTAAATCCAAGGATTTTTATTTCATAGACTGACATCCTGGAAAAAGCAATACTGTGATTCTTCAGTGACTTTTCTCAGATCCCAGACTGCATGTAACAAACCAGAGAAGCACCACTCATGCTGATGCGGTTGTGCTCACAAGGCTATCTGTAGGGCTACACCATTATTTCACTCATGGGACTGAGCAGACCTAATGTTCCTCATCGCTGCCCAAAAGCTGTGGTTTTCTTTTCCAGAAGCCAGCTTAGCTCCCAAAAAGCTGCTTAAATGTAAAAGAGGTTGAAGTGATGTGTTCTGTGCTGAAAGTGAGAAGCAGCTACGGGGTGAGAATACCATCTTATATCATAGCTTGCTGTGTCTACCTCTGGTTGCTCAGATGTCATGCCTCCAATATTACCTAAAGTGCATTTTGAAGGTGTACTTTTATATGCCTTTTCCTATCTACCAGGTCTCCCTCTGTTTTTTCCATTCTGGCAAGACTCTGTTAAATCCTTTCTGCCAAGGTACCTAAGAAACCAGTTTCTCTGCTTGAACAGGTTTTTTTAAAAAAAAAAAAAAAAAAAAAAAAAAAGGAAGTATTTGTTCAAAATGTCTTGGACTGATGCCCTAGTTCCTGCAAAAGTGGCGTGAGTGTAGCAAGACGAGTGAAAATCTTTCTGCAAGCACCCTGCCAGAAAAGAACTTTCTCCATTTGTCTGTTAGAATAAATATTTATGCATTTAACAGAGTTCTTCAGAGTGGAGTGACCCTCCATATCTAGACGTAATGAATAACCATAAAAATGAATTCAGAACTGTTTGAAAGCAGGGAACATCTACGGCCAGCTGAAGCTCACAGATTCAGCAAAAAAGCGTTCTTTACTGAGCTGGATGTAGCAAAAATAAAATCTTGTTTCTTCACATGCTATCCACAAGTGATAATTGGCCTGCCGGTGGTAGCGTTTCTTTTGGCGGGAATTTTTATGGGGTTTTGAGTGGCATTTTTTTGGTTTTGTAATACAGCATCTGTGTGCTTCTTTGTGATTGCATCTGCTTAGCAATGTTTCCACTCCACTAAAAGTCTATGCATTTTTAACTCATTAATGTTTTATTTATTTATTACTCTTGAGGCACAGAGCTAGGAGCTTTGCATTTACAGCGTACTGAGTGACAGCCAAGGCAACCCTACAACTATTTCTTGCCTGCCAACAGTTGCCCCACAGATAAAGCACAGGCTGAACTCCCACGGATTTCCACCAGACTAATTCTGGTCTTCTTATTTCCATCACTTTTCCACTGGCATGAATCCAGGTTTTTGAAAAGCTCCTCATTATTCACATTAGTGTAAAAAAATGAAGAACATGTCTAAAAGACTGAGAAATTCAGGCTCCAGGAGGCTCAGCTAATCCCAGCATCCAGAACCCTTCACAGGGAACACAGTGTCAGCAGCCTCCTCTTATTTAAATCAAAATGGCTTCAGTTTGAATTACCCTCCTGGAAGCGTCTTTGTTATTTCTCTAGGGGAAAAAGGGTATTCCTCAGATAACCAGATCCCAAATCAGTTGTGCCTGTAGCATTACAATGAGCATGTGAAAAATGAGCAGGTAAAAATTACTCAGAAGCTTGGATAGGTTGGGGAGCACTGTTATCCTGACACTGGCTCATTGGATTATGGCAGCACCACTTGCAGAGAGGCTCAGAGCCACCCTCCACTCAAGACTTGTCCCACCAAAACATGTGGCGGAAATGAGCAAGTCACAAGCACATCGCACAAGGTGTGTGGTACCTGGGCAAGCAAGGATCTCAGTCTGCTGCTGAGCAGTGACAGCTGAAATCCTGTGTGAGCTTTATTAATAAGGTCTTTCCTGTTCCCTTCCATTAGTTATTTTTCCTACTCCACCTGTAGGTCAGTTTGGCAATTACACTGTTTTGGTGTTCATCCGTTTATTTCCTATAACCAGATTATTGATGGTAAAATATGCTCCCCTGACATGGTCAAGTGTTTCCAGAGAAGGAAGTCCCATGTCACCATGCACAGATAGTTTTCCTCGGTTTCAATATTCATGTAACGATAACAATACAAAGTAATATATTTAATTACACATGACTTCTTAAACAGATGGATGTTTTTACCTACCTTTTTTTTTCTTTTGGTTTGTGTTCAGTCAACAGTTCTGATATGCTTTTGGCAGGCAAAGTCCAGGGTTTTACCCTGGGAATTGGGCTCCATATGTCCTGGTATCCCTGTCTTTAGTAATTATGACTTTTATATATATCACAAAACACATTATGACTTCCCTACTAAATAGTTATGGCAGTTATTAACAATGTAATACTGATATTACTGTGATTCAAAAGTGTATCAATATCTTAATGCTCCTTGGTTCTACTTCAGTGTCTTTTTACTAATAGCTGGTGACCTCTTCTATTTTATTTTTTTTCTGAAGAGATTCTCTATGTTATTTAAACTTTAAAACCTGATTTTAGCTAAAGGTTGAAAGGACAAAGTCAAACTCTTCCTGCATACTGATAATTTGGCCGCTAAGTCATTGCTCTTAAGCAGTCTGAGCTTTTTTTTTCCAAATAATTTTACTGAACAGTATCAAAACAGTAAGTTCTGTAACTCCTTATGGATGGAATTGGAGGGAGGGGGCAACATATTCACAGACAGCAGTTCATGAAGGGTCCAGAACTGTTGGATGAGAAATAAACCTGGGAAAAAAAGATCCTAACTGATATGTAATCTTACATACCAGGAGGATTGCCTTTCAGACAATCTAAGTCTACCACCAATGCTGCAATGCTCTTTCTAGGCAGAACCTGGAGGTTGTGAGGAGGTCCTTGGGGGAGCATGTGGAAGGACAGAGACTCAAAGCCAAATGATGTAGAAAACATAAGAGTCTACCAATGTCTTCACTTCTACTTCAGAAGATGGATTACTCTTAGTTTTATCTGATTTGTCATTCCTAGTCTCTGTGAAGTCCAGTCTAACTGCAAAGCAAAGGACGTCTTTATTTCAAGTCAGGAACCTCCTGACAGTCCTGGGGTTAACTATCTGCAGTCTGTATGGGCACAAAACACAATTAAATGCATTCTAAACAATCTGTTGTAAAATACACAATTCAGATCTATTGTAACCGCCAGCAAAAACAGTTCTGCAACTCTGCATCACCATGAAACTTTTTAAATTAAAGTGCTCTTTGCTTAGAGAATGAAGATCAGACCAGTGGCCTAGGCTGCATTTGGTCAAAATTCAGCCAAATTATCCTGATATCCAAGCAACATTTTAAGTTTTTATGGAAGGTATTTCACACTTCATTCTTGTAGCTAATGATTCTTAAATACTTACTTTTCCAGTTCTGAACAGTGTGTTTGAGGAATGCTTCAACAATTTCTCATTCTGTGACTAGAAATGCCACAGTCTGGCTTTTCTAAAGAGCCACAGGATTTACCTAAGAACTGGTATTGCTGACATATTTTCAAAGGTGGAAACATTGTCTGCATTGATTAGCATAGGCATTTCCAGTTGTAGTTCGTTCAGGCATTTATTCCTCCCAAGTTTTTAGCACGTACAATTTCAGTCTGCTATAGTAATACAAAATCATCACTGAAGTCCTAATCAGACCAGTTAGGTTCACTCTGGGAACCAGAAATAACCTGATTTGAAATGCATCTTGCAGAGAGTGCATTAACCTACATATTGCGAAATTTTACAAATGGTGACACCAGAAAACATAAAGAATGGTATGATTTTCAGTTTAGCTTAGTATTTTTAGGAAAGTCTATAAGGAAATTTCAGCCAACATTTCTTATCTCTGCTGTCAATGTAAAGTGTATTGAAAAGGTCCAGAGATTACTAAATTGGATGGGGAGCATGCAGGTTAGATACCGATCTCACAAAAGCCAAATACATCATCTATATAACTTTACAATTTCTATGGATTAAATACTAATTATAGCCTAGCTGGTATCCTATCGGAAAGCAAAGCATATGGATGATTTACATGATCTAATTTAACATGTGTTCTCAGGTGACATTTTGATAACACAAAATGCCTCCCATTGTTACATTTGCATCCTCAGTCTCTATGCACTTGTATCATCTTGCACAATATGTAGACAGACACACACAGAGTGCTATGAATTAAGCATCACCATTTTGATAGCACAGTTTTCACAGCCAGGAGTGTGTACATGTCTTCTTCCAAAATTCTGTTGGAGGAATGCTGCCCTACAAGCAAAGTAGCCTTTTTTGGAGGATGATGTGCTCCAACACAAGATTCCCTGGTACTGAAAGTTTTCTAGATGTGATGGAGAGATTAGGTTAGTTTCTGAAAGGTAACTGTGAAGACTATCTGCCAATCTTTGCGCACACTCCCTTTTGGAGTTTTGTCCTATCTTCTGCACAAAACAGCAGAAGATAGGAACAGTATTTTTTCCCAGAATGAAAAGACACAACTTAAGTAGAGGATGAAAGCAGTGCACCTTTCAAATACTGGTAGATGAGGATGTACATCTAAAAAGGCTTAAGAGATGAATTACTACTTCCATTGTTTTTACTTAATAAATAAAAGGTTTTTTTCTGTACTGTACCACAAAAAACTCCAGTTATCAAAAGACAATCACAAAATCATATATGTCCTTCAGCACTGGGTTTTGCAGACAGTACTCTTGCATGAGCTGAAAAAATACTTCAACTCACACTTAGCTTAACTTTTCCTTGTTGGTGACACAGCTACAGGGGCTCATGTGTTTTGTTTAGTCCATCATCTGTTTGGAATAACCTATATTTGGAAATGTGTTTTTGATCCAGGCATGGAAATGTTAGAATATAAATAACTCAGCTTTTTTTTTTTTTTTACTTTAAAGCTACCACATTTCATCTGTTGACGCTTTTTGGAAGTCCCTACTGCACAAATGCAATGAACTTAATATTGTTGCTGTACTGCTTCAGTGTTGGGAGTTTCTGTGTTGTTTTTCAGTTGCATGTGTGGTGGTTTTTTGTTTGTTTGATTGGTTTGTTTGTTTGTTTTTTCCCATGAATACTAAGTTCTTCTGGAACTTTCAGATGCATGGATTATCATACCTTGCTGCAGGATGCTTTTCACATAGAGTTAGATTAGACCCTTTGGGTGATAATGCACTCCCGCAGAGCAGTTGTGTAGTGAAAGGCCATGTGCCCATTTTGTGTAGTTGTGTACCATAAAAATATGCAACCCAGATGGCTAACAAAAGAGCTTTGCCTCTTGCAAATATAGTAACTCTTACTCTATCTTTTTTTTAACACTCATTTAAATTCATTTAATTTTATTAACTTGTTCCATGTTTACTTTTACTGCATATTCAATCTCTATTACTAAAGGTAAAACAACTGGGGGTTTGTATGGTGGATAATGTAGTATTTTGCGGATAGAGAAGAACAATGTTCTGGCTATCATCACACCTGGCATGTGTTCATTGCAGAGAACAAATCTTTATTTTAATATAGCAGAGCAAAAAATCATCCCCATTTATTAATCCGATGTACACTAAATAACTTTGCATTTGTTACACAGATGTAAATATTTTGCAGATAAATTTATAAACACTTCCACATTTTATAGATTTATACTGTACACAGTCATCCTACACAGAGCATGCCCTTTCACAAATATACAGATAGCTTTCCTCAGGGGACTTGGTCAAACACTTGGTCAAACATTTTGGAAGCTGGCAATCTGACACAGAGGAGGATACTGGGAAGATGAGTTCACAATTGTACCAGCTGGACTTGAAATGAAAAATTCAGAACTCCAAAAGAGAGAATTTATCAAGGCACACACATGCAAACACATATATACAATAGTGATGACTGTAACTTGCTTTACAGGAGATCACACAGAGCAGTAAAGAAAACAAAGAAAGAAAGAGCGAGGTCAGGACCATTGCCAAGATCTTGCTGCAGATTAGCAGATCTGAAGTCGAATTCCTCTGTATAAATGACAATTCAACTTCAAAGTAGCTTGTTACCCGTATATACAATATGTACATGTTACCTTGCATTGAGACATGGAGACATGGTTATGATTTTCTTGACAACATGTTCACACTAACGTACCTGTGTGTTTGTGTAATGAAGACTGTTTGAAAAATTACATTGCCAGTTGGCTCAGAGCAGTTGGAAATTTGAGTGGAAGCCTAGAAGGGGAACCTGCAAACAGAAAATAACCACAAAAAACCTAGGAAAGAATACATGTTTTTCTCCTGTTGCTTAGCATTAGAAAACACTAACAAAGAAAATCAGTAACCTGACAATGCCAGTAAAGTGCAGTGAAGGCAAAAGACTCAACTTTCTGTACCTCATCCTTTATACCCAACTTTTTCATATATGACACTACACTGCAGTGGATATTGCCCACTTAAAAATATCTAATTATGTATAGTGTATTCTTACATATATTTGAGGCCCAGTATGAGACACAATTTAATTATCATTGCCACATAAAAGGTAATATTATCTACTGCTACTATAGATGTGAATGACAATTTTCTACTTAAAACTGTCAGTTCATGATCACAATTAAAATCTATATGCTATGGCCTCATACACTGAATATGTATTTTCTCCTTGTAAAGTTCTCCTACCTTCTGAAAATACTATCACATAAGCATTGCTATCCTTTCTTAGTCTCCTCCCAAAGGTTTAGTATAGACTGGTATTCAGTTTATCAACTTATACAACACATGGGAATAAATAAGAATAGCAAGCTTCTTGGTTGGTTGGTTGGTTTGTTTTAATCTTATTATAGAGTTGGCTTCCTTTAGAAGGAATAAACCCTTTCTTCTGCTTTCTTACTTTTGTAGCATGAGTGCATGTCCTCTACCAGAGGAAGCACACTGCAAAGAGTGAGCACCCTTCAAAGAGGGAAGAAGCAATGTAGGAAATGCCAGAGCTTTTGAAAAAGCTCTTTCCACCATCGCTGTGTGGTCTGTGTGCATGTGCTGATATTTTCATGCTCAATGTGCTTGAATTATAGCCACCATGACTTTATATGCCACTATTTACTGTAGAAGATCTTCATGGGTGTTAATCATTGATTGAAAGACACCCTGGCAATGGCTCTGTTTCAGGCTGGTTGAAGATTGCTGATAAGAACATTAGCAAATAATTTTTTAACCACTTCACCAGAACAACTTCAACTACGTATGCAGAAACAATGAAAAACATACAATACAGGAAATCACAGACATTTTCTCATACATTACACAGAAGTTAGCATGTTGATATCCCCATGGACCATTTTGAAGGCCTTTCGGTTGAATAAGACAAAAAGTCATAGCTTTTAGGAGTTTATGTATCTGAGAGCGCTGCGTCTCCTAGTCACTGGAATACAACCAGTGCCTTTGCATGCTGTTTTGCTGTTTGGCACAGTGTGGCAGGGCAGTAGGGTGGGCTGGGCAGGCAGGGGAAGGCAACAGCTAAGTCAAAGCTCATTTTTCAGACCATCTCAGGAATTTCCTTCCAATGTCTGAAAGCTAATGGCCAGTTGAGATGAATCTTGGCATCCCAAGAATTTTGCACAGTTACATAAAGGTTTCTGCACAAGGAACGGAGGAGGATGTTATTTTTGTTCAAAGCATAATGCACAATGCAGAATGTAAAGCTGTCATAGAGAACGAGATGAGAACATGGTTTTAAGTCTTACATCCACCTGTGTTATAGAGAAGTGTGTACATATGCGTGTATACTTACCCACATGTGTATCTGTACATGTATTCACCTCTAACTGTGTAATATTTTTTAAAAATATCCAATATTATATAGCTGCAGGCTAGGATTTAAAGAAAACATCTGAGAAAAATAAAAGTAATTGAAGGCTACATCTTGATTTCTTACTTTTCATGATTTGCTTTTAATTTGATTCCATTTCATTATTTTTCCTGACCTTCTTCTTTTGAAGGATCATCTTTTAACTTGGTAAGATAGACCTATGTAAGATTCACAAATTACTTTTATCACATAGCCAGTGAGGGGACAAGCATATATTTACAAGGCAGACATTAAGAGGATATAAGACGTCTTACAGGTAAGAATACATGCAGTATTGTAAGAGAGAAGTGCTAGCTGACAACTCTAGCTCTAAACAACAAATCAAACTGGAACAACACATAATACACTGAAGTCCTGCAGAGTACTGTGCTTGCAGTGAGTTATGAGTGCTATCCTTTAGCAGCAATTGGTTTCAGATTGTTTGGTCAGGACTACTGGTGAAAACTGAACGCCAACATTAGAAAGTAGGAAGCTAAGCAAAAAATCAGGTCCTTGGGATCCAAGCAAAATGAGCTTAGGTGGCTTGCTGTGGAGAGAGTGCTGAAAGCCAGCCTGCCAGCTCTCTTTCTTTCTCACTCTCTCTCTCACTTGTGGACTGATGTGTCTGGCTACAACTCAGATGTGTTGATAGCCAGAGAGGGGGTAAGGTCTCTACAAATCTTCTTGGTTACATGGCATTAAAATGTACATTCATGAAAAGCCTGGGTGGAAAGGACAATACTTTTGTGTCAGGTCAACCTCATCCAAATGCTTTTGTTGTTAAGTATTCTCAAATCTTTGATTATTGAACTCTGTACTAGTTAGAAGTGAACAATCTGTTCTAGACCTTTGTCAAGCAGCTTAGATTTTTTACACCATAAAGCAATTGCACTGTATTTTTCCCTATGCATTTCCCTAGTAAATGCAGATTGTGTGCATCTTATGGGAAAAGACTGCCAAAAATTACTGCTTTGTTAATTTTTAGTTGCACTCAAACTAGAAAGCAGAGTTATGTATTATAGGTCAGAATCTTTGTAGATAATTCAACATACTGTTAAATAAGAAAAGGCCCAATATGTCTTATTCCTGCTTTTGACATGCTAAGTCACCGCATCAAAGATAGGTCCTGAATGTGGATGGAGTTCTGTGTAGCAATCTTATACATTTAGGGTAGGACTAAATGTTAAAGGATTCTTCTTTTGTAGGAAAAAGTAGGGAATTTACCACTACCAAAAAAAAAATTAGAGAATGCAGATGATGATAGTGGATCCAAAAGTATTTTGCAACACTTGGTTGAAATTACTGACATTAGAAGAAAGCAAATGGGGCTGATGGTCTGGTTGTAGACTGTGTGAGGTTAAGTGAAGGCAAGAGAGATCTGCAAATGGCATTATAAATTGAAGCATTTTATTTGATTCAGGTTTTGAACTGCATTCCAGATTTTCTGGCTAACATGTCTCTTTTAATTCCACATGACTGCCCGATACCTGTCTTACCTTAAAACTAAAGGCAAAAGTCCGTATTTTCATACTGCATTTCCTGGAATAGCAGCATTGGAAAGTACTAATGCAGGCAAATACCTAATATTTTACAGTAAGTTTAATGAACAAGAAGGCAGGAAATACAGAGTAAAAGCAGTTTCTCAGATATGTTTTCTTCTGGAATATGATTACTGAACATGTGTTTTCTTTCAAAACACCAGAGGAAGTGGAGCATTTCTGTTTTCACTTCTTGTGTCTTTGACCCCCTGAGTGCAAGGATTCATTTTTAACATTGTGATTGAAGTTTCAATTGCATTTCCAGGTTATTAAACAGGAAACATGGCTTGTTCATTGTATTAGCATGATATCATCTTGTTTAGGTAAAGAGGTGTGACTGGATGTAAACATCTTTCTTGACTAATAAAGATTAATTTAACACTCACAATGGGGAAGAGAGTGAAAGCCCAGCACATGCAGGCTGTCCATGTGAGGGGCTGAGGACTATATTACATTGCTAAGTATTGGAATCAGCACTTGTGTCTCAAGAGCAGTTAGATTAAGATAGGGTTCCACAGTGGTAGGAAAAGAAAAAAAGAATACAGAGTAATATTTCCTCCAAATGGGGCTGAGCTAAGTGCACAGACAAGTAGATTCCCCCATATCTGTACCCACAGCAGGACCTCAAGAGGGGCCATGCTGAGAGGAGACCTCTCCTCGGATTAGGTCAGCCTTCCGGATATGTAGAGAACTGGAATGGATATGTAGTGGAATCTGGCTGCCTCAAAAGGATAGTATTCACAGAAGGACTTCTGTGGTTGCTTTCCATATTGTTTTAAAAAGATATGGCTGAATTGCAAAAGATATGCAAAAAAACTTCTTATTGAATGTTACTAGGAAGTCAGACGCTGATGAGAACACATGGAGAGAGTTGTGACTTTAAGATTGGTTCTCTAGTAAGAAAAGTAATTTGGGATGTAATGAATGGAATGGCATGAAGAGAAAGTGAGCAGAGCTTGAGCTAGCAATCTTAACTTTGCCCCACTTTCTCAAGATGATAAAGGAGGAGTAGACTAGAGGAGCCATCAGGTAGAAGGGCTAACTCTTTTTCACCAGTGTCCAAGCCCTGTAGTACACAACTCTGTAAGGGGACTATCAAGGGTTATAATCACACACGGGGGAAGAAGATTTCCCAGTACAACATTCATTATCAATCCTTTTCAGCATTCCACCATTTATACCTACTCTTGGTTCCCTTGCTAGGGGCTTGCACTCAGCAGCCAATGCAGTGCACACCAAATGTTGTAGCACATGCTTCTAAGCAACAAGGTGCTAACATGGATATAGCCAATCTGGTTAAAATGTACAAACACAACACTGCTTTCAAGAAATAAAAGTCTGCTAAGTTAAACTCTACTATTACAGAACCTCTAAGGAGTAAAACTAATTCAAATAAAATTTCTTTGCCAAAAAAGACAACACGTGGCCTTTCTTGGGCAGCTTTCAAATTTCAAACTAGTTGATCATCATAGTTAATAGCATTCTAAATGCTGTCAGTCTTCTATGTTTTCAGGGGCCATTGTAGTTTTTGTCATTGCTGTTGTTGGGATGAGTTTTCAGCTGTATAGGATAACACTAGACATTATATCCTACTTCAGTTTAGACTGACACGGATTTTCAGTTAGCAGTCAGTTTTATGACCAAAACAGACAAATAAGCAGTTTTGATTACATATGTTTTATATTTATGATATACTAATGCTATCAAGTTTGATTCTCTCTGGTGTATAAGGGGTATAAATAGGCCACTAAGTGATTCTTTGTTTGAGATATAAGTGAACAGACATAGAAAGGAAGTACCATTTCTACCGTCCAGTATTTATTACCTGAGATTGCTTGTGAGACTGCAAGAAAAGAAAGATTCACTAAAGATTAGTCAAATTACTTTTGTTTATAATGTATCATTTGTGTTCAGATCTTCATAAATTAAGGATTTCTGATCAAGTCTGTGGATTGCACCTATCTTACCAAGTCATTTATAGCACAAAGGTGCATTCACTTCTTTTGTCTTTGTGAGATAAATCTTTACTGCACTCAAGCAAAAACTATTGGTTGTTCAGACAACCTTGATCCTGGCTTGCACACTAGTTCAAATCTGTTGAGTCAATCAGCTCATCACCTAGGGAAATTCTAACTTCAGGTTTTGTTTCATATGTTGGAAATGTTGGTGGATTTTTTCTTTGTTCATCTCTTCCATTTACTTTTCCACCCAATTCCTACTCATTCTTACTCTTCCCCCCCCCCCCCAACTTAGAACATTCACTTAATTCTGAACCATGCAAGGTCTCCATAGTCTGAATTTTTTAACCCTTACTAATTTCTGTTATTGCTATATTCCATTTCATCCAGACTTAAGCACATACTAATGACATAGTCACGATTTAGAATAAAAAACAGCATTGAAATTGACATAGTTTTACATGTAATGAGATTTTAGAGTGTTAATTTGAACCACATCCCTCAAAACCTGAACCTTATTTTTCTGTGGCCCATTTCCTCCAAGCTGGTCAGGTGGTATGAAGTGCATCTGAATGTTTTTGGGAATTACATGCAGAGATGGGCAGAATATATTACTGCAAAAGGACAGTGCATAGCAACACAATGCAATATTTTACCATTGCTGTTAATATTTACTCCAAACATGTACAGAGGCTTCAGATTTCAAAATAACTTATGCAGTAAGTAAAAGGATGTGAACCTGTGCTACTAATGAATGGCACAGAGAAATAGGGCTCAAATACAATACGCATTGCAGAAAACAGCCTTGAAATAATACTAAGGCTATGACTAGTAGACAAAAGCCATACATGTGAAAATAAAGCCAGGATTTTGTTCTTATCCTAGAATTCAGTAAAAAAAATTATTCTTCCTCCTTTTTTAGCACAGTCTAGAAATTTAAAAGATATGTTTAAGTCAGATTTAAACATAAAATATTTAATCTCAAATATCTCAACTGTTAATACTCCAAAATAAGTACATTTCCTAAATTTTTTCTTACTATAACATATTTAAATTATCACTATGAAAATAATGCCCTCTAGTTTTCCATACTCATGCTTTTTAATTCTGACTCTTTTCTAATTAAATAACAGAAAACCACATCTTGGGCTAACACTTTTTGTACTACAATATGTAGCACAGGCATATGTTAGTAACTGAAAATGACTCTCCTAAAATCAGTAGATTAAACAGTGAACTTTAAATGTATTCAGTGATCTTTTTATGTAGACTTTTACTGACTCCTTTAATATGGCAAAGACAATGACTGATACAGAATGCAGTGATAGATAGTAGTACCTAAATCTAAGTTCACATGTAAAAGCAGAGGAAAAACTAATGAAAAAAATCATTTTACTACACAATGACATCATCTGAAAGCCTAATTTCTTTGGCAACAATTCATACACCTAATAATTGTTGTCAGACATAAATCCAAAAAAAAAAAAAACCTGATAAATTTTTCTGTATGCTGTATAGCAAATTTATTATTTTACACTTGAAACTGCAGATAGTTCATCAGCTGTTACATATTGTCTTAGCTCTACTGAAAGCAAAGCCAGTTTCTGCCATCAGAGGATCTGCCTCTTTGATAACTTCATATAAATGTATATGTATTGAATTTTTAATGCTAACATTTTAAACAGATTCCATAACCTTTTGCATAGCATAAGGACTGATGGGTAACTTTACCATATTTCATAACAGTCTACAGCACAGAAGGAATAGATTTACTGCCATTTACTCTCCATCCATGCTCCTGGTCTAATAAAAACATTACCACTCCCTACAGCCTTGCCATAGCTTCTTTCTGAATGGCCTTTCAGAGAGACACTTGAAAGTATTAAATGGTGAGACATCTCTAGAACTATTAAAAATTAGCTGAGAAAATGGTTATATTAAGAAGTGTACAAACTATGAAAAATTGAAGGTGTTTATATATATAAATATCAAACAAACTTCTGAAAGTATCTTACTTACCATATAGTTCACTGGCCTGATTCTTCCTTTATTCATACTTGAAATAACAAATAAATTTGTATGAATTCACAGTTTTAAAATAGAAAAAATATTCCAGATACCACAAGTGAGAATAAAACAAAATTTTTCTGAAGGATTAGCAGCAAAGAGTGAAACGGTTCATTTTGTTTTTCTCTTTACTGCATACCTATATGGACTTTTAAATTCCCTACAGTAGTTGTTGCCTTCTCAGTCAATATGGGGTGTAGTTGGTGATCTTTACTTTAGATTGAAATTGCATGAAAATGTTTACTAAAATTTGTTGCCACAAGTTTTTACCACCTATGCACAGCTGCAGAAGATCAGTGTTCTCAGTGTAGAGTTTCCTGATAAATGCTGCATGCATCGATACATTAATGTTCTCTGCACCAATACTGCTAAGTAATTGACTTGCACGTCTGTACATTACAAAAGCTCACAATGCCGTGGCCAAATTTAGCATGTGTTTTTTTAAATAGTGTAACTGCTTTAATTTTAAATATCTGGTAATCAGTATGTTTTTTACCTTCCTGGATATGTCACCGAAACTGTTTTAAGAGGTAGCTTTGCAGTTCAAAGTTAAATGGTTTTGAACATTAATGTATGCAAGCAAACAAAAGTGAAATTTAAATTTTCATACAGAGGTTTCTAAATCTCTGCTACTCCAAAGTATCTTTTGAGTTTAATTTCTGACATTTGAGCGCTCTACTCTGTGTTGAGAATCTGAAGCCTTTGCACCATTGGTCAGGAGAGTTGACATTTGTACAAAGAAGGAAATAAATAGTAAATGTTTGTCCCAGTTACATCAACAACTGTGTTCTTGTGTCAGGAAGCCGAAGTCCTACCAAACCTCCACATACCAGAACAGTAGAAGCAAGGAGAATAGGGATTGCTTTGGTGATACCAACAAGGGAACCGAATATTAGGTTTCCAAGTACAGCTGCAGCTTTGCATAGTGCATTCAAAAAGCCAAAGCCTGTTGCCCTAGAAGAGAAAACAGAAGAAAATTTAAAAAAAATGGGTGAAAGAGTAAAGCTTTTGAGATAAATCCTCAGTGTGAATAAATCAGTACAGCCCCAATATCTTACACAGTCTATGCCAATAATGATTCTGTGCTTGTATTTATATCGAAATCTATTTATAATGTGAAATCAAAGCTCAGCTGCTACAGTACTTGGTTGACGCAAACGCATTTTGCTGCCCCAGGGACCAAAATGTGAAACCAATGACAGAACAGGTGAGTTTGAAGCTCTACAGCAGAACAGGGGACTTGCAAATGGAAATTCAGTAAGAGTTAAAAGGCTTGATTAGGAGAGAACAGATGCGTTGAGCAGCTCTCAAAAGTGAACTGCTTGGGGATCTGAGAAAGAAGTCATCAGAATTAAAGGATGATCAGCTTTAAAAAAAATAAAAAATAAAAATTAATTTCTGACAAGCGGTACACATGTCGAACCAATGCTTTTTTAAAAGGCTAATGACATCTCCAATAATAATGGATGTTTATCTCTTAGAGGTAAAGAAGACAGGACATATAAAAACCTGTTCGGTGCAAAAGAGATATCTGAGAAACTTTGGAGGAAAGGGAAAGGAAATAGATTGCCAACACAAAGTATGACATAAGCAATTCAAGTGGGCTTTTGTATTGCAGCGGTGTGATTACAGTAGTCTGAAATAAAGTGTTTTAATTGTTTGGTGGTTCATGCATAGATGTATTATGCAAATTGCTATCATTTTCATAAATTGTGTTTTGACATGACCATATGATTCATAGATGCAGGAATAAAGTCCCCCCCTCCAAAAGTGTCCTTAGAAAAGTGCCTGTATGAGGGTAGAATCTCTTGTCTCTTGCAAACCACATCACTATTTTAATCTCTTTAAAATACCTCATATTTAGCAAAGAAATTACTAATTTGTCTGAAATAAGCACCATTCCTCATTGTGTAAAACATGACATCCATCCAGATGTTGCATGACAATAAGTATTGATGATATCTGAAGAAGAAGAAACAGGTCACTGCAATGGTATTATCTTGTACATAGTAATTTTGAAAATGACATGTTCTGACCCTCAACAGTCCCTGAGGGCTGCCAGAGAGAGCAGCAGATGAGCATATTTTTGAAGTGTTTCTTGTGAAGATTTCTGACAGAAGAACACTTGCAGCAGCTCCTTGCAAATACCTTTCTCAGAGAAGGAATAAGTTAAAACTTGCCCATTTTAAGCACGACCTTTGGAGGAACTGGTCTGAAGCAGGAGCATGAGATACACTGTGGGAAGCAGCAAACACCCATGCTATTAGAGAAATCTTCCAAAGCCTGTGAGAAGACAATCAAATCTCTAGTGCAGAAACATTTGCACTACAAGGGAGATAAAGTCCAGAATATCTGGAGGAAGCTGACACAGGATGGTGGGTAGCTACTGGGGGGGAAGGAACTCCAGACTGACACATCTTCTAGGGCTCACATAATCACAGAATAGGTAAGGTTGAAAGGGACCACAGTGGGTCATCTGGTTCAACCTCCCTGCCTAGAGGGGTCATCCTAGTCCAGCAGGTTGAACTTGTCCAGGGACCTATTCTTTCCAGGTGTGAGACCCTACATTTGGCTCTGTTGAATTTCAGCCCGTTCTTCTGCCCATCTCTCCAACCTGTTGAGGTCCTTCTGAAGGGCTGCACAGAGCAAGCAGGTAGGAAGGAGTATCATGAAGAGGAAAGGCTGAGTTAAAACAGACTGTATCACAAGCAGGTAGAAAGAGGTTAAAGAGAACACAATTGGATTGGAAAACTGAGTTTATGTGATAGGATACCAACAGATTGCACCTATTCTGAAGAAGTCAGGGAAAAAAGAAGAAAAGAGTCAGAATGGTTCTAATTTCAGACTCATATTATGAGTCATTTATGCACAGAAAGTATTTCAAAACTTATGGTGGTGACTGGTTGTGATTACTATCCACACATGTAAATATGACTTCTTCAGTTGCCAGTGCTGATGTAAAATCAAACTTGCCCCCAAATAACAGTAACAGAAAAAAAACCCCTAACAGTGATCACATAGAGAAATTAGACACCTAGTTGTCAGAAGCCTCAGTATATTCAGAGAGACACCAGAACTCCCCAAAGAATACATAGATCCATCTAATGCAAATCTGGATAGATACAGGCAGGAAATCTTTGGAAAAACAATAGCACAAAACATATGGGGATGCTTTACTTATATTTAGTGGTTTTTTATACTATCTTATAAAGGTAAGCTGTTTCACAGATGTTAGCTGCTTATAACAACTAGTTATAACAGGGGTCTGAATATGCTTTTCTGAGCAATTTGAACCATTTCTTTTCATGTGCTGGGCTCCACAGATGCCCCTGTGATTTAGATCTATTATGGATTATATACCCCAAATTACCTTACTAAGGCTTAAAGTAATTTTGTGTAATATTTGTTCAACACCTCTTGTGTCTGAGCAAAATTAAGGTAATCTTTTGGAACTGAAAAAACAGCTCAGTTTGTAAAATGGACTTACAGAATTTTGCCAATTGGAAGGAGTCATTGTCAATCTAATCCCATTAGTGCTATCAAACTGTAAACAAATAAAGGTAAGACAAAATAAGCCCATTTTCATTGCCCTTGGCTGTCCTGATGATACAAAATGAACACAGCAGAAGTTCAATATTTTAATCTTTAAGCTGATTTCAGGCATGTCCTTTTGCCTAAAATAAGCACATCGTTGGCATGAACAATAAGATTTTTACAGGCTTAAACAAAATTTGTTAAGACCTGTACCTGAAAAGTACACACAAACTTCTACCTTCCTACCTTTCAATTTTAATACTGCGTTTGAATGTGAATTTATTGTGTACTTGTAGTCAGAACAAAGTGTTCAAGCAATTGTTGAGCTCTAGGGATAGCAAATTCAGTTTCCTTGGTTGTTTAAACATCTTTCTTAGAACAGGGTTCATGATTCAAATTGGTTAAAATCTTTATTAATTCATGCCTCTATAATTATTCTACTCAATCCAGTGGAGTAGAAATAGCCAGAAAATCAATATGCTGTAATATATCACATAAATATATGACCATAGTCGTCTCTCGCAGCATTAGTACAGTCCACTACAATGTTTCATGAAAGTGCTAGAGTGTCTGTAAATGATCAAAGATATGTAATGTGTCATCTCAGCATCATGGACCAATTAAAAGAAAATTCCAAGAGCATAGGGCTATTTGTATATGTACCAATTTTCTTTCTGTTGATCAGTTACTGGGCAAACACTTAATACAAAAGTGTAATTTTGACTCCACGAATAGTCATTATAACTATACAAGGGAGACCAGTGGCAAGAATCCCTTATCCAGCAAGAGAATGCCCTTAAACTCTTCAGGGACATCAACAAGAAAATGGTAGTGAATCAATTTGAGATTGTCTTTAAAACGTAAACAAACAAATAAACAAAAAACAGGTGCAGATTTTAGTATTGGTACAAGAAAATGCAGAAGTCTTTTATAAAAATGTCAGTGCTGAGAGAAAGCTGGATGTTACTGAAAAGGAATTTTTCCTAGTGTATTTCACTTGTGCTGCTGAGAAAGCTGTGACAAAGAAAAATGGTTAACTTCCTTTCACCCAAGCCCCACACAAAAATGGCAAGAGTCCAAACAGTTAAAAATGGAGGGATTATCCAAGCCTTTAGATTAAAAGAGCGTGTTTCCGGATTGCCACATATGCTCCTTCTTAGACCAGGTGCTTATATTCCTACATAAAATAGTTCAGATCCACTTTTCCGTTGCAGACTTCACTGTCTTGGAGTGCTACTGAATGTGTAGCAAAAATATCTATTAACTTTCTTGCCAGAGCTAATGCTGAGACTATCCAACAAGTTACAAGAAAACATTTGTGTATCACTTTTCTTGGAGCTGATAATATGTAAAGTATTAAAAAGAGATTCAGAATGTTCTATGAACAAATTTCCATCTATTTCCAGATATTTCATATTCTTTTAGAAAAAGAGTACCAAAATGCTTATCATAGCCTGACCAATCATAGTGCTTAGTGTACAAGTAATACTGTGGAATTTGCCTTCCTGTCCTGGACTACTGCCTGAAGCATTCTGTAGTTTTGGCACGTCATACCTTAAAAATATTAACACGAAATTTCAGCAAAATGCAGTTGAACCACATCCACAGGATGGCAGTAGAAAATAGCTGTCAGGAAATCTACTGTAAGTTGATGACTGCTGTTAAGACTCTTCTGCAGCCACAACAATACAAATTGGATCCTGGGAATAATATTTACTATTCTGGGGATAGATCGTCAGGTATCAAGAAGAAGTGAAAAAATTAAATATAACATACTGAAGAGCAGAGACTTATTTCTTAATTATGACCAAACATTTATAAACTTATTTCAGAGGTAGTAAAAAAAGGCAAAAGAGAATGATTTCATTTTATAGCACACCTTGACTTCTAAATAAATATTCCTGGACAAGATCCAAACCCAGATGTCTGGAAGCTGTAGTAAAATGATGAATTGATGCTTATCTGATGCAATCTGACCTTGATTTACTCTGTGGGAGATGATCTATTGCTATTCCACTTTCTGTTTAGGTTTTGGTTATTTGTTGTATGAACTTCTTAATGAGAATCTTGGTTTTTACAGGTGGTGCTTCCCAAGTTAGTTCATGAGAAGATACTTACCATTTATGTGAAAGCAACAATCGCATTTTGAATTCATAAAAATATCCTCATGTTCCTTCTTCAGAGAACTTTAACTCTATTCAATTCATATTTATGCTACAGGCAGAGCTAGGAAACTGTGCAATGTTATTGCAGGCCCCTTGGGCACACACATTACGATGCAAGCCCTAATTACCTCATCACACAATATTTTTTTTCCACATCACTCTGCCAATGCAGAGAACAAAGAGAGCTTGAGGGTAAAATATAAATGTAGTAAAGGAAATTTGGTTTCCCTCATCTGCTGCAGAAATTGGAAGGAGCTCTCTGAGTAAGGTTGGGGACTGCAACATGAGAAGGCAGTTTCATGGTTAAGGTAGTTGAGTGCTGTCAGGAGAAAGGATAAAACCCTATTCCTGCCAAGGATAAAACCCTATTCCTGCCACAGAATTCACATACGATGTGAGCAAGTCACTTCAAGCTAGCTAAATTGTCGTAAGCATGTATTTCACATTTTCTGGGTGCTCAGCTTAGGACTGTCAGGTGTAGGTTGCCAAAGTGCAGACATTTGTATCCTGTAGTGGAAGTCAGACTTGCAGCCCATTCCTTCTTTTAAAATGCTCAGTGACTGGAATTGTTCATACCACACATCCCAGTCTATAGTTTTCCTTTCCCCTTATGCACTATACTAAAGTTGCTTTTAACAATAAAATTTTCCTCAATGCCTCAATTTCTACATCATCTCCTTTCAAAGCAGTGTTTGGAAAATATGGAAAGTCTCTGAAAAAAAATGGAGCATCCAAAAATGTTCACAAGATACTGTGAATACTGCTGCTTCAAAGCAGTGCTTCAGTCTATGGAATAGTTTGGTTTGGCTTTTAAGAGGCCTTTATGACCGACCAAAGGCTTAAGAACCTGCTGACTAGTCCAGAACAGCAGAGCCCTTAAAGAAGATAAGATAAAAGACAAGACAAAAGATGAGACAAAATACAAGCCTTTACATTGTCAAGCTGGGTTATAATTTACTTGCATATTGGAAATTAGCTAGTTCATACTTAGTCATCATGAGTATTCTTTAGAAATTGTGTATAGAAAAGTTTAAAAAATAGTATTATATTGTCAACCATTATTCATTGTTCCATATGTGCCATCTGCAAGACAGAAACCTACCTTTGACTAGCATTAGTAACATAATTTCGCATTTTACAACAACTTCATCATCTACCCAACAATCATTTGGAATCTGTACAGCCTCTAACATCTCTTATGTTAGCACTTGTACAAATCAATCAAGGTTTTATGAAGAACATGAAGGCACAAATTAAGGTAAAATGGCATGAAATATGAAACTACTCATCAAGAAAGCAGAACAAACTCCGTGATTACTTCAATTCCAGGCATTAGTAAACCAAATTATAGTATGTAGATAAGTGTGAATTCATACAGAAACCCAATCTGTTAAGATTTTGAAGCTAACCTAACTCTGCTTGCAGGCAGCTAATGAAGAAGAAACCAAAATATGTGCCCTGTATCACATAGACTGTACATTGCCAAAGTACTCACCACACTTCTACCTGGCAAAAAGCCAGTATGATCACTAAATAACCTGGAGTACAACTTATGAAACACCTCTTGTATTACACTGCACAACACCGGCAAAGCCCCAGCAATTCCACAACTGGCTGGTATCCAAGAGGAGTCATGCAGCAGGAAAAGAAGGGGCTACCCAGCCTGGTCTCCTGTGCACAGTAGCATGTACTGGCCTCTTTCGACCCACTTTGCTTCCAGCCCAACCTCCAGCTGCCTTTTGCTGCCTGTTTCTGGTCATTTCACTAACGGGGGGTAAGAAAATGTGTAAAACAGTGGGAGACTGAGCAAAGATTTCGTGCCTAGATTGCCTTTACAGGGGAAACTGGAAGCTGGTTTCAGGACCAGACTCACTCTGAATGTGGCTTTGTAGTGAGAGAGGACATAATCTTAAGTATGAAGGACCTCATGCAAAAACAGGTCCAGCAGCTTTGTCCATTATATACGCCTAGAAAGGCTGTTCAGCCCTACAGTTACTTGCAGAAGCTGGAAATTCCCAGCAAACTGTGGCAAGCTTTGCCCAGGAAATTAGAGGAGTCTGGGAGGGAAGGATAGGACCACCAGAGGTAGGCAATGTTGATCTTGATAAAAAAATACCATTAAAAAAATCCTTGCAAGCAAGTTATTTGAGTTCCTGAAGGTATTGATTTTCAAATTGTTGTACAAAACCTGAAATACCTTTGTTCTAGTCTAAAAAAAACCATTTAGAACTGTTTTTTTACATAAGCCAGCTGGCAAAAACTAGCAGTCATGGTTCCATTGCTTTTGGAAATTTTGGAAAAAAGTAAAATCTACAGTATATGTCAACAAGATCTTTCCTGGCACAGGTAGATTTGGCCTATCAACCTTTTTGTATTGATAATACAAGGAGACAAGTTTTCTTTCTGACCTGTTGCCAAAAAGTCTCAACAACTTGGCTTTAAGTAAGTTTCTGAGGGGAAATTCCAGGAAGTTATTCCTGCATACACAAGGTTTTCAAAAAAGGAAAAAATGGGTAAGAACTTGCTACAATCCCAAAGCTAGCAGAAACTATTAAAACCAAGCACTAGCTACAAATACAGATGCCCTAACATCTGTACAGATATATATAGATAGATATCAATTACACTCTTTTTATCATTCCTAGTAATGATGACTTTTCTTCCTTCCATTAACATCAATAGCTTTTCCAATTATTTTTCTTGATTTCATTTTAAGAAAATATATGTGGCCGCTACATTCAGGAATACCAAAAAGACAGCTATTTCTACAGGATATTTATTAGAATTATATCATAGAATTTGGATGATGAAATAAATCTTGCTAGAAGAAAAATTTCCTGAGGTGTAATAAAAATACTAGCACTTAATATTAAAGCTTAGTGCTTGGAGTTCTTATGTAGGACAGAATTTCTATTCAATATAGTCATAACTGTGGACATCAATTTCTTGTCTGAAGAAACATGTATTTTTAAAATGCCAATGAAAAGAAAACAAAGTAGCCAGTTTACACTTTTCCCCTCCTGACAGACAATATGAAAGCCAGTTGCACCTCTTTCCAAAAATTTACACTTGCCAGCAAGGCATCACACATCTATAAAATAGAAGTATTTTTCACTGCATTAGAAACTTCCATGAATGACATAACAAGTAGCACTGCAACAGGAGAAAGGACAGCCTGTCCCTTGTCAGGAATCTGGGCAATTTTCCATTAGATTTTTTCAAGGGAGTTGAGAGAAGAGAAATATCCCAGTCTATTCAAGATAATGCAGCTTTTACATTTTTATATTCTCATATAACAGAATATGACTCAACAGTTCTTCCTTCATTAAGTGACATAAAATCAAGATTAAAAAGTACTCTGTATCTGAAAAAAACCAAGCCAACCCATATTATATAGCAGCAATGCTTTCAGGACATGAAAATTGTCCTGAAATTTCCTCCAAAAGTCCTGAAGAGTCAAAAGCAGTGCCTGAGACAATTTTGTACCCACTTAATGCTGAGTATGTATGCTTTCAGCAGCCCTGCATGCAAATTCATAGAAGACTGATTAGAAGATTAGGATTGTTCAGATAGTGATTTTTATTTATGAGTCTCACCATTTTATAATCAGTACACAAATGCAGTTATATTGCTGGTTTGGACTAATTAATGCCTTCATAGCCAGCTGAACTAGGGGAAACCCAGAAATACTCCATTATTGTTTTCGGAAATACTACTCATTAGCTTTGTTTTAAGTGAGAGTAGCAGTTAGACCTTCTTTTTTCATGTGAAACTACATTAGTGGTATTTTTCTGATTTGAGGCACAATAGATACCAAATAGCTCAAAAAATGTTATTTTCTCCACTTGTTTTCACAAGAAAAATTATTCATTTGGTCCACTCAAAACATCACTTCCATAGCTGATATGTAATCATTTCTATTTGCCATTTCTGCTGGTACATAGAGATAGTGTCAGTGAGATTAGGGGAGATGTAGTATCTGCACATACCTTCTGTCTGTAGGATACAGCTCCACAGTAATGACATCTAGAGAGTTCCACGCTGAGATGGTGAGGCCGTTGTAGAGGCACAACATACCTATCATCATGGATTCACTGGTCCCAAACCACAGGAAAAAACAGCTGATGCCAGAAAGAACCATGGAACCACCTGGGTACAAGGCAGGTGAAACAAACATGAAGTGGAAATATTTTTAAAGAATAATCTTTGTGCTGTATAATGTTTCTATACACACAGTGTAGCTAAATAAGTGCTGCAAATATCTGAGTTAAAAACTAAAGAGATTTCCTCTGCTGGTAAGAGCAGTCAGGAAGACAAATGCTATACGAGCCCATAAAACAAAACATAGCTCCTCAAAAATTAGGATATGTCATAAAGTATTAAGCTGGAACCCTCTATGAACTCCCAAAGCAAGCTGCTTGGGGAAGGTCCCCATTCTTCTTTGTTCATCATCTTTGCAATTACATGAAACTTGTTCATATATTATAGCAATAAAAACACTGACTGGGAATTGTATTTATATAGAGACAGTCTCCTGGAAAATGAATACAATGAACTATAACATAGTTATTTAAGTAAATTGAAAACAGATTTCTCATTGCAGGCAATCCACTGGAGATATCTTTCAACTGTATTCCTCTGCAAAACAGATGACAAAGAACTGCTGACACTTCCAAGGATCTGCTCTGCTAGCTGACTGTCACATATGCACACCTTGCTTTCCTTTCAGCTGGAGCAAAGATAAACCCAATGGTCATCACTCTCCAAAATCTCATTCTAAATAAGACCATTCTATGTAATGTTCTTGTAATATCAGCGTGGAAGAGCAATGACTGCTAATGTGGCATAGCAGAGATGGCCACAGAACCTTTTTTTCCTAGTGTTTCTTAACTGGGGGCTTTTAAAAACAGCACTTATGATGCCACATAATGAAGTATCTGCAGAAGGAATGTTTTGCATTTCTCTGAGCCAAATTCCTTGAAAAGAGAACATGCTACTTTCGATTTTCTTCCGGGTTTCAAAGTGAAGCCCCTACCTAACATCGTTAACCGTCCTATTCTATCCATCAGGAGAGCGGACACAATATTCCCTGGTAACACTGCCAAAGTTCCCAGGAAATTAACAAAGTAGATCCAGTAGGCACTGTAGTCGTCATCAAAAGAAATCTGGCATCCTGTCCTGATGTGAAAAAATGTGCAATTTATCAGTTCACTGTCAACAAATTTATACTGCTCGAGATCTGTGGAAAGAAGAAAAAGAAACATTTCAGCTAGCAGCCAACTCCATGTGCAGCTTTTGATTAAAAACATTTCAAGTTCAAGCAACTTTAATGACAGCTTTGAGGTTTCACTGCTTTGTAAGAGGGGACTAGTTACTGCTGTTAATTTTTATAGCTTTTTATCTTACTAGAAAGATTTGCAAAGCTCATGGAAAAGAGCAACTAAAGCCTGGAATTAGAGGGTTATATTGTATTTTAGCCCCGTTTGGAGTGTATTTGGTTAAGGCCTTTCAGCACCAGCTTGTCTTCCATAAAAAACACTGGGTATCTGCAAATTTCTATGAGTCAGTCTTGCTCATCTTCAGACCTTCTCTTTCCACATCAAACAGCCTTTTGGATGAGACTGCCAATTGTGTTCAGCATGGTTTGACTTTCTTTAAGTGAAATACTCCTACAGACTTTAGTTCAAACTTATTTTTATTTCTGAGAAGGCCTAATGGTCCCAAGGTTGCCCAGGGATGAGTTACTTTATGAAGGTCATTCTTCTACCAATACCATTTCAGAGATCTCTCCCTATACTTCTACTTTTTCTTTCTCCTATCAGCCTTGTAAACCTGAATTAAGAATATCTTCCTTCCACACAAAGAAATCTGGGCATTGTTTGTTCTGAAACCTACTGTACTGTTATGATTGCGGTAGAGCTGGAAAAGCAGTAAGAAGCGTCCCATGTTTCCAACAAGCTTAGCTGGCCATGTTCTGTTTCAGTTATGCTTTAATAAACCGGAAAAAAAGAGTCTTCTGTTTCCACATATGAAAATACAGATTCATGTCTTTGTTACAACATTCAGGAGAGTGGGAATAATTATAGATTAGGTACTTTGAATCCTGAACTCAGATTCCCCTGCCACAGCAAGCACAATAAACAAAGTATTTCACCGGTCCCATCAGCTACCAGTAAAGCAGTAAACATATTTTTTCTCTCCAAACTGAATCTCTTTAGGGATGACTGAAATCAAAGAGATGTTTATTATCTGAGTCAATATTAAGTCTGTGGTATCTCTTTTGCAGTGTGATCCTTTCACTTCTCTGTTGTAACACTATGAGATTCTGTTGTTTTTTTATAGATTTTTATTTCCTACAAGAGGACTTCCTGTATGCCTTCTTAGAAATCCAGAAATTATAAATGTAAGAAGAGAACATGCAGCTGAGCAATGGGCATTTGGGCTTTTTCTCACAATACCTGTGTTGTAGAAGGTGGTATTCACAAAAGTACAGTTCCTGAAGTATGTGTTCAGTGAAGTAATGTCTTCAAACACACAGTTCTTAAAAAGCGAATCTTCAAACGTTACCGATTTAAACTTCATCATAATAAACCTGCCCAATATAAATAATTCCTGTCAGTCTACCTTCATAGTTTAGAAGGAGCAACAGACCAAGATGATGCAGCTATTTAGTTCTAAAAAATCTCAACCCCAGTAAAAATGATTCCTTAGATGCATTTTGCAGATATTATTAATGATTAGCTCATTCTAGAATACTACTGTTTAGAAAAAGAACTAATAAAACAAATTGTTCCACAGAGTTACAGGCCCTAACTGGTAATATAATTTCTTTGATAATATTTCTGTTCTTGTCCTTAATCATCAACAGAAACCGATGTCATGACATTGATGGAATAGCCTTGTAAAATCACTATTGTTTTCAATTTGACATTACAGCTGGAAATCAGGAGATGCTTCGGAAACTCAGTCCCTTGGACTAAGCAAGCACCTGCTAATACCAAAAAGCTGAAAAGAAAGAATTTTTCAAAGAATGTTTATTTCTCCAGATGAACGCACCAGTTACCATGTTAAGATCAAATGCAAAACATACTGGTCTAAGTTTTTAAAAATGCTTTTGCAAAATGGTTAAAATAAAACATGAATAAAAATTTACATTGCCAGTTTTACAACTAGATAACTAATTGTAAGTATGTCTTCATTACTCCTGTGCCTGGGGATGCATTTACAATTACCATGCACATAAAACAGGTGTAAATGATTTGTTGGTGACTTTATTTCTGAACATTCTCCTTCCTACTCACTCTCATCTAACACATAGTTCTTTGATCATGACCATCAATCAAGACATTAATAAAAGAAATCAATGACAAAATATATTACAGTAACTTTCTACCTAGATGTCATTACACTAAAACAGTGCTGTAAGACTTTTCTAGTAAAAACCACATCATCATGCTGACAACAAGAAGATATAGAAATACATCGGTATTTTTGTGATGTCTTTTATTTCACATGAAGGTGTGCAAAACGGGCAGTTTTGGTGGCACTCTTCACGTAAAGTGGCAACAGTTTGAAAAGCAGAGCTTTAATTGTTATACGGCAGGAAGAACTGTTGAAAGGCAGACCTGGCTCTGCTTTAATAAGACCTGGTGTGATTAGCGAAGTATCTGTATTATTACAGGAGTTACAGTAGGAATAGCAACATAAAGAATATATGCTACCAACAAAGCAGTGGGAATTAAAATCTCATGAATAAAGTTGTTGAAATTACACCTTTATGAGAAAGGAGAGAAAAAGCTAACAGTTTTTATTACAGTAAGCAACTTATTAACTAATGTATTTTCTTTTTGCATTGGTCAGAACAATGGTGTTTTCAGTCCATTAGATTTAGTTACTATATCATTTCTCATTTTGACAGACTGATTAAAATCAGGCTAGAGTTCAGTGTCAGCTCATTATCATTTTTCATATAGCTTTTTCCATTCAAATTTGTAAACTAATTTCAGACGAGAACAAAAAATAAATTAGTGATTAGATTAGTCAGTTGGAACAGAAATTACAGACTACATGTTCTCCTAATGCGTTTTTTACCTGTGGACAGGAAGCACGTGACTAAATTAAAATCGGTGTTGTGATGATTTGAATTAAAACCCAACAAGAACGCAATGTAGTAAATTGTCAAGTAATAGTCAAGATGGATTTTCTAGTTAACAAAGAACACGAAAGGAACACTGAGAATGAGGGTGAGTAAAGTACTGAAACATATGGGAAGGAAGGGTATCAAATGAGTTCATAGTTCCTAGAAAATGCTTTGTCAATCTCAAATAACTGTCAGAAGCATATTAAAATTGCACATTTGGAAAAGTAAATTAGTGACTTAGCATAGATTTATGTTATATTTAGTATTTTACTAGAATATTCTGTTTAAGTTGATAAATAGCTGCTATTTTTTCTGCAATGCAGAAACCTTTAACTGTGTCAAAACTCAAGTTCTTATAAAAACAATAACAATAATAATAATAATGGATTACAAAATCAATAATTTTATTCATTTAGGTATAGATTTTCCTGTGGAAATAATAATTACTTCTCACCATGACTTCCAGAAGACCATTCACATGGTTGTTCTGTATATTTCTTAATAGAAACCAGATACTTAAAACAGCTGTGTTTAATTTTCCCCCAAGTTATCTCATTATCTGTCAAGTCCAGATAAAGCCTTAATATATTTGGCTTCAGCTAAAAAAATCACAAAAGGCACTGCCAGAGTGTTGTTTCCCATTTCAGAGCTGTTCATGCTTTCTATTGGTTTACAGTAATGTTTAGCTTTCATTTTTCTGTGATAAGGTCCCAACCTCTCAATGTTCAGGATTTTCACAGAAGCATCTTTTATCAATATAAAAAAGAATCAGCAACAGAGATGAAAGCATATCCTCCCCCAGACCTCTACAATATGCTGCATATGTTGGATCTGAAAACCTTTGAATCCCACTGTGAAAGGAAGTACCATTGACTTAGGCTTTTTGGTCTGGTTTTCAGTATGACAAGGAAGCTGGTTTTGCATGGGGGATCCTCACACAGGAACCATGTACGGGGTCCATTCCTCCCCATTCTCATGAACCATAAGAAATCAAGAACAGAAATAAATTCTCACTAAAAAAGCAACAAAAACACTATGTATCATTACCTAAAGCCTAAAGTGAAAAAAAGTAAAAATTGTGATTAGGATGTGCTTTAAAATATGCATCCATTTATTCCAGTTAAGCCAGGGTGTAAGGAAATCTCTAAACCTGTCATTGATGTATTCTCCATTGCTGTGAATCTGATTTTCCAATGTGAAGTTGAAGACGAAATGTGAAACCTCCTCATTGCGGAAGTGTTTGACTCGGGATGCATACTCATCCGACTGCAGATGTTTAATGACATCAGGAAACCAGACAGATAAGCCATAGTAGCTGTGAAAAACAGAAAAACATCAGGCACCAATCCCACTCGTTCAGAAATCACACCAGAAGATGCCAGTTTTCTGAAGCAGATATTTCTGAGCCAGGCTTGCAACCAAGAATAGACTAACTGACAAATATAACATTTTGTGGAAAGACTTTAAATAAAACAGAAAATCATAGTAACAGAAATCTATATGCAGATGACTCTTTTGTCTGTCAAGAATATCAAAAATGGTTTAAGGTCAACCACTCTTACCCAAAAGACAGGGTGAACCATACAGCTGTAAGTTTGATCGTATTATCCTTCACTGGGTAGTTGAAGCATCTCATAAACGTCAACCAAATCTGTAAATCATTAGGAAACACATTTATTTACATCTTTTTTTGAACAATTTTCTTAAATCAGAGAAGCTTTTTTTTCTGATTTGCTTGCCTCTTCAGGGCAGGAGAGAGACCAGATTAGATCTTTGGCCACACTTATTTTTGATGCAAGCCAGGATATGATTCACTTTCTCAGCTGCAAGCACATGTTGCAGGTTCATGTCAATTTTGTTGTAACCAGTGTGCACTGTGCCCATTAATTCACCCTGCTCTGATCACCTCAAACTTTCCTGATGTGTAGACAGCTTCTTTTCACTATCTCAAATAAAAGATCTTCTCAGAAATGTTTTCTTCTCACTTCCCAGTATTACAGTACTTTAAATTTAGGCAAAGGATATTTTATGATTCAACAGTGATACAATCAGGGTTTGATCTGTCATAACCTACCATGGCTAGAAACTGATACCTGAACTATATGAGGAAAATGTGAGACTACCCCCAGATCAGAGGCACTATAGCAGGGCTGACTGAGAATGATGTTCTCATTTCTCTACCTCAAGATGATCATCTTTAAAAAAAGAGAACAGACAGACTGTTATAAGAGGTCCCAACATGCCTCATGCAATAAGGAAAGTGCTCTGACTGAGGGTCTACTTTGTGAGATAACAAGAATGTGAGACAATGAAGCTGCAACTCCTTTAAAGCTGGTTTAGCAACATAATATTTCAGTCTCCAGCTACTCCATTTTTGGTCAGTAACTATAAAAGTAGACACTTGTCCAAATTTTTTTTTCTTTCCATAGGGAAAATATGACTTGTCCTAGCAAAATAATTTTGTGACAAACCTTAGTTTGCAACACTTCATCGTAGTTCTGGAGTACTTTAAGATGTCAGATTTTTAACAGCTGTGAAAAAAAATTTTTGAATTTTTTTTTAAAATTAATTAGTGAGCTAATTTTTTGATTTTCATTACAAGATTGAAAGATATAATATAACTTTGGTTCTACAAAAAAAAGTAACAAAAGTATAAGGAGCGCAGTCCCAGCAAGTTTGAAGTCTGAAATATCTCTAAGATAGTTTTGATATGTTAGATATATATATATGTGTGTGTGTGTGTGTGTGTGTATATATATATAAAATACCATAGTTTCTGGTAAAACATTTGACATAATAGATACAATGCCTTCTTATAAAGGTGTTACTGACATACATTTACAAACTTCATTCACGAATTTGCCATTTGTAATTAATGTGGCTGTCTCAAGTTCTTCCTCATAATTTTTCGTCTCATCATTTGTAACCTACTTTCACAGGTATATACTGATATGTGTTCCCACTACATATTTATTTTGGGGTGCTTCTGAATGCGACTATGTAATTATTAGCTATCAGTTGTGAAAGGACCAAGGCAGCATTTTCCTCCTCAGAAGCTGAGACCAACCCCTGCGATTCACCTGCATCTTTTCTGGGTCAGGAAACCAAAACCTTACACTGGTTCCTGAATGTCTCAGTTGCATGGAAAGTGGAGCATTACAGGTATCAACAGCATGAGCTCAGTGAATCCTTCCCACTTCAGAAAGCTAATTAAAAAGAAGAAAGGTAATGTGAACAGAGATGTTGTTACTTACACCATACAGCTCTGTGCGGATTCTTACAAAACACCTCCTGTACCAAGTTCCAGTATCACTCTCTATTTCTATGAGCTCATCTATCTGCTTTGGTGTTTTGATTCTGGTAACCTAGAATAAAAACAAAACACAAATATTTTTATTTTCTTGAATCATTAACAGCCTATATAGGCTTTATTAAATCCCATCTCCTGAAAATGAGCAGATATTAAACCTGTGTCTACACAATAAATGCTTTAAATATATAAAGGAATAGTAGCACACTGTAATGACAAAGGTCATTATGAATGCAATTGTATTTGAAAAGCTCTGCTTTCAAAGCATGTAGGAAATAAATTTCCTCTTTCTACAATAAGCTATTGTTGTCAGACTCTTCTAGAGTGTTGCTGTATATCCCCCTAATGGCACAAAGTTTAAAACATGATTTAAACCATCAAACATTTAAGTATGTTTAGAGTTTGCTATCAAATTGTTTCTGACATGCTATCACAACGTTGCTGCAAATCTACTGTCTAAAGAAAGAGCAATTAAAAGAGAAGTATTCAGAATGCCCTGAATTAACTGTTGAAAAACTGTTTTAATTTGTTCTTATTTTGTGTAGTGTTAAACAGAGAACTTAATGAAGAGAGAAAAAGTGAGGTGAAATGATGTGGAACCACACGTTATTGCTGTTATGAACAATCATCTACTTCATCAAAAGTGAAATAAGATAAACAGGTATCAGAGAAAAATACAGAATCACCAGTGACGGAGAATATGATGTTGCTTATAATGGTAATTTTCACTTGCACTCCCTTGGATAGCAGAACAAGAATGTGTTACGTGGTCTTTCCAGACACAGGACCTGACAAACTTATACTATTGTATGGTTCTGGTTTTGGCTTCTGCTCTGGTCCCAGCTTAATAGTGATATCACAAAAGGCAGTGTATTCATCCACAGTTAAGTTCAAAAGAAGGCAAATAGAGATTGGAAAGAAAAATATTAAAATGAGGAGAGGGACTGACATAGAAGGAAGGAAGGAAAGACCAAGAGACTGCCTGTTCAATGTTTGGCTGCAGTTTCTGAAGGTAGCCATAGCTTGTGTTTCTTCCTAACAGAATGAGGACACCCCTCCCCCTCAACCTCCTAGTGTATCATAGTGGATTACAGGACATTGGGGAATAGCAATATTGATGGTAAAGCTCTAGTTTTGAGCCCACCGCTTTTACAGATGCACCAGCAGCCTCTCCCATGAAGAAGAACAAAGAAAAGCCCACTAAACAGTTTTAGCTACAACCACCCTCATTTCTGAAGTACTACAGCCCACTGTCTTGCCAGATGATGATTTTATCAAAAGCCTGTAATCTTCTTGTCATGTCTCTTCCAATAATCCTGTCCACATCATTCCATTGATTTTAAGCTTTTCTTAACTGCTTTTAAGAAATGTGTTATACAAAAGACTGAGTTGAGTCCTCTAAGATTATCTGAGATCTCCTACATGCAGAAATCCTTACATGCCACACCTTTGAGCAGAAAGGGCATGACGTTTGAATCACACTGTGTAAACCGGTACCACTCCTGTAGGCCCAGGGACAGCCTTTTCGTTATATTGCCACCTGACCCGTTTGGAGACATGGGGAGTGGGGGACCATGTATATCCTAGGACCACTGAATGTGACTGGCCCAATGGTTCTTTAATGTATGAAAAGTCCTATTGAATCAGGACAATATTCGATCGGGACCATGCAAATTCAACCGCCAGTATATGAAGAATGAAAGAAAAAAACCAATAAAGAATACCTATTTTAATGAAAAGAACACTTTTGTTCAAAAGGAATGACTAGAAATATGCAATGTTCTAAATTTCACAAAATCAAAACTTGCTTCATAGGAAAATATTGCAAGAAAAAAAATTAATAATACATGGTAATGAAAGAGCAGAGAAAATTTTGGTTTTAAGGATACAGTTTTGGGGTCTTTTTATTATTTAAATCAAGAGATCTAAGGAATATATATTTTAAGAACTCAGGAAGTTAATTAAGCACATATATAAACATTTAACTTGGGTAGTGCCATGATAGAAGATACTGTCAATTTATTACCACCTCTGTTAGTATCACTGCTTTCAGAAGAGATTCTCAAAAGTATGAATGGCCATCAACTCAATCAATTCCGTAACCAGAATTCCATTTTGAGGTTTCTAACTCCATAATTGACTGTTTGTCAGTGCATGACTTCTCTTTCTAAAGGTTTGAAGATAATCCCTTCCATAATGTGAGTAACAAGACTAAACATGACTCGTGAGAAAAAGCTTCTAGAAAAAGAGTAAGTCAATATAATAGAGGAAAATATATAAAAGGAAATCACACTAAAACCATAGGAGTAATAAAAGAAAAGTTACATCATCTGTAGGATTAGAAAACATACTATCAAAGTGTGTCTGATGTCACTAGCAATATGAAGTGGAGGAAAATAGTAGAGCCTAAGTCATCGAATGGTATTGAATAAGCAAAGAGATTTGGGAGAGGTATGTGAATAAATTACTGAGATAAAATGTAACAATATCTAGGACTAACTTAAAAAAAAAGAAGATACTAAAAGGATGTGTCAAACAAATTATGTGTAAGTTCTTTGCTTTCTGAGTTTTACAAGATAAAGTACTGATGTTGTATAATATAGAATTGCATTTTCTAATCATACTAACTCAAGCTAAAAATAGGGAGCTCTATATATGTCTAACCTTGACATACAATACAGTATTTCTAATCTTTCAACTCCTTGATGTCTGGAATTGAGTTTTCCTAATGTTCAAGACGGAAACTGGCAAAATTAGTGGCTGACCAATTAACAAAACTAACTATAAATAAAGTGGTTCAGTCTCTCATTTTAACAATTGTAGAAAGAGACTTGTTAATTCACAGGAACTGGAAACAACACGCATGTGCTTTGTTTTCATCTCCACAGCTTCTTTAGGATGTGATTACAATTACGTCAAAGTGACGTGAGAGACTTATCCTTCCTCCCACATTTTCTCCCAGCACATTTCTGCTTTTTACTTGTGCCTAAGCCAGCACTGAAGGGGCACAGGGTCTGTGCTATGGCTGACTGTGCAATCAGCCAATGAATATCAATAAGAGTAGAAAAAACCCCCAGAGTTACCAGGAGCAGGCGTATTGTCTGAAAGCAGCTCAGATCACCAAGAGCCAATTGTGAAATTACACCCTAGCTGTATGGTGTTAGGTAAATCCCTTTACTCATGAATTAAATCAGAAAATAAAATATTAAGCTAGATGGGATTAGGAGTAGGTCACTGGTGTACCAATAAAGGTGGTTCAAACATGATAAGTGTGCTAGCCAGCCTTCTTTCAAGCTAAATATAGGAATTCCTGAGCTTCTTTGTGGAAAAATTTAAATGGAAGCAAAGGAAACTGCATCCAGAAGAACAAACTGCAAGTCTCAATGGAATAAAGTTATACAGTCAGAGGGTCATTCCTCAAGACTGCCTGCAAATGCAGAAGCTTTATGAGGATTTCTTAATTGAGTCATATGTGCATTATAGTGAGAAGAAAGCCTCTGGAAGAGGAAGGGTATCCCACACATGGCTCTGAGAGAGAGCTGAGTGCCTATACTGCCACAGCACAGCACAGGCTGGAAAGGCAGACTGGATTTCAAAGCAAGGAGGTGCTGTGTGGTCCTACTGTATCCAAGAAGACAAGATTGTTGCGTACAGTCTTTATGAAGATGCCATAAAAAAGTCCCATTTCTTAATTGCCAATTTCTCCTTCAATTGAAACAACATATCAATACTTTAAAAAGGGCCTTAGCATTAGACCTCAAAAAGATGCAACCGCGCTTCCAAGACATTTTGAGAATATTAAATATCTAAAATTATTACATCATAGAAGTGAAAATGCATTTTAAAAATTATTGGTTTACCTGATAAAAAGAGGAAAATAATCCAAAGCTTGTAAGACACAAGAGCTAACTAATTCAGACTTCTGTGTGGCTACTGTTATTACTTAAGGGCAAAGTAATCTTGCTAAATAAAACATAGATGGAATCTTCCTACACCAGATTAAATTATCACACTGTGTGTTCATATACCCAAGAATATGCTGGCCAAAGGCTGATACCTTAACATTTATTGTATATGCAATAATTTCTGTAGGAATTCACAACACCTTATATTTAGGTATTTAGAATGCAAATAATTGGCTTTACCATGCAGAGTGTTAATACTGATTTCTGAAGCCCTCCAGACCTTGACAGTCAGAGGGCTTGCTGATGTGTTAGGTAATTAGCTTTAAAAAAGCAATACTCACTGTGAAGACTTTCTCAGGCTGACCACGAGCACGCATGTTTGTGTCATGAATTTGCTTTAGTATCATCCAAGCTTCATCATGTTTTCCAACCTAAATGTTAGACCAAAATGTAAGTGCAACATATATATAAATTAAGACACTCACTATAGTTCCTGGACAATCTAAATGCCTGTTAGGTAGAGGTTATGATGTAAATACAGAAATAATTTTGACTGGAATCTAAAAACCATTTGGAAAGTTATACCTCCAGCAGGAACCGTGGGCTTTCTGGCATAAAGGTCAGGGCAACCACAGAAGAGACACAGGGCAGTGCACAGACGATCACAAATACTCGCCAGCTGTGGAACTGGTAGGCTGAGCCCATGCTGAAACTCCATCCTGTGGAACAAGAAATTCACAATATGTAGAGAAATAAGGAGTATTATACTTGTTACACTGCAGCTTCTTGGAGACACGTAATGATACCTATATTTAAATGAAGCCTGATTGATATATTTCCACAAATATTGATCATCTAACAAATAATCTTGCACTATGAATTTCAGCCTCTTGCATATGACTAGTCATGCTGGAAAACAGCAGTGTTATGCAGGGTGAGAGACTTCCTTACGCAGGGATGAACTCCAACTGTCTTAGCAAAATCTATATGAAGGTAGTTATGTGAATCAAACAGGGACATCATCATCATCATCATGCATAAGAATGCACATACAAAGAAATAGTTTTCTATGAAGACTGGAAGAACGGAGACTTAAAAATCTACACTCAAATTACGTATTCTATGGAAATGCATATCTTTCCTTATTATTAACCTTTTCTACAGAATTAATTTCAATACTTTTAATAGCAGTTTCCTGTGTGAAACTGGAAGGCTGATGGTTCAGCTTTTTAATAAAATATCTGACTGTTCAGTATATTATAACTGGACTGTTAAAAGGCTATAATTGTAAGAAACCCAAGAATTCACTTTAAGAGAGAGAAAAATATTATTTGTGTAACTACCTGGCCCTTTATTCTGGCTGCAGTACAGCAGAAATTTTCAAGTAAAAATTTCAAGGATAACTTATTAAAAGATAAGTGGATGATAAAAATAATGGTAAAGTACAGAAGAGGTTATTGGAAGAAAATAGAATCCTGGCTAATGAAAGAGCTGATGCTGCATTAATCTGATATATTTCTTTGCTGACTGATTTTTCTAGACAAAAGACATAGTTAATCGTATCTGTTTGAACACTGGTAAACAACTGCTTCGACATGGTACCAAACGGTCTACTAAATAGTTCTTCAAGGTATTATTTATCTGTGAAATGTAAAGTACATTTTAGAATACAAAAATCCTATGCTGTGAACCATAAACATATTGTTGGGAAAAAAATTTGTTTCTCACAACAAAGTTATTACATTTTACCATATGAAAAACACAGTCAATCCATGATTTATTTATATGTTCTTTATCAACACTTCCATGAAACATTTTCATCAGCAGACCAGGTTTTTTTTTCTAGTCTACAATAAACTTTCTGCATTTCTGAAATTATATCAGCTTGGTCTAGAGCCTCATTTAGCACTGCCATCTTCACCCCAGGAATAAAAGGGTAAAATCAATAACAGTGTTGGCAATGATCTTGTATCCCATATTACTTTTTTTTAAGTAAGGCTTAAAAAGACATACCTTACCCCTCCAAATTTTCCTCCAACAAGTCAAGGTTGTCTAAAATTGAATGTTAAATTTTATTCCAAACTAGAACTTGAAATTCATATTTGAGGATAAACTTTTTTTTTTCCTTTCTCTCTTTTTTTTTTTTTTTTTTTTTTTTTTTTTTTTTTTTTTTTTTTTTTTTTTTTTTTTTTTTTTTTTTTTTTTTTTTTTTTTTTTTTTTTTTTTTTTTTTTTTTTTTTTTTTTTTTTTTTTTTTTTTTTTTTTTAAGAAAAGGTGTAAAAGTGTCCTAAAATTTACTCTTCATTGATTTTTGGATACTGTCAATTTTTGATCTTATGGAATTTCAAGTCTTAAATAATAAGGGCATACTTTATATCTGAATTGTTAAGGGAATTAAATAAAGAAGGAAAGGTTTACAGTGAGTTAATGAGGCAAGTAGGAACCATTTCTGTGTTTTGGGTATTGCATACACATTTTATTCTAATAACTAGAATCATATTCTTAATTACATAATTGAAAATACAGAACAAACTCCCTTGATGAAGAATTTGCACACTGATTTCCTTCTGGTGAAGGTAATGTTTGGTCAGAGCAGTGAGCTGAGCTGACTCTCTGGGCAGCTGTGCAACTGCCAGTGCTGCAGGGAAGGCAGCACAGGATGGGGGTTTTCATCTCTCAGAAGTTTCAGTATCGGTCAAAGTACTGGCATTTGTTGTTATTAGAAACTGTTCCAGAAACACACAGAGACACTAGTATAGTTAGGCAATCTGCCTTTCATTGCCCTAGTTTAGGTTTTATGAGATTGATCTGTACAAAGGGCACTTTGCAGTAAATGAAATCAACCTGGCTTTATACCTCTAATAAAGCAACCGCAATATCTTATGCTTTGTAGCCAGTCCTGGAAAATGCTGGTGGTAACTTATTTTTAGGTGTAAACAAACCATACTACATTTAATTAAAAGCAATGAGTGCACTGTTCAACCTGCTGTCATCCTGTCAACCTACAAAACATCTTTTTAGCTCCTCAAAGTATCTGAGGGATATGTCAAGTGAAAGGTTCATTACAGTTTTTACTGCTCTTATTCCATGGTTTTTTTAATGTACTGTATAAGTTGCTGCGATTTATCTTGTAATTTAATATATCTGATGAATTAACAATAAAAGGGAATGTCAGGATTATATGAAGAAATTTCTAGAAAAAAAAGCAAGCAATAACACAGCCTTCTTGAGGCTGCTCCTCCCATCTATTCCCGCACCAGCACTAGATCAGCAAACATATATTTCAAATGCAGGGCAAGTTTAGATTAATTCTTATGTTTAATACATTCTTTTTTTTTTTCCCCAGGTCATGAGCTAATCTGGAAAATGGACCCATTAGAGTAGCTCTGAATTTAGCTCACAAAGTGGCTTTCATTTCCAGTGTGTGTAAGTCTTGAAACTAAATGGAAGTGTGTTCTTGGCTGTAACTCAATTCTCCTTTCCCTGATTTATTACACAAGAGCAAAGACACAGCAGCTCTACATGGTTGCATTCAGTGCACTGCTCAGCCTTGCTCCCTGGTTATGCTGTACTTGAGTCAATAATCTTGAAAATGGAGGCGAGTTCCAATGTTTTATGAATTGCAAAACACTTGGCCCAAATGCATCTTGGGGATAATGTACTGTAGAGTAACCCAAAACCTGCAATGACTGAATCTGAAGCTGCTGCAAGAACCTTTCTGCTGAATATCACCCTCCTGCTTTCCTGGCTGCCAGAAAAGGCCAGGTGAATCACAGACTTGGCAATTACTGATTGCAGAAACACAGGAGCACACAGCAAAGAAGAAACAAAATGTACAAAATGTTAACCTATACATCATCACCAATTTATAAGTTGCATTCAATGTCAACAAAATCTTCTCTCTCCAACATGGCATTTCATCTACTCCATTATATTACTATATTAAAATAATATTATAAAGTTCTTGCTACAAAGGACAGAAAAGAACACTTATCTCATAGACTTTCTGAATATATAGAGATGTAAACCTGTCCACATCAGGATGAGTTTTATAAATGTATAACGCTTGATGAACAGCAAGTATCTTCAAGCACAAGAAGCATCCTCTACAATAGGTAAGTTACTAGAGAGCAGATTTATGGCAATTATTTGCTTCACTTTCCAAAATAAGGGCTGAAAAGAAACACGACAGATCTCCACAAATTCGTACATGTTACACTAAAGTGCAATGTGGTCAATGAAAAATATGGGTGCCTACAGGTTCTATAAATACTGGCCAGCAAAGAGACTGGTTTATAAATACCAGAGGAATAAAATTGTGAACACCTTTCTAAGACATCAAAGTTGGCAAAGAAAGTCCAATCAAATACTGGGATTTTATAACATGGTTGGATAAAGACTAAACATTGTGACAATTTTTGTTAGTCATTCAATAGGAATAAGAGAAAATTGTTTCATGGCAATTTCAGAAATTTTCAAAAGCCAAATTTTCATTAATTTCTGTCTTTTAGTAGGTCAAAGAAGAGAGTAGATGCAGGAATAAACCTAAAAATTAAGGATGAAATAGAAAGATAATGAAGGAATTTATACAAATTCATAAACTCGATAGATTCTTCCGAAGAATCCTTAATATGACTTTATAGATTTTTTATTTCTGTTCTACAACAAATTCTGTGGTCAGAAGTCAGCTTTCTGACCTCCATTTTTAATGTTTTTGTTTGAAACATTTCCAGTACCTAAAAAGCGTGATTGCTCTAAATTGCCACTTGGTGGCACTGTTACCGCACTTAATACAAAAAATGCTTAAAAAATGTTCGCAGGAAGACTTTACCATCAAATGTTGTTGAGTATTCCCCAAATCTAATCTAAATCAAAATTATAAGGAGGAAAGAAAATATTCTGAAGCTTGCAGCACGTGATTATTTTAATATTGCATTTATTTAGTCTGTCCTGGCAGTAACCGTGTAACCGTGAGAGTCACATAGGATTTGAGCCCATGTATGTTTCAGTGCTACTTATCAGAATAATGGTAAAACATCATTGAAACTTTAAAGAGGAAAAAAAATCAGTAAAGTTATGTAACTGAGGAAGTTCTGTTAGTATTTTTACAAAACTTGATGAAAAACATTGTTTTAAACAATTACAGAAATAATGTTTTCAGAATTATTCTGTGTTGTACTGATGGGAAATTCCAGTAACACAAAGTAGAACACTTGCCTTTCCTGTGATTAAATTATTAATACTACATGGGAAAAGAAGTGTTATTTTTAGCCTATATAGAAAGTTAAATACTCTACAAACCTACTGTCTCAGCAAGTCAGCTGCTGTGAATTTTTGCAAAAGGAATTTGGAAATGAAATAGCTGAAGTGTGACAGGTGACAGGTAACTTAACAAAGGTGCATGGCTCTGTAGCTGACGCTATTAGTCCCTGGGAGCCTTGAGGTTCACCATTTCAATGAAAGAAGAAAGTAAAAGTGTTCAACAGATGCATTTTACAAACAAACCCAGACTTGGTCTACTGACACTTAAAACTGTAATTAAAAGGAATAAGGCATTTTCTAAAGGCACATTTCCTTTGCCAGGAAGGAGTGTCTGTAACCACAGACACTGATCACTTCTCTATGTTGGCACTGACACTTATCCGAAGGCCTGAGATTATCACATCTCTGATCACTCCAGCGACAGAATCTTTCATTCAGATAGTACCCAGGATAGCTGCAAGCAGGACAGATCTTGTGTAGAAAATAGTTTGCTCTCTAATACCATAAAACATAATTCTTGCACAGCACTGTAGTCCAGCTGTAGTACCTCTGGACAGTGACATCAACAATCTACTTTTTAAATGTTTCTAATACCTCCTGTAGTACTGCCTAGTTTTACTTTTCATTAAGGAGGGAATTTGTGTATACCCATACTTCAGACAATTACACAGTATGATATATGACCAAAATTCGAAGTTTAGTAATGATATGTCAGCCTTTCAAGTAACTTTACATATAGTCTGCAGAATGCAGAGATGTTAGGTTTGTTTCCTTACCATGGAAATGCAGGGTGGGAGGTGTGATAGGAAAAAAAATGCATAAAAATTAGTTTCAAATCAGAGTATTTAGGAATGCTAGACTGGAGGTGGGTGTAGAGACAAGGCAAGGGAAACTTTTAAGTCATTGTCTGAATGGTTTGTAATGGTCTGTTTGAAATCTGACTTTTGTTTGGCCCTGAAGTGTAGCTGTATCAAGATGCTGTGACTCACAGCAGCCAATATAGTCCAGAAATTATTCTTTAAAATGGCAGATGAACAGATGTAATCATATAAGAGAATTAAAGCAGTGATTCATAATAAGAGAACTGAAAGTACACACTAGTCTGGCCATGGTATCTGTCTGGTCTTCACAGATACAGGGGTGGCAAAGCATTTCTAATTAGTGGTCTAATTTTTAAAAATGAAATCAGAATTTTACTTGCCTTCCCAGTTGATAAACATTAAAACATGTAAGGTCTTAAGCAGGTTGTTGCCAGTACTGATCCTAATGGAAATGGCATGTTAATGTTTTACTTGAACAAGGGAAGCCATTCTTTCTCTGCAATTTTCTTTACTGCCAAGGATTCTGGGCCAACTAAATGAAACAGAGATGTGAATATGATAAAATCTCTCATTATCTGTTTACATTTTATGAAGTCTAATAGGGCAAAAGAGAAGCTCTACAGAACCAGAGACAAAGGACTTGCAAACTAAATTTACCATTATAAATTTTCTACATATTTACCTGCCTTTTCCACCTCAGTGGACTATTCCAATTATTCCCAAGTTATAACAAACAGTGGCAAAGGAATAAAAAACTTTCACAAAAAGTAGCTTATGACATTTTCAGAATTGGTTTTGGCTCTTTGGCCCTTACTATATGACTGAGACAGTTATGATAACAGGAGGATTCATGTACAGTTCACAGAGCTGGACAAATTCCCTTTTTACTAATGTAAAGCATCACTGAAACAAATGAATCTTAATGGTTACCTCTCTATATAAAAAGCATGTTAAAAGGAAAAAAAAAAAAAAAAAGAAGATATGTTGGCTAAGTACACTTTGCTGGAAACATTCTGGTTTGAACGGCAAAGAATCAGCTGAGAACAAAACAGCTGACAGGAGATGATTCCTCTCATTCTTAAGTCATTTATCTTACACAGAGGTATACATGTTTGCTTATTCACTTTAATTAGTGTCCAAGACACAAGTCTCCCTAGCATAATCTAATTAATGGTGAGGTATTGGCGATCTGTAGTGTTTTATTATGGTTTTCTTTATCTATAAACAGTAATACATACACAGGTTAAGTCTTAATTCAGTGCTAGAAGACCTCAGTAACACTGAAGAGGTGTGAAAATAAGAGGAAAATCAGAGCCAAAGGATAGAGAGTTTGGGAGCAGACTGTACTGTTAAAATCCATAAAGGAAGATATGGAAGTGAAATGCAGAACTATCACCCCTAAGGAGAGTAGGAAGAGACAGACATTGAATTTGTACAAAACCCTCTACATTAGCTCTTATTACACTTATACCTCATTTCTAAGAGCATTAGGGTTGTTCTCCAATACCCTTTTGACTCTGGAGATGTACTTGGCTGTGAGCTTTGTGAGCCTTTCCCAGACTGATCTCCTGACTTGAACTATTCATTGCACTCACCAGTATGACTCAACGAAAAAAAGGCTTAGAGTAAAATGTTTCACTTACAGGAAAGGAGCAAAGGATGTCACTGACGAGAAGTGGAGATAGCTTTGCAGATCTCTACTTCCATTTGTTTAAGGTTGGGCATTGAGAATCTTCCATTTTTCAAATTTTGCACTTTGGGAATTTTGAACGCAATTGCAGTGCAGCTATCCTATAGGACTGAAAATCTGTCAAATCTCAAAGCACTTCAACACAACATGCAACATCTTGGCTTTGATCACCTTTAAGAGCTTTGCCTCTGTCCTGAGTAGTTTTGCCAGACTTCAGATATCTATTACCATGAATCAAGCCTGAATAATTTCAGTATGGCTTCATTCTGAATGTGAATATCATTATCCTCCTTGAGAAGTGGGTATACCCTCACTCACTACAGTCCCTGGATAATGAGCATAGATTTTGAAAGCTTGCAAGGGCAAATCTGCAATTTTCTGCTCAGATGTTAAATAAGTGTTTCTAAAATATTCTACTTCATGAATCCTCAAAATATCTTTCTTCCTCTCTACCTCACAGTTTATAAAATACTAATCAGGACAAAAACTCTCCTAAAACTTATGTTATTTGCATGTTCCTAAAATTAAAAATCAGAAACACCATGTTGTAATTTAAATTAAGTAAATATGCATATTTACAGGCTAGAATGTTCTGCACTTCCCTTATGTGCACTCATGACCCTTATTCAGAGGAAACTGTGCAAGATGACTAGAAATTTATGGAGATGGACACAAGCCAACTTTTGTCCAAGGTTCAGATGCTAAACATGAAAAGATCTGTGATATGTAATCAAAAGCTCAAATATTTAATTTTCCTTTAGATGTCTGCTTTTGTCACATTCTGCACCTAAACTGGATTTGGAAAATTTTCTCCTTTTTGTCAAAGATCTGCTATAATGCTACATCATATGGCACCATTCTCAGTCCTATGGAAAACCAAGACTTACTATAAGTGCTCTGATGCAAGACTCATACATACAGTTGCAATCTTCTCAATGTCTTTGTAATACCACTGAGTCAGAAAAAAAAAAAAAGTAGCGCTGGGATGCAATACATCAGTGGTTTATGACCTTCCTGAATTTATTGACCATTAGACATTTTTCAAATGGATCTATAGAGTGGCTAAGTCCTCTGGATGAAAGATTTATTTGTTTTAATTTTTTATGGCTATATGATCTAAAAGCATCCCATGAAATCCCTGCTATCAAAAAACCACATCAGTAGCTGAATTTTCTTAGCTTGACAACCAGATAAAGAGAGAGCATAAAAACGGAAATGTGTTTTTCCAGTACAAACAAGATCTATTCAGTAACTACACTGAGTTTACAATGGAAGCTTAACAACTACAAAAAGGATGTTTTAAGTACTCAGATAGGAAAAAAAAAAAAAGGCAAACCCAGAAAAAAACAAAAACAAAAACAAAACAAACAACAACAACAACAAAAAATCAAACAACAACAACAAAAAAACCAACCCACAACACCAAACAAACAAAACCACACACAGTGCCAATCCAGAATAGGCCATCAAGGGTTAATATTTATTTGATAACACTGAGAATCTCATTACAAGGGCCGAAGCACATAATTGATCTGACTGTTTGGCTGACTGAGTAAGTGGCCCCAGAGATTTATGTGCTCATGCATTTTTGCAAAGTCCTGGCTTGGGTCTGGCTCTGTGCAGCTGTTCAGTGAAGACACTTCATAATCTGCAAAACAAAGAGGTAAAATCTGCTCACCACAACTCTGACAACATCATAACTTGGAGACTTGTCAGTTTAGGAAGAAAAGGTCATGTCAAGCTTTCCAGAAATGATGGTTCAGACGCAACTAATGTCAGAAGAAATGGAGAAGACCACATGTTAAAAGATGCTGCTGTCAGAGATTCAAAATATGGCCAGTGTCGGCACTGAGACTGTGCAATCAAATGTCACTAAACTGTGTTTCAAATCTTGTTCCTATAACTTTAATTTTAATTTTTTTGTTGAGGTTTCTGCTTGTAGTCTCCTGCATGTACTTAGCGTTTCCCATCACTTTATGTAGGAATTGGAAAATTACTTCTGCATGAATTTTTGGGCATCTATTTGGACAGTGCTGAAGAGTAAAAGAGTAAATCACTGAGAGCAAGCAAACACCACTTTTATACGTAGACAGTGTAAAATTGTCAAATGCCCTGTGCAACAGCCATTATGAACAGAGTCTGAAACACTTGCCTGCAAAAAAATCACTTCATATTGTTGTCTTACCCATATGCAAAATAGAGATACAATGACATATTTGTATTTTATGTGGTGCCCTCCACAGTCTAACCATACCTCTGAGCTCACAAACCGTGCTATGTTTGATGTGATGAGTTGTTGCAGACACTACTAATAGCAGCTGTTAGATCTGGAAACTAATTGAAAATGCGTTCTTGTCGTGGTCCAGGACTCCCCGTGATTTATGTGCATCTGCACTAAGGGTATTTAAATGATGGGCTCATGGAGAAGAAGAAAAGAGAAGCAATTAATCAAAAAAGACAATCAGAAAAAGGCACTGCTACTTAAGAAAAGAAAATGGGGTCTCCTTATCTAGCTTAACTTAGGAACAAAACATTAATTAAAATGCTGAAACAATTTTCAAAGAGTACTGAGAGGACATGTCTTTTACCAGTGATATGCATTTTTGTGTGCTGCTGCAGTGTAACAACTCAAGAAACTCTTCCAGAATTTCACTTTATTGTATTTTATTTGTTTGAAAGATGTTTCAAGAAAAATCTTTTTTATGAGCATTTCAGAGCTGTGATTAAAGTTGTTTCCTTTTTTCCTATTTCATTTGCCTCTTTTTATCTCCTTTTTAAAAATTTTAAACAAAAAGGAGTAATATCCTATCACTGCAAGAGAGACAAATAGATTCAACAGGCACTTTATGTGATCTAACAATTAGACCAAATATTCATTCTAAGAATTATCTTCTAATCTAACAGTAGTCGATTAAACAAACCTGGCCAGCTGAATATGTGGAGCTTTTCCGTATATACTGTGAACCATGGGTCAGAAGTCTTGAAATCAAACTTTGGTCAAACACTTTCAACAATATATTATCTGCACTCACAAATCAAGTACTAATGATCCTCAGTAATAGTCTGTCATAGATATCAAAAGGTTGGCAGTGGGGAGGTAGATTTTGTCTATGGACAGATAGTCACAGAAACAAGATAATACTGACTCCAACAGCAAGGAAGGAACAGAGAGTAGTAAAAAGCAGCACCTCCTCACCTAGGCCATCATCAAAGCTGAGGATACCAGGAAGGAAACTCCAGCCCAGAGCCCTCACTAAAGAAATCTTGATGTTTCTCATTGCTGATTTCATATTGTTTTCTGCTGCCATTTTTGAATGGTGTAAAAACATAGCTACCTTGGAAATACTAAGCACACAACACTGTAAGGGTTTTTCCACATATTTGTACAGGTTCCTCCCCTATAATTATAAGCAGAAAGAATAATATTGTCAAATACTGTATGCAGATACTCTGGTAGGCAGGGATATTTCAATAGACCTCTGTGGAATTACTGTCACTGAAGAAGGCATGATTTTCAAAAGTAACATAAAATATTTTACTTTGAAGAAAAGTATGAAAAAAATTCCTGGGGTCAAAAAGAAATCTAACTCCATTCTGCAATTGATTTTGTTAATTTTATTTTAAAGGCAACTGCATTGCAAATTGGAAAATTATATTCCAGTTGTATGTCCAACCCATAGACAGAATATATTACTAAAGTGGAAAGAAGCTGTTTCTAAAAAGACAATAATTAACTTCTTCAAAGCAGATAGGTTTATAAGTCACAAAAACAATATGGAAGTACTGTTGACAAATTTGTACTGTCATCTTAAGTTCCAGAGAAAATAATATATGTTTTGGATATGAATAATCGCATGAATTTTTCATCTGTTGTAAACCAAAAGTCTTTTTATCATTCTAACACTAAAACTTTTAACAAAGAAATCTTATCAGATCAGCATCCTATTTATTTCTGGAAGTGAAAAAAAAGCAAGGTTAGTGCCTGAGACTGCAGGTATTTCTGTTGGCCAGGCTTCTAAGGCATGTTCATTAACTTGGGTATAATTTTCCTTAAATTACTCAAAGCCAATTCATTGTAAGAAACAGAATTTTCATTAAAGCTGAGGCTGAGAAGTGGATATTTTTTATTGTCATAAGAATGATTGACTACTATGATAGTTTCTGTGGAAAATTATGTTTATGGCATTGAACAATGGTGTTTATAGAAACAGTTTATTCACCTGACTGTCAGTTCCTCCACCAGCATCCTTTAAAGCCATTAACCTACTTCAATTAAATATCACAGGAAAAAATAGTCTCAAAAATAATCACATTCTCCAAAGTGTTGTGAAACATACTGCCCAGGTGCAGGAGAGAGAACCCATCAGAAGATGGAGGAAAATGCAGGAGATGTCACTGGTCCCTCAGGGATGCCAAAACCAGCCTGGGGACTGGGACAGCACTGTAGCCACACCATCCATCGGCTTTGGCACTGGTCTGACTAAGTCAAAACGTGTGGCTTTCTCCCTGACAGCAGCTAGACCAGAGCAGGGCTGTAGTGCAGCCATGAGTATGGTGAGAGTGTGTGAGTCTGAATGTTTTTAACAGCACAGTTCTGAGGAAAAGAGAGGGTAACTGCAGAGACTATAGCAGAAAGGGATCAAGAAAAAGCAAGGACATACTTGAAGTACTGTCATGATGCCTCTTAAAAAATATAGGGCAAGAAACGAGAGAAAGGATCACAGGATCACTGACAGAAACCCTAAGACATGGGCCTCATAACTTTTCTGCTCACAAAGTAATTTGCTAGATTTTTACTGAACCTCTCAATAAACAATTTTTTTCTTTTGCCCTCAATCTAAAGTTCCCAGGAAAAGGTGCTCACTAATGAGCATCTTTAGTGCTCATTAAGTAGATGTGCTAAAAGCTAGTTAAGCTTCTAACGCTTGCAAATATGAACATTGAAATGACCGTATCAAACCCTGCATTAGGACATAGAAAATAGCAAACTGATCAAATGATTTGTTTTGCTTTCCTAGCTAGATTTGCATAAGCAGCTGTTCTAAATTATGCTGTGTTCTGTCAGTCTTATTGTTCCTAAAGATGAAGATTTTTTTTTAAGTACATATTCAGTATAATTTAATTTCACAGGATCATTTCAAATGAAGAACAATTCATGAATAGAAGTTGATAACTCAAGTTAACATTAAAGCCACCTTGCATGCACTTCAATTAATTCAGATTTAAAAAGTATAGATATAGCTTCATCTGCAGAATACCAGATTAATGGAAGTGCATTAAGCATTTGCAGAGTGGAAGCACAGCACATTGACGATCATTTTGTCTCTTAGAGGAATGCAAAACAGATCAATGGATATTGCACTATGTAGTAGATATCTTTATGTCTGATCTATTCCATTTATTCAGTCTAGCACAGTCTCATAGCAAATGGAGATTCAACCTTAACAAAGCTCCAACTTCTTTAAATCTCAAATGGTATTTTTCAGTGGTTAAGCTGGATTTTGAAGACAGAAAATGTATCAGAAAAGGAACTGTAGAAGAAAGAAAATGTGAAGATCTGCTCTTGATTTTAAGATTTGGATCACGTTTCCTCCAAGTCTAAAAAAAAGGACATTATATTGATTTCAAATTCTACAGATTTATGCATTCATAGGCTTTTTACAACTAAGAACTATGGACCTTTTCCTCAGGCCATCTTCTTCAGCATTTCTATTTGTTCTGGACAACCGATTAAATTCAGATTATCTTCCGCAAAGAACAGAAACTATCATATAATAGAAAATGAAGCCCTGGGCTCAGCTTTTTCCCAAACAGCTTCTACTATGTCTTGAATTTGTTCTGAACGACAATGAAAAGGCGTATTTTTCAAGAAATGTTTTGAGGAAGGTAAGAAAAGCAATGTCTTGGGGTTTGTTTGTTCATGTGTTTTGGTCCAGAATTTTAAAAATTAAGAAAGGTTCAACTTGTGCATTCCTGTTTCTATCATTATCATCATGGCTGGGCTTCACGAATGAAGATTTGAGAAGGGCTCTACCCACTCTTGCTGCAAGCGCACTGACGGCTAAAAAGGCCAATGCGAGATAGACAAGTCCGGTTGCAGAAGGTACAGCAGAAAGACTCCCCAGGTGATATCGACGAGACGCGATTCTTTCTGTGTTGTCTTTTCTCCTCGAGAGTGATCCTGCGTGTGTTCTCAAAAGCAGCAGCAGCGTTATAGATGGTGTGTCTTCAGGCCTCCCGATTGGAGGCCAGGGCAGACCAATGGTGGTGATCGATATGGCCAAGGCTGAGGGATTGTTTCAGGCAGTCCTTTTATCTCCTCTTCGGGGCTCTTCTCTTGCAGCAGCCAGTGGCAAGTTCCCCACAGAGCACGATCTTAGGGAGGCGTCAGTCCTGCATCCTGGAGATGTGCCCTGCCCAGCGCAGCTGTGTTCTCAGCAGCATGGCCTCAATGCTCGTGACTGCTGCCTGTTCAAGGACAGACGTGTTGGCCACAAAGTCTCAGTCCAGTGGATGTCTAAGATGTTTAGGGTAGTGGACAAACAAACATCCACTGTTTCTATCAGTGCAGGGTTATCTGGTTGAGAAGCCTTCCGTCTTCCTTTTGGAGTTACCAGCTAGAATAGTTTGATAAAGATAGGCATTTTCCTAAATGTTCTGGGAATGTCTAATGCTGGTTGGGGGTTTTGTTGGTGTATTTTTGTTTGTTTGTTTTGTTTATTTTTAAATCGTAATTTATTAATTTCTTTTTTTTCCCTTTCATTTGCTCTTTTCTGGCCTACCCCAACACATTCTGAACCAACAATATTTCTTCAATAGAATAAGGGTGAGGGGACTTTGAGGGGGCATTCAGTGCATCAACTTGTTCCAAATCGGAATCAACAATGGCCCCTGCAATATTATTGAAATATGTTTTTAAAGAATTTCCATGACTGAGAGTTCATGACTTCCATAGCAGTTTTATTCAGATGCTTAACTAATACACCATCATAAAGTTTTTTCACTATCTGTCCTACCTCCCCTTGACATAAATTTCAGCTCATTACAGTTTGTCTTATTGGCAATAAACAGTTTATTCCTTTTCCTTTTGCAGCTAATCACACTTTTCTCTTATTTGCTTTCTGCAAGATTAAAGAAGACATGACTGATGTATCTCTTGCATGCTTTGATGGCATCCTATTTCAGCACATTTCAACTTTTTAGAAAGAAACTAAACATAACTGTTTTCCCTGTTTCTAACTCACATTAATCAGGTGTCAACATCCAAGGAACAATAGTAAATCACCTCTGTAGATATGACTACTGAGTATAGTTTCTTTCACTGGTTGTTTTGGTCACACTAACTGCAGTGATGCAGCAACATGAAACCAGTCAAGTGTGATTTTTTTAACTATAAATCATGTAGATGCATCCTGGGCTTTTGACTGGATGGGTACACTACATCAGAGAGAGTCAGATTCTCCTCTGGGGACTACAGTAAAGGAAGGGTAGAAGAAAGAATTTGGTCATCTGTTCCCTAAGACTAAACCATGGTTTATAAGACATCTATAAGATGTTGGGCATCTCACTGCTGAGGAAATGCTGGGAGCAGCTGATGAAATAGCCATGAATGAAATTAAGTTGTTCCTCTGATGCTCAGACCCACCTCTAACACATAATTGAAAGTTTAGAAGCTCTGCAATAAATACCTGAAATACAGTCATTACTGTAAAAGTAACAGCCAGTTATTTACAGCATCACCATCAACTTTGACACTTAGAAGCTTACAAATTTGAGCAAACTGTGTCCAAAGATGCTTTACAGATATCTGTGCAGCCTCAGCAGAGTAATAAAGAATTTTTTGGGGAGTTTTCTTACAGACAAGTAATGATGAGGTTAAGACCCTAATTTTTCAGAGTAGTCAAGAATTTTCTATACTCATCTAGTTAACATTCTTAACTAGACCTTGAGATACCCAAGTTTGTGGATTACTGTTGAAAAAAATGTAGCCTATATAGGTTGCTAGTAAAGTATCTGGCTTCTAATCCTTCATCTTAGTAATAATTCCTAAACCTTTTAATTTCTACAAAAATAAAGGCTGACAAACATGAAAAGCTACACTCATTATCTGAAACATATACTCTTCTCATTTATGTACTGGGAAACATTTTTTTCAGGGCATTCATCTGGGAATAATCATCACCACAAGAGTTCAACCTTTTGACTCCACTTTGCTCATAATGGGAGGAGACCAGCAGGCTAGACTGAAATCTCTGTAAATCCACACTTAAAGCTCCCACCACTCAAAAGGATCCAGTTCTGCTCATCAGTAGTGCTGGAAGATGGGTGGCTCCCAAGATATTTCACTTTTATTACTCATTAGGTACTAGTACTCACAATGTCCTACACCTATAAACCCACTGATAATACATAGCACTGGCATAGGATCTTTTGCCCTAATAATGCTGTTGCCATGTGCCACTGAGAAAACATCTAAACCAACAAAATCCAAGATAGAATAAGGCAGTTAAAAGGCTTTCTGACTTCATTGCCACTCAACAGTTTAAGGTCATCATGTTCTCAGTGAAATCTACATCAGGCTCATAGATTAACTCCTCCATTAGCATCACCTGGTGCTGTACATGCTGTGAGTTGCACAGTGAGCCAGCATCTCTCCATCTCCTCATTTGCATAGTTGCTCCATACAGCTCTGCTTACCTCCTTACTTATTTTACTACATTACAGTACATGATGATTTCATTCAGAATGGGGTTTTACTGCAGTTTTGAAGATACATTTTTCTCTTTTATCTCCAGTTGGATGACACAAGAACAGAGCAAACATGACATGTAAACACTACAGAGGCTATTCTCAAGCCACCTACCCAAAAAGTTAATTAAAAAAGATTGTTTTAATTGCCAGTGAAGTTATTTTCTTCAGGTGAACTGATCTGCTTCACCTCAACAATCTTCTACTGCAAACTGAGAAATGTTTTTCAGGCAACTCTTCAAGCCGCTTCCTACTAGAAATAAAAGCAGATTGGTCCACTCTCATCATATTTACACTAAGATAGAAATGGAAGCCATTAATGGAATTTCTGTGCCAGAGAAAGAACTATCTCCTTATGTAAAGGAGAATTAAGAACAGGTCTCCAGTGGCAAGCTTGGTGATCATAGTGTGGTTCTAAACTACTGAGGACAGACTGTGGATTGATGTGCCCTTAACAACCTCCAGTGATGGAGATTCTGTAAATGTATTTGGTAGTTTATGATAGCACTATATTGCATCTGTATATAAAAATTTCTTTCTTACCTAAACTGAACTCCAGTTTCTGCCCTTTAAACTCATTTAATGACATTGACCAGAAAAAAGTAATAGGCAAAGATGTTCAGTGAAAAGTAGAAATAAGATATTTTACAGACCAGGAAAAGAATGGGAAAAGTGAGGAAAGCAGGAGACATACCTAGACATTTTAAAAATAGAAGTTATCATTAATATTTTAAATACAACATTTTGCAAGTCAATTCTGAGTGCATCTTTTGGACACCTCTATGTCTGCATTTTTAAGTTCTGCGTCACTGTAAAGGAATTATTCTCTCAAAACTGAAAAATTCTAGTGACTAAAGTAGAAATATCATTTGTAGCTAGTCCTCTTTCAGTAACAGAATAAAACACCAGTTGTTTGCTGATGTAATTGAAAAATCTGCTGGAAAAGAGAACATATTAATACAATCCTACTTACACCTAGAGAGACACATTGCAGCCAGGCAAGAAATCTTCACTTCTGAAATTGAATGCTTTTCTCTTAAGTTTCTTATTCCATTTCTTTCTACTCCAAATTTGTTTCCTGAATAGTGTTAAATACCTCTCTTATGAACAAAAGTAAGTGGTCCTTAATTCAGTGGGAAAAAAGACTCAAGTGATGAAAAATGAATACTTTAGATGAAGATCTGTTATGCAATGTGATTACATTGGTCTGAAAAAATATTTAGACTCAAATCTGCTTTTTACATTGAGTGTGTTCAAAAGAAGTATATTTCCTATTTCCTTGATTTTGTATTATGAAATTTGCAGTCTTTAGGGAGTAGTCCAACCTAATTTAATTGGAATTCGGTGCATATACATGGAATTATTGTCTCTGTTTCTGCTCATACTTTGGAGACTTGTTCACTGAAGTCACTTAACATGGCTATCTCCTCTCTCCTCTGGTATGTACCAGAACTGACATGTTAGAGTGTAGGTAAAGCTTCAGAATTCACATGCAGCTTGTGCTGTAACAGCCTGGGCACCTGCACTGTCCTGTTCTCTGCCTCACAATTTAATTTATTTTTCGTCAAGTACCCCCCTTCTTTTTTCAGGAATAAGATTTAAGAACAAAAGAAGTTAATAGCACACTGAAATCCTTATCCAGCTTCCCATGATGTTTAGTTTGGATATATGCTACAATAAAAATTGAGACTGATTTTTACAAAAATACATGCGTGTGGCACACAACTTTTGTTTGTTTATTTTTAACTGATAAAACAAGTTTCATAATTCTTTTTGATATCTATTCTCAGACTACCACATAAACTTGGGATAAAAAAATTGTAAGATATCACTGTCTAGATTTTAAATGGAAATTTCTGAATCTTAGGATTCTTCATTATTTGAAAAATGAGCATTTTAAAGACTATTGTAACACCAAGTTGATGCATTTGACAGTCTTTGAACTAATCTACCTTGAAACATAATGCTAAATTTAAAGTTGCATTTGCGAAAATGTTTATAAAATGATTATTATTCTCCCTATCCAGCCTGATACAAGTATAAAGCAATTTCTTTGTAGCAGCCTAATCTGGGCTTTTTAATTAGTTGCAATTAGAAGCGTTTCTCCGCAGACATTTCTCCTAATAACTTCTCCATGGCCTGAGCTCTGGTTTAGGAGACCCTGAACAAATCTATATCTGTTTTCAATTTTTAAACAACATCCAACAGATATATAAATCCAAAATCCCTACTACAGTGATGCTTGTCCTGCAGATAATTTTAGCCTTTCCATATGTGGTCACTGCAGCAGTACGTCATGCTAATTCCTCACTTAACATGCTGATGCTAAGACAACTGTTAGCTACACTTTGTTTTGTGTTTCAGAGCCACTTCTCTCATCATGTTTCAGACACTCCTGCTCTGCTTTAACAGCAGAGGTGAAACGTTACATGCAGAGAACGTAGTATTTGTTTTCTGACTGAAAGATGCAGTTAAATGTTCAGCTGGTAAACATAGCTTCCATGATATCCATACATAGCTTCCATGACTGCCTTGGGCTAGATAATATATACTTTTAAATCTAAGTCGTTTTAAAGTCGTTTATATAAGAAGCAGTAAATATAAAAGGAATCCATTTGTAAAAGAGGGAAGAAAAGGATATTTGAAATTATTCTACTGTGTTGACCTATTAATTTAAGAATAATTCCACTATGCTCAGTGATTGTTTACCTCTTTTCAACAGATGCAACTTCATTCACTATTGTTGAGTAACTTCTGAGTCCAGTTGAGAAAAATCAACACAACTTATTCCTCAAACGAGAAGCAGAGTTCAGAAATCCCTATGCACTATATAAATGAGGTTTAGAAGCAGGTTCTAGCTTTTCTCTTATGTTATTGAGCAAATATTTTTGCATGAGGAAAAAAAACAACACCAACAAAAAATAATCCGTGCAGCACTGCATTTTGTTGTTGATATTCTTCTACTGCTAAAGAAAGAAGAAAATTTTTTCCTCTAGGACCATTGCTTTGGTAGAAAAAAGTGTATTATTATTCAATGAGATATACTGCCATGTGATGTTTTAAAGGCGCCTTGGTAAAGGATATTGAGTTACTTATAAAATCTACAATTTTATATTTAGACAACACATGTAAATCAGTCTGTCATAATGTTTGCATTTTCAACTGAAAGATAAAGAAACTAAAAGTCCATAGGAAAGCAAAAATGTACTTGGCGCCCAGAGCAATTTACTAATTGGAAAAAAAATCCACATGGTGCCTTCTCAGCAAAAATTCCACTCTTTGATTCCAGCAATTCAAAGTCAAAAGGAAAGGTTGAAGATATAGATTTAGGTTGAGTGTACTGGACTCTAAAATTAATTTTAATGCAACGGTCTAAGTATTTGATTAGTCCACATAATTGTAATTTATTTCCGGACATTACCACTTGCTAAATGTTTAAATCACTTTGGGCAAACCTTATGAAGTTGTCCTCTGTTTCACAATCTAACTCTGATAAACTTCACTGTTTGGCTAAAGCAAGCTGCTTTGGATGCCAGCTAACTCACTGCACTGCTTTACTTCACTTGAGGACTGCTAGGGAGAAGTGCTTGAGAGGCTGATTTTTAAAAACCCTTGAGCAGTCTCAGCGACACTGGAGACCTGTGAGCGCTTAACTCTTCTGAAAAGCAAGCCCAAGAGACTCAGAATTGAATCTGTACATCCATATAATGTTTAACCATGTCAGGGCAGTTAAAGAGCTCTTTCACAAAGTAACTTATATTTTGTGTGTGTATAAGTTTAGCCACTGCCCTTATGCATCCTTACTGCACTTAAGTGCACTCTGATCCATATATCTTTTTTTACACTACTAGAAAGATCTACTAAGAAACATTCTGCACAGTTTTATTTCAGACTAATTTCAGATTTCAGCACTGCAAACATCAAGAAAGTTCTCACTCTTCTTCTCAAGAAGGTATAATTGACAATTTATCTCTGTATCAAAAAGGGCACCAATTTGACACCCAGCAATTTAAAATTCATTTTCTCTGATGCAAGTCTCCACATCATCTATTTTCCCCAGACTCAGTAGTAAAACCAAGCATATTTTCATGTGTTCAGGTTTTTGTTAATCTAAGGAATATGACTAAACATGGATATTGGCTAATTTGGGGGTCTTTTAATAAATTATTTCTTATTTAGGGTACAACTTATTTTCACTATATCCACTGCAAGTGGGGTCAGTAGTTTGAGACCAGACATGAATACCCCCTCTTAAGATATATACTTCAAAAGCTTTACTTTCATACTAGAAGAGCTACAAATCACAAGGTTTTTCTTACCATAATGAGGAATTATTGCCCAAGCCATTGCAGAAGCGTAAATGCCACCAATCATCCAAAACATACAGAGCCAGCTTAGGTGTTCACCTCGTTTCTCCCGAGCAAGCACTTCCGAAAAATAGGAAAAGACAGTTGGCAGTGCTCCACCGATCCTAAAAGGAGATACAGATTGCGGATGAAGCAAGAAAGTAACAGCTAGTTGAAGTTTGAACAAGCTCATGACTGCAGTCATTTAAAAGCTGAACAAAAGCATGTTCTCTGGCACAATTGTTTTTTCTCAAATTGCACCATGTTTTGGGGACACATTAGAGGAAACTTCTATCAGTTTGGACACAAATTTTGTCAAATATTTCCTTGAAAATTCTACGTACTATTTGTTGCATTCAGTGTTTCAAGGGAATTGTCAGTGTGTCAGTCACTGGAACAGAAACCATCACACAGTCCTGAATTCCACCATTACAAAATCAAGGCAGTCTACTGACAGGCGCAAAATACATTGTTATTAATGGAAAACTAATAATAATTTTCCCGAAGAATAACTGGTATTTCTCTAAGTCTTGCCTCCCATGATTTAGATAATCAGGAAGTAACTAAATGTCAATTTTTTTTTCATACATATTTAAAAGCATTTTCTATTCAGTTGTACTTCATGACTTCATGACTCCATCCCAGGCTGGATTTTTACTTAATTTTTTACAAAAAGCCTATACATTCATATAATATTCAATTTTCACATGGTAAAATAAACATTCTGTGAAGGTCAGTGGACCAAAAAAAAAAAAAATTAAAAAAAAAAAAATTGAACTTTGTTTTACAAAAATTGAAGTAACTCAAAGTAAGTTTCACTTTTTGCACCAGTTTCCAAATCATCTTTTACTATTTTTACCTGCTTGTTACCACTGCGAACTGTCAAATATTCCAGAACAGGATAAGTCCTTATTTTGTTTCTCCTGATGATGAAAATACCTTCTCACATACTAGACTATATACTTCAAAGCAGTATACAGCATGGTTTGAATTTTTATGTCAATAAATGCATACTTACAATGTCAGCTGGGAGCTGCCAAACTGAAAGCAAAGAACAAACCTCAAAACAGTTTAAACAAATACTCATAATGAAAACACCAATACAGAAATGGTGTTTCACAACTAAGAAAATTCAGTGCTATAACCACACAGTTTATTTTAAGACATGTTTAGGTGCTCTGATGAAACACTGGATTGAGCTGTTATGCTTGTTTAGGGGACTGCTGTTTTCCCACTTTCTGTATACAGCTATTCATAGAATCATAGAATGCCTTGAGTTGGAAGGGATCTTATAGATTTTCTGGTTCCAAACCCCTGCTGTGGGTAGGGACACCTTTAACTAGGCCAAGTTGCTCAGAGCACCATTCAACCTTGTCTTGAACATTTCAAGGAATGGGGCATCAACAACTTCCTGGGAAATCTGTCCCAGCCCCTCACCACCCCCACAGGAAAGAAATCCTTCCTAATATCCAACCTAAACTACTCTCTGTTCATTTAAAACCTCTTGTCCGGTCTTTACATGCCCTTGTAAAAAGTCTCTCTCCATTTTTCTTGTCCGCTCCCTTCAGATAGTGGAATCTACTACAGTAATTTTCTGTTATAGAACTAATATGGTATCTGGTATACTGAACATTGCTAGCAGAAGCATAAACTACCTCTCAAAGACTTGGGTAAGGGAGGATAGGAGCATCTCTGATGTCTTCCATCACTCTCTTGTGATGATCTTTCAGATACTTCGTTCAGATACTTCATCAATATGAATTATCAAATGTTCGTATTAAAAAAAAACCCCACCACATCACCCAACAGCTGTAAAGAAGAATGCCCTTTTAATAATTAAAAAAAAAAAAAAGAAAAAAAATCCATGGAAGGAACAGAATTTGATTCTTGACATTTTTGAATTGTAAGTTTGAAAGCAGACTGCTTCTTTGTTGCCCACCTGTTGGTGAAATGGATTGTGGCAGGCACAGAGGGAATTCCAAACAAAATTAAAAGCAGAATTACTACTAAGTTTTAAGTAGGAAGACTTCATCTTCTGTTTTAAGAGAAATGCAAATGCTATTTTCCCACATGACACAGTATTAAGTCTGCTTCTGACAGTGAATTGGTTTGATACAGTGGGCTGTTTGCTGTTAGTGTGTTTGTAAATTATGACTCATCCTCATTTGCAGAAAATAATTTGATACATCAAACTGTGTTCCTCTCTTGATAAATCTGCATGTGCAGGTGAAAAGCCTGTGAAAACTGTGTTGACTTGAGAAGAATGTTCATTCTAAAAATAAGAAGTTTAACTTTCCTAAATACAAATTTTTCAAGCAAATTGAAGTTTTCACATCTCATCTACTATTTATGTATGCTATATCTTCAGTCATCATAGCCAAACCAGTGGACATAAACTTGTAATCCGCATAGGACGCGGGACTCCTTGCCATTGCTTCCTGAAGGGTCACAAAAGGTGTCTACAAGGTGCAAACATAGTTTGAATATGTAAATTTTTTACACCTCCACAGATAAATTGTGTGGCATCTGAACATTTTTTAAAAAGGTTAAAAAACATACTGATATAAACCTCAAGGTTGATGATCACGAGTGGTAAGTGTCTCCCAAGTAACAGATTCTGTAACCCAATACCAACAACAGACAAAACTTTGTTGAGGTTAGCTCAAGATCATAAAATAAACTCTCTCACCATAAGGGTTAGTCTCTGCACCCAGAACAACAGGATGCATGCCTTCAGCCTTTCTTTTTCTGTAACTATGTAAGAAGAAATGGAAGAACAACACCTAATAAAGAGCAGGAGCCTTTCGATACTGCACATATTCCTCTGTATGTGAGAGAACAGTGTAAATATCAGTTGAAAGAATGACAAATGTCAGCTACAATATTTTCCAGTTATTTTTCATCTTATGTGATAAACCCCATCAGAAGTAGGCAGGGCAAGAAAGAATGCAAAATTACATCTTTATGCACACTCTCAGTTCATGCTTATTCTGGAAAATTATGGGAAAGGAGAAACCAGAAGCAGATTTAAGTGACGCACCTTAGGAGGGTAGCATTCAGTGAAACAAACAATCAGTTAAGATACATTTGCATTTTCTTTGTCACAAAGATGATAAATGTCTGCTAACCTACCTTCAGGGCTATGATTTGTCACAACAGACTTTGGCAACTGCACAGTGTGACAGCAGTAATGAAAACACATCTGTAGGCATTCAGGAACCTCTGGCTACAGATAGCAGCTTTTGTTTATTTGTAGATTCACTAGCCAAAGGGGCTTGAAATGCAAAAGCATACAAAGCATAGAAATAACTACAAAAAAACCCAAACCCTTACAGAATGTTAAGTGCACGAGGTAGGGTGGTGTTCTTTGAAATACCTTGTCTTCTCTTTCAAAGATGGACAATTTCCAGACTAAAAACAAAGATTGCGTCTGTGCGAGATGGCATTTGCAACTTGTCACCTTGTTATTTGCAATTTTTTAAAAAGCAAGAGAGCTCAAAACACAGAGTCAGAGATTTGGAAACAGACCATCACCCCTTGTCCTTCCATTCAATTGCATCTACCCTTCCCTCTCCCTGTTAACAGTTCAATACCCCACTACAACAAGTCTCACTGAAAAACATCTCTGTTGTTTTCCTTTCAGAATTGCCATTAGACTAGCAAAGTATCTAAGGGTGAGCAGTCAGATTGACCAGTTCTCCTTCAGAACTGCTGGATAAAACCAAGAAAACTGCAGCACTGTAAACTGTAGACTAAGTTTTGCTGATCATTCTATTCATGTTTAAATACAAGCGTTTCCTTGGACTGTGTATATTATAGAAGTTGCCTTGCAGGTACATAAGGGGCCTGTATGCTATTAATTGCAAGATAGTCCTTGTAAAAAAGATTCATGTGATTTTTTTACTGAACTCTACTGTACTGTCAGTTCTGATGGAAGCTGAACTGATGAGTAAATGATTCTCATAAGTAAATGAACTGATGAGTAAATAATTCTTTCCCCAAATTCCCCCCCCACTATTAAAAAAAAAATCATGTCTAACATGATGTCAAATTCAAGCATATTGAAAAGAATAACTGCAAAGAATTTGCTTGATATGTCAGATAAATTGCTTCCACATCTGCCAGTACTGGTAATCACAAAATCACTGTTTATTAATGCATTCTTCTGCATATTTTCTTCTTTGTTTTCAGTCATCTTTTCAAGTTTTTACTTAAAAAAACAGATACCATGATTGGTGTCATAGACCACCCAGGCCAACCAGGAAGAAAAAGAGGATGAAATAGTATGAAAGCAGCTGGGAGAGGTCTCACAATCACTAGCCATTGTTCTTGTAGGGGACTTCAACTTACCAGATGCTGGAAAAGCAATAGAGCAAAGATGAAACAGTCGAGGAGACAGCTAGAGTGTGTGAAATATAATGTCCTGACACAGCTGATCAAGATGCCATCAAGGAAGGGCATCCCACTGGAATTGTTGTTTGTCAACAGAGAAGGACTCATGGGTGGTGTGATAGGATGGCTGGAGGTTGTCTGGGGCACAGTGATCAGAAAATGACAGAGTTTTTGATTCTCAGAGAAGTAAGGAGGACTGTCAAGGAGAACTGGTACCCTGGACTTCTGGAGGGCAGACTGACCTCTTTAAGAGAACTGGTTGAGAGAATCCCTTTGGAGGCAATTTTGATGGGCAAATGAGCCCAAGAACATTGGATATTCTTACAGAACAAGCTTGCAGGAGCAAGCTGTTCCCATGTACTGAAAGTTAAGTTAGCAGGAAAGAAGATCAGCCTGGATGAATACAGTTGAACTCCAGAAAAAACCCAAGAGTTTATAACCTTTGAAAAAACAGGCAGCCCGTTCAAGAGGACTACAAGAACGTCATGAGTTTATGCTGGAAGAAAATCAGAAGGGCCAAAGCCCAACTAGAACTTAATCTACCTACTGCTGTAAAAAATAATAAAAAAAGTGTTTCTTTAAATATATTAAGAACAAAGGCAGGCCAAGGAGAATATCCACCCTTTATCATATGAGAGGAAACAAAGTCACACCAGTTGTTTTCAGGGTACCCAGCCCCCTCATCTGTAAGACAAAGAGAAGGAACAGAACAAAGCCCCCATAATCCAAGGGGAAATGGTCGGTGACCGACCACACCTCTTAGACATGCTCAAGTCTATGGGGCTGGATAGGATCCCTCCAAGGGTCCTGAGGGAGGTGAAACTGCTCACTGAGCCACTTTACATCACTTATTGTTAGTCCTGGCTAATTGGGGAGGTCCCAGTTGACTGGAGGTTGTGAAAAGTGATACCCATCTACAAGATGGGCCAGGAGGAGGAACTGGGAAACTATAGGCTTGAACTCAGTGCCGGGGAAGGTCATGAAGCACAATATCCTTGAATGCCATCACACAGCAAACATAGGACAATGAGGGGATCAGGCCCAGACAACCAGGCCTGGTTTGTAAAAGGTAGGTCCTGCTTGACCAATCTGATCTCTGTCTATGGCAGGGGATGAGAGAAAGGCTGCAGGTGTTTTGCAACTGGACTTCAGTAAAGCCTTTGACAGTGTTTCCCACAGCATTCTCCCAGAGAAGCACACTGTTCATGGCTTGGAAAGATGCACTGTTCCCTGTATTAATGGCCAGTCTTCGCGAACGAAGAATCGGGGAAGGTCTTTACACCTTCCAGCCTGCGCATTGGATTTTTTAGGTGAGACACAGTGTGCGCAGAACTGAGCCCACCCTTTAATCCTGAGGTTCATCTGCCGGGGCCAAGCGAGCTTGGACGGTGGCAGTGAGGTCCTCAGGACGTAGATGGATTGCCTTACAGGGCTAACGAGCTCCATCTGCCCGGGGAGTGGCCCTGACCGGGTGTGATGGTTTTAGTCTACGCCTTCCTGGTGACCAGTTTGTAACCAAGGAAGTAGCCAAGTACCCAGTATTCCATACAATTTTTACGTAAACCAGAGTATAAATAAGTCAGAGATTAGAGACCTCGCTCTCTTCTCTTCCGGCGAGGTTTGAGAACAGTGGGTCCCTGTGTTGGTCTCGCTTATCTAAGGCTGAGGCCTGCAGAGTCCACCGTCCTACCACGTGGAGGTTTGGAGAGTGCTGGCTGTGACTGCCGATCCTGCTGTTCTAAGAGACATGGTGAGATCTGTTTTGTTAGTTATTAGTATAATTTGATCTAGTATACCTGTTCGGTGTCCCTTTTGCTCCCTTTCATCCCCTTTTTTCCCTTTCCCTATCCCTTCGGGTGGGGTGGACCCCCTTTTACTGTGTATATAGCATATTAACTGTACATAACTGTAATTTACGTAAATATAGATATATTTTTACATAAACAGCTTGACTTTGAGTTCTTTAATTTTTATAGTTTCTTTTCCTTTAACCTAAGGGAAGAAAGGAGGGGGGAAGGAGACTACTGTCCTAACTTTCGGGCATTTGGCAAGGAGCCAAGTCTAAACCGTCACACCGGGAATCGAACCTGGGCCTCGGCGGTGACAGCGCCATGTCCTTAACCACTAGACCACCAGGGGCTCCCTTCCTGTGTTAAGAACTGCCTGAATGGCTGGCCCAGAGAGTGGTGGTAAATGGTGTTACACCCAGCTGGCATCTGGGAATCTGTGGGGTTCCTCAGCACTCAGGGCCAGTCCTGTTTAATATCTTAATCAGTGATTTGGATGAGGGGATAGAGGACACTGTCAGTCTACTGGCAGATGACACGAGGCTGGGCAAGAATGGGAACATGCTGGAGGCTAGGAAGATTCTGCAGAGGGATCTGGATGGGCTGGATTGATGGGCTGAGGCCAACAGCATGAGGTTCAACAAGGCCAAGTGCTGGGTCCTGCCCTTGGGTCAACCCCAGGCAGTGCTGTAGACCGGTGGAAGAGTGGCTGAAATTTTGTCCAGTGGAAAAGCACACACCGATGGGTGCTGGTCAAAAGCAGCTGAACATGAGCCACAGTGTGCCAAGGTGGCCAAGAGGACCAATGGCATTCTGGCTTGTATCAAAAATAGTGTGGCCAGCAGGATAGTGATCGTTCCTCTGTACTTAGCACTGGTGATACCACACCTTAAGTACTGTGTCCAGTTTTGGGTCACTCACTATAAGACGGACATTGAGGTGCTGAAACGTGCTCAGAGAAGGCAATGAAGTTGGTAAAGCATCTGGAGAACAATTCCTATGAGGAGTGGCTGAAGGAGCTGGGGGTGTCTAGGCTGGAAAAAAAGGAGTCTTAGGGCAGGACCTTATCACTCCCTACCTGAACAGAGGTTGTAGGCAGGTGTGTGTCTCTCCTTTTCCAAGAAAAGGATAGAGGAAACAGCTTTAAGTTGTGCTGGGGTAGTGTTGATTGTATAGTAGGAAAAATTTGTTCATGGAAACATTTCTAAAACATTGAAACAGGTTGGCCAGGGAAGTGTGGAGTTTCCATCCCTGGAGGGATTTAAAAGATGCATAGATGAGGGGCTTAGGAACATGGTTTAATGGTAGACTTGGCAGTGTTGGATTGACACTAGGACTCAATGATTTTAAAGTTCCTTTCCAACCTAAATGATTCTATGACTCTATAATATTTCTTTTGATTTTTTTCTGTCATTTTTTTCTGTCTCTCTACATTATTTATGTATTTCCCTTGTCTAGTTTTTCTCTCCCTTTCATATGGTCTTCCTTTCCTCATAAGAACACTGTCCTGTTCTCTTCAAAGAAAGGGGAAGACCACTTCTCACCTGGCTATCCAAGGTTTAGATTAGTCAACTTTTAGCCACTTCCAAAGCTGCAAGTGGGGAATCTAAGCTATTTGGAAAGCTCAGGCCCTGCCAACTGATTCCTTGGCTTCACTGAGAAGCATATATCCCTTTTGGCATAGGCTATCAGCTTTGAAGCCAATCACCAACAGAGCTATTCATTAGCTTGCAGTGTAAAACACTGATAGCCTTGGGTAGGAGACGGCTGGATGCTGGAGAGGAATTAGAGGCAGAAAGATTATGATCTTTTCAGGGTGAGAGAAAATAAGGTGCTTCATGAAAAAGAAGTGAAACTAGTGGCTATAAAGAGGTAAAAAATAAATAAAACATGATACAAAGTACTGATGACACACAATTATACAAGCAGGCTGTTGGTCTAGATCTGAAGTTCCTAAAGGCAACTGCTTGTGTACACCAAACATCTTGTCCACACTGTCTATATCTCTGCTGGAAGATTTTTACAGTTGTTATGTTTATGGACTTCTTGCACACCTTTCCTATCATGGTCTCTAAGAGTTTCTTGTCACTACATATAATATACAAAACTGGTAAAAGGCAGTGTGTGTGAATTTGCACAGACAATCACCTCCAAATCGTAAATTGCAAGAAACTACATCCATTATTGCTAACTTTTGATTCCCCATAAAAATGTGAGGAATTTTTTAGAAAATACCTGAATTATGAATTTAGTGCTACTACAGTGACACAAGGACTCTGTGGTAGAATCCAATTACGTGGAAGGAGTACTGCAGGAAGGTTTAGAGATATTGTCTGGGGAAGGATGAAGAAAGCTCTCTGAAGGTGAGTCAAGGAATTCTGGCAAATTGAAAGAAATCTCTGTTGCCTGGGAACAATATGTTGTTTTAAAAAATAGGACACATTTATTTAGCATTTTTTTCTTTGCTCATGAGAAATAGTAAGTTTCTTCCAGGAGCAAACATATGAGGCTGTCTGAAATTTTTCTAAACTCTAGTTCATCTCAGGATATTTATTTCAGCTAACTTTTCACTGCATGGAAACTTCAATTACTTCTAAAAATAACAGTTGGGCTGAATAAGCATGATACATTTTTCCAAACTGTTATCATCTCTGGCTACTTCAAAGAAACCAAAATGAAACTCGCTGGGATAAGAAAAACCCGCTGTAGTGCACTTTTAATCACTTCATCCTAAACTGAGTCGTCGTACTTACAAAAGCTGCAACTAAAATTATCTGTAAGTATCACAACTAATAAACTAATAGCTTAGATTAGTTTTGTAAGAGAAATTAGATAATACTCTGTAACTGAGAATATTTCACACCAGCAGTGTTGAATAGACAACAACTTCAGTTCCATCCAAGTTAATAGCGATGTTGTGAGTCATGTTCTGTATCAGAGAAACCTTTCTTTGACAATTTCAGACAGAGGGTTCTTTCATGATAAATCTTTGCACCTTCCTCCAATGGTTAATGATGAATACAGCTCACAGTTTCTCATCTAGGTCTTCTTACTTTGTAGGAAACCAGGTCTAAGACCCTCCTAGACCTTTATCAGGCTTTTGGATTCAATTTCCTTTTGAGTTTTGGTTTTGGATTAATCAATGGAAGAATCAAAGTTATGATATTATTTTCTGTAATAGGAAATGATTTTGAAGATTTTCCAACATTTCTTTATTCTTTTCTCTAGCTTAAGTTCACCTTTCAGACTTCCATGTGTATCAATGCCCTTCACACAGCAGTATTACTTGTAGTACTACAAGTAGTATTACTTGTACTGTCTTGCATTCAAAATATCTTTTGTCTTCTTGAGGAAGTTTTACCAGTTTTAGGTTTTAGCAGATGAAAAAATTAAATTAAAAAAAAAGTATGTGATGGTATGATTTTTTTTTCTTGAGCAGTTTACTTCTGTAAACATATTTTGACTGCAAAGAGAATATTTCATAGTATTTTTAAAATAATTTCAATTTTTATCAGATAGTGGTTATATTTTTTCATGTTTCCTAACTTTTTTCTTTTTTTTAAGATTATCTAGAAACCAACACATCAGTTTAAACTCCATATACTTAAATGATAAGTATAATTCTTTAATTTGAATAGTTCTTAATTTATATTTTTAATTTAATGAAATTTTCCAGATAACTCTCTTCTCCTTTAAAAAATTCTTCTCCAATCTGAGTAATACTACTATTTTATCTTTAAAATATATCATTCAGTTATTTGTTTAAAATTATTCCCCTTTTGTATTTGAGCTCTTTGATTCACACAAAATTACTGGAGCAAAGCCTCTTCTCTTTCTAACAAAGGTACAGTGGCACACTGTTAAGAAAAGGAAGACTGGGAAAAATGTGGGCCCTTTTTTTGCCTCAGTCTTCATCACCAAGTGCTCCAGCCACACCAGCTGCAGAAGGCAAGGCAGAGGCTGGGAGAATGACAATATCTCACCCTAGGAGAAGATCAGGTCAGAGAACATCTAAGAAACCTGAAGGTGCACAAGTTGATAGGACCTGATGAGCAACATCGGTAGGTCCTGAGGGAACTGGAAGATGAAGTTTCTAAGTGGCTATCCACCATATTTGAGAAACTGTGACAGTTTGGTGAAGTTTCCATTGACTGGAAAAGGGGAAATATTTCATCAAATGAGCTTTCTCTCATTTTGAGGGAATGAGGAACAGATTCTTTTCTAGAAACCTCTTGGCTTTTTCTCTTTTCTAGAAACCTCCTAAAGCTCTGATATCAGCTGAAGGAAATTACTCTGAGGAAAAATCCAATCTTTGAATAACACAGCAAATGTGAGCCAGCCATGCACCTTTCTCTGCAGTAACTGCTATGAGGAATGACTCTGCAGGTCATCCTATCTTTCTTGTTGTGGTTGATTCGTTGGTTTTGACCTGTTTTGGAGGACCCATTTAAAATGCAGTCCATGGTGATAAATTATCTATGATCTATTCATGTAGGTCTCAAAGATGGGCAGAGTGGGGACCCACAAAGAGATACAGGATAGAGATAGGAAGGGCATGCTCCTTCAAAGACCATTAATCATAAGCTGTGTACACAGTAGAACATGATTTTCAACTCAAGATGTACATCTGTCACAATGAGAGCCACAGGCACTGATCATTACTGTAAAAGTGAGGAGGAGACCCTACAGGCCAGTTTGTCATGAGGCATAATAAATACCTCTTTTGCTGTATGTCCCAAGAGGGACAATCTAGGTGAAAAGCAACAGTGTCCCAAAACTTTCAGCCAAAAGATAAAACTTAGTAGGACAAGGTACTGCCCCAGTAAATTAAGAAGGCTAAGCAGTATTACAATAAGCTTCTGGACTTTGTCAGGATTATAGAAGAGGAAAAGTGTCATGAAACATTATCTGTAGTGTTTCTCTATGGCATCACAAAACATAGCACCTGGAACTTATGGTGATCTATCATATGGTATTTTTGATTTTGTTTTTTTAAGTTGCTTTTTTTGTGGTTTTTGTTTGGGTTTTTTGTGGTTTTGTTTGTTTGTTTATTTGTTTGGTTTTGTTTGGTTTTTTTGTTGGTTGTTTTTGTTGGGTTTTTTTGGTTTGGTTTTGTTTTGGTTTTTTTTAATAATTAGAGTATTGACATTTCCCCTTGTCTTTTAAAGTCATATCTGGCAATCTCCTGACAGACTAAGGAGATTCTTCTAGCTAGAGGACTCCTCACATTTTTCTCTCTCCTCTTGCCCTTCCATTCCCCTTCCTACATCAGTTTAAAACTACTCAGTGCTATGGTAATCTTTTTTGTATGAGTGTTTAGCCCTGCTTCAGAGCAGTTCAAGGGATTTCTAAACCCACAAACATCACACAACAGTGTTGCTGCATTATGGTTACATAATGTACAGCCAACAAATCATACAAGCAGTGGAGTTCATGTGCGTGATGCAACAACACAACTGCTGTGCTCGTGTCTGTTCAGCATCATGATTATTGATAGTGGCCTGAACTAGAGTTGTAATTAGGAGTTTTGATCTGAATCAAGCAATTACCAGAAGTGCTAAACTACACACTTTGTAGAACAGAGCTCTTTATTATCCAAGGCGCAGCAAAAACAGAAGTTTTCTCACAGTAATTTACTTTTGTATCTCAATTTCTGTTCATGAAGTTTAAAATTATAAACTTAATCAACCATTAGATATAACTCAAACTTTTACAACAACTGAGAAGTTATTTAAATGAAAAGCAAAGAAAACTCAGGGCCACAAATATCATTCTTCTGAAGAGAACAGTAACATCTGGCACAACCTAGAACCCCATTTTAAATTTTACATTCTTGACTGCAGTGGCATTATAGAAAATATTATGCACAAAAACACATTAGAAACTGTATGAATATTACTAAAATCTTAGAGTATAGCTGTCAGGAGGGTATTATTTTGCTGCCTGAAAAAGATACTGTACATAGAGAAGCTGAGGCATAAAAGGGTTAAGCAAGTTGATCAAGTTCAAAAAGCAAATCCTTTGCAAAAACAGAACAAACAATCTCATAATTTTTATTCTGTGTCTTTCCCCTAAAATCATTATTTTTCCCCTTCCAGTTGTTATTTAGGAGTGCAGTAGCAATATTGTTTAATTCTCTTACCCCTGACACAGGCTGTATTAAGTAATGTACTTTTGCAAACAGGAAAGTTTTATTAACACATGAAATTGTGGAAATGAACAAAACCAGACAAGCTTACCCAAATCCAGAAAACAAGCGACAGAAGAGGAAGAAGCCATAGCCCTGGACAAATGATGAAAGGAAGGCAAAGAATCCATTGACAGACATGCATATCAGGAGTGACTGTCTCCTTCCCACCTTGTCTGCCAAGCCTCCCCAGAAGAATGCCCCCATCATCATCCCAAGGTACACTATGCTACCTGTAATACACAAACAAAGATATTGTTTTGTGAGCTACGTAACTTGACCATAATTGATGACATCAAAACCAGTTAACCTTCTATATTTACCAAAAAAACAGCAGACAAATTATTTTATCCTTTCTCACTGCATAGAAATTATATGCATAGCTTTGCAAATGTATCTAGGGAGAACAGATTTCCTACCACTTCTTTGTCATTTCTTACCAGATACATTGAAGTTTAATATAAATATTAAACCAGGTGCCTATAGTTAAAACAATAAAAATGTAGGCAAGTAAGTCAGAATAAAGGGAAAAACCACTGCTTACTCAGTAACAAACTGCATTCATGTTAAATACTGCAAAAAATTTTACCTTCCCCTACCAAAACAATTTGTCTAAACATTTCTAAAAAATAAGCATTCTTACAGGGGATTAATCACTGGGAGTAATATGTCTAAATCTAAAGAAAGGTGATTATGAAACAATTTCCACTTGAGATCTGTAGAAACGAAAAGGTCTGGGTGGATTGTCTTTTTCTCCTTCCTACTTCAGGGTATTGCTTTATTTAAAAAGGTGATGTCCTTTATAAGCAAAAGCACTGTAATGCTCTTGATTCAGTATTTTGGGGTTTTCTGTTGTTTTTTCCCCCCAAAGAATTTTGAACAGGTACATTACAGTGTAGCTATATATATCAAAATGACACAGGTAAAAATATATTTTTTTTAAACATTAATGATGTTTTCCACATGAAGTACTTTCTCACAGAAAGATAAGTTGATATATTTAATAGTTTGACCATTCACACCATAGCATATTGTATATTATTTCCTTTCCAAGGACAAACTCCCAGTGGAAACACATTACAAAGATATACAACACATTGAGCAGACTGTCAGAAGGAAAAAACAATTCCCAAGTTTTTGACAGAACCATCAAATTTGTGTTTTGTTTGATACATGTATTTCTGCTTTCATTTACTTTCTTACTGAAGTTCCCAGGTTGGGTTTTATACATGTAGCATATTGCTATCATCTTATGCATCTGCTAGAGAGCAGACATTAACAATAAAGGTGGTGGAAGCAGTTAAATACTAGCAATCCTTGATTTGTGTCTCTTTTTGATTAGTTTCAAGAATGGACAAATTCTTCAGAATCTCTGCTGAACTTAAATTTTCCCGAAGAATCACCTCTGCCCTGAAGAAAGCAGCTGGATGGAAAAGGAAGTTGAAACAAATGCCTGGACTTGGTTAAACACTTATTAATGTAGAGGTCAATCACCAGTGTTTCCATGCTTGGAATTCCTGGTGATAGTATCTGAAGTGCTGACATCTGGAGAGTCTCCCGCACCCCAATTTGTCCATGTTTCCCCTTGTGTTTTGTACAAGTAGTTTTCATTGTTCCTTCCTGTCGTGGTTTTGCCCACCAGCCCATCCCTGGGGCTGAGGATGGTTTTGTCCAGGTAATTTCCGGACAAAAAGGCCAATCAAAAGTCCAGTGACGCCTTTGCTAATTACATCTTTAAGAAAACGGAAGAGAAGGTTTGTTTGCACAGTTGAAATTAGGGGCAGCAGCCATGTAGGGGAGAGGAGTAGCGGGCCCGAGCAGGGCCAGACTCCCTCCTCCCCCGGCTTGGGCCGGGGTGGGGGGAGCAGGTGTAGCACTGAAGTCCTCCCTTCTTTCTTGTAAGAGAGTGAAGAAAAAAAAGTTTAAAAGATGAACTGCTTGGACAGAAACCGCTGTGGAAGAATTTCAGCCGAAAGATAACGGAGCTTCCAAGGTCGAAGCTGGCAGCTGAAGCTACAGCAAGAAAAGTAAAGTGCGAAACGGGGGGGTCTTGTTTGCCCCCCCCCCCCCCCCCCCCCCCCC